>NC_068392.1:7880208-8250208 GCF_023724105.1 Carassius gibelio | reverse complement strand
AGAAAACAGGCTTCGAGTCTAAACACAACAGTTTCCATCCTCAACAAACTCTATTAAGATTATTGGCACAGACAGCGACTGCAAACGCCTCAGATCTGAATCTCTGGGATTCTGCAGGAAACGATCAGTGAGGAATTTAGTGGATCTCAAAGTAGGGTGCATGCATGCAAAACCCCCCCAAAAAGACATTCCCGTGCCATGTTCAGAAGCACATCCGAGAACAGACCTCGGCTTTGGTCTTCATCCATCCGAGGCCGAGCTGAAACTGCAGCAATGCTTATTTGTGTGTGTCGCAGTCACGGTCAATTGAGTCGAGGTTTGCTTGGTGAAAACAAACAATGCGAACTGCACGTCTTGTGTCTGTGTGCTTATCTCCGCATCACTGGACAGAGACATCAAGCATGAGGAGAAAGACGAGGGAGACGGAGCGGTGGCTATCATAACGCTCTGGTCTCTGTTAATGAACCGTTTCCTGCCAAATGAATAATTGATTGATTGTGTCCAGCTCTGTGGTTGCTGTAGGGGAAACTATACCTCCTTGACCCCGGATGAGACGCACTGTCATTCAGCAATTCAGTTTTTCATCAACTTTGGCACTTGAGGGATTTTAAACAACAGAGCCTGGAATTCATTTTGGTGGGTAATTGGTGTTGGGAAAAGAAAAACAGATTAAAAAAATCACTAGGCTACCTGAAGAGGTAAAAGTGTAAAATAGTGTAACCATAACTTTTCTTGAATTGTTAACATCTGTAATTGCTCCTCAGCAGCTCTTGTTAAAAAAATGTCAGCATGGGTGACAGGGGAAAGACAATAGTCAAATGTGAAATGATAAGATGTTTAAGGGAACTAGGGCCAGATCAGAGTCATTTATTCTTTGTTTGGTGTGTTTTTTTTTCAACTCTTAATTTTATATTTACAGAAAATGTTGGATTACAATTTTTAAAATGCATTTATAGTTTGACTTTATGGATTTACACTTTACCAGACCCAGACTTACAATCTTGATCTATGCAAATCCATCAGAAAAATACTGTAATTACATTTTAAATTATGATTATCCAAGCCAGGTTTTTCCAAACTCCAGGGGTTCGTGAGGAGTTTTTGAGTTTAGAAAATGCTAATAATTATTTAACTTATATAAATGGGTATATAAAAAAATAAAAAAATAAATATATAAATCTTTTTTTTAAACTTTCAAAATAAAACATTTACAAAAAATGTGTCATAAAATAAATATACACTTTTAAAATACAAATGAATCACTTAATAATAAATTTAAAAAAATCACATTTTTTATAAATGTAATAAATAATTTAAATATTTATAAATAATATAATATAAATATTTATAAATAAATAAATAATACAAATATTTATAAATACATAATATAAATATTTATAAATAACACAAACATTAATAAATATGGTAAAATAAATAAATACATATGTTTGTTTGTTTGTGTGTGTGTGTGTGTGTGTTATATATTACTATATTTTCTACTATTTCAAAGGCAAAAGTGTCCATAGTTGGAGAAATACATTTAATCAAGGCCTGGGAATGATTTTACAGAATAATAAAACAAAAGTACAGCCCTAGCCAAATGAATCAGCACTTTGTTACCCAGACTCCATAACAAAGCTAGAAAGTTTAAAGCAGAGATGCTATGTGGAAACTTATCTGAGACCAGTGGACAAAGATGCATGACCTTATAGAAGTAGCAGCGAGGCTGGACTCCTGAGTAACACATTATAAGAACAGCAGGCGCGCCTTGAAAAATGGTTCAATAACTCGCTACACACAAATGCTTTTAATCTATTATAAGGTGAAATCCATTATTTTGTCCAAACCCATGAGTGCATCCAGCATGCTAGTGCAGCAGATCTACAAATAATACCAAACTAGACCTATCTAGCTCTGTCAATTTTTATAATTTCTAGAATTGATAAAATATAATGTTAAATTATAAACAATATAGTAAACTGAAAACAACCTCATTGGTTTACTTTTTGTGTAGAAGCAAAATTTTGTAAGACAAGGCTGGTTTTCAGAGAATATATTTTGAATTTTGAAGGTTTTTACTTGGCAACCTTTTTTATATAAACTTGATTCAGTTTTGTTTAGTTTTATGTTTAAAAGATGGAAAACCAAGTTCGTTTTTCTTAACAAACTGGGAAACTGATGTTTGTTTGTTTGTTTCTTTTTAACATAACTCTTATTACATTTTGCATGAATTTATGCTTAAAAAGTTTATTTTTCGTACCACATTGGAAAATTGTATCTCTTTTTTTGTTTGTTTCTTTCTTTCTTTCTTTATAACATAAATCTTATTCAATTTAGCTTTGATTAATGTTTAAAACAACGGAAAACAGGTTTATTTTTCTTACCATACACTGGGAAATTTTTTTTGTTTGCTTGTTTTTTTTAAGATAAACTACATTCAATTTTGCTTTAAAATAATTAAAAACAAGAAAAAATATTTATTTTTCTTAATGCATTTGGAAATTGGTTGCTTTTTTCGTTGTTTTTACTATAAACTTCATTCAAACTTGTTTTCATTTATGCTTAAAACAAGTAAAAACAAATACATTTTTTTCATACCACACTGGAAAATAGTTTATTTGTTTTTGTTTTTTTGCTTGTTTTTTATTGATATAAACCTCATTCAAATTTGCTTTGATTTATACTTTTTTTTGCAAAGTAATTCATACTTCCCTTTAGGGATTATTATTAAAGTTACTGCAAGTAACATTTACTGATTTAAACAAGGAATTGGATATCCGGACACACAAGAGCTGGAGCAGATCTCGCTGTGACAAAAGTCTGAATGGCCGTGTTGTGATCGGCAGTGTTAATAACAAGAAGAGACCGACCTCCTAAAACAAACACGAGACAGTAAATGGCTCTGGGTTTCTAAGCATCATGAGGCTGATGTCTCTCCTGGGAATTGTAGATCAAGTAAACGCAGAGAGACAGTTGTCTTTGAGCTGAGCTGTAGTGGACGAATGAACTCACCGGTCTTGTCTTCTTCACCATAGCCCGATCCTTGACAGCCGTCTTCATCATCGCACTCGCTGCTGCCTTCTGCTGCGTCACCGCTGCTGGTCTCCACATCCTCACCACCATCTGTTCCCAAACCCACCTCTCCCCACATCTCCTGGAACCAAACATAAATCACGCCACAGCAGACAGATTCTTATGAGATTCCATCACAAGATTAATTATATGATACTCTGAATAGAAAAACATGTATATACATTTTTTTTTAGATACAAATGTTTACAGTACATTTAATGAAACCATGAATCAAAAAATAAAATACACTTTCATATATATGTATATATTTATTTATCTTAAAATAGCTGTTAATTACTATATTTGCAATGTTTCTAAATACTAATCGGAAGTTAAAATAAAGCACTAACATTATACTATTCCCTTTTTTTCTTAGCAATGATCTGATAAAGCTGGAGTTATGGCAGCATACCAGCTACAGCGGCTCTGTTCTCAAATTCTCAAGCTGTAATAGTGGAGTTGTACTGAAATGACACCCTCCGAAGTGAGCGGAGATCACCCTTCACGTCCAAATAGCCCCATGTGTTCCTAAAAAAGGCTTCAAGGCAAGACGTCAAGGCTCATAACAGCAGCATTCCTGCACACTAAACATGGATCCACTCAAGCGCACATTCCACTCTCACAGCGAGAGAATATTAAACATGTGCAGTTGTGGGTCATTTAAAGGGGGGGTGAAATGCTATTTCATGCATACTGAGTTTTTTACACTGTTAAAGAGTTGGATTCCCATGCTAAACATGGACAAAGTTTCAAAAAATAAGTTGTACGTTTGAAGGAGTATTTCTGTTCCAAAAATACTCCTTCCGGTTTGTCACAAGTTTCGGAAAGTTTTTTTCGGGTATGGCTCTGTGTGACGTTAGATGGAGCGGAATTTCCTTATATGGGTCCTAAGGCACTTCTGCCGGAAGAGCGCGCGCTCCCGTATAGCAGAGCACTGAGAGGCTGTGCACAGACTCACTGATCAGAGCGATTCACTGATCAGAGCGAGAGCGTCGCGAAATGTCACAAAAGGAGGGGTGTTTTTGGTTGCCAGGGCAAGACAACCCTGCACAGATTACCAAAAAAAAAATAGCATTAAGGGACCAGTGGATGGAGTTTATTTTTACAGAGCATCAACGGAGTTGTGCAAGTGTTTGTGTTTGTTCCCTGCATTTCGAAGATGCTTGTTTTACAAACAAGGCCCAGTTTGACGACGGATTTGCGTATCGTTTATTTCTTAAGGATAATGCAATCCCAACGAAAAAGGCTCACGATCGTGTGTTGGAACCGCAGGCGGTGAGTAAAACTGCTTCAAATATCTCTGCCTCCTTGTTTGTGCGTCCGCCTCCCATGCCAGAGACCCCGGTTCGAGCCCCGCTCAGAGCGAGTCGTTGCTGCTGCTGCTCTCATTCAGTTTCAGCCTCTGGATCTGGATCATAAATAAACGGCTGAATCTGACTGTTAGCCATGGTTTGTTTTGGATGATGGTTTTTTCCTCAAGGCAATGTCAGAGCAGTTAAATATGTTTTTCAACGGCTCTGGGTAATGTCACAGCTTCCAAACGCTCTCGACGCAAAAGCCTACTGGCGCTCGTGATTCTTTAGCTCCGCCCACACGTCACGCCTCTAGGCGCTCGTGTTTTTCCGGGAAAAATCGGTACAGACTATCTTTCTCTTATGAATATAATAAAACTAAAGACTTTTTGGAGTTATGAAGGATGCAGTACTACTCTATAGGTACTCAAGATTAACAGGATATTGAGTGAAAACGAGCATTTCACCCCCCCCTTTAAGAACTGTATAGAAAAACCGCTCAGGGAATTGCAAAAGTGCGTGATTCAAAACATCTTAAGTTAGTTTCTGGCTCCCCCATTGTTTCTGATCTCATATTCTGTCTCGCATATATATATATACACACACACACACACACACAAATAACACAGTGTTTCCCAAAACATTGATTCTATTATTTGTGCTATTTACAAATATATTTCCTCAGGGGGAAGTTCCTCCTCACATAAAGTGTAAATTTAATTATAAATTTTATATATATATATATATATATATATATATATATATATATATATATATTGTCACGGGAGGAGCACAAGACAGACACAGTGGGCGTGGCGTCAGGCCTCGGAGAGGCTTTTATTAACAGAAATCATAAAACACAGGGAATAAAAGTGGCCAAAAGGGGAAAGTGTCCAAAATAACAGGGAATCTGGTGTCCTCGTTGTGCTGCGGGGTTTGTGTGGGTCGGGCAGTGTTCACCGAGGAAGGGTCCAGGCAAGGGGCGGAGTCCGGCGGCCGCACGCGCTCCCCTCCTAGGTCCGGGGCGCGAGGGGCGGCGGCTTCTCCTAGCGGCCGCGTCTCTCTCATTGGCCGCGGCACTGGTAGGGGATGGACGGCCCGGCATCCTGGCCCGTCGGCCGTGTAAACGGGTGCGGTTCTCCTCCGGATCGCGGGTCCGGCAGCTCACGTCTTGGTGGCGCGGGAGTCCCTCAACGCTCCCTTCCTGGACCCACGAGGACACCAGCGTGCATGCACGGGGAAGAGACCGGTCTCCTGAGGAGAGGCGCGTTGGGCTTTTAAACAGCGGCGGTAATGAGGCTCCACTTCCTTCAGGTGTGCCCCATCACACGCCGCCAGCCCTGACTCGTCCAGCGCCCCTCCTCTCACACACCCACTCCAGTCGGGAGCCTGGTGAAGGGCGGCGATTTAGGACGGGGTGCCGGTGACAATCAGGGAGGAGGCAGCTGACTCGTCACATTCCCCCTCCCAAGCGACATCCCCGTCCCCAGGGCGCCACCCACACGGGAGTGCTACCATCCTCAACCAGGCTCCAAACGGTCGGAGTGGGCGGGGCTTCCTCTCCGGGCGGTCCTCCCTCTCGCAGCGCACCAGAACAGGGACAGAGAAACCGGGTTTTAGTGACAGCCTCAACCAACCACAGGGTAAAATGACAATGGAAAAGTCACTTACCCCTTGTGTGGCTGGGAGGCTGTCCCCAGTTTTCCTCCGTCCCAGTCTGGGTTCTCACGAACGTTTGCAAGCGAGAGGGGGGTGACGTCACCAGACGTTTCCCAACTGCGCTGTCTAGGCTCCGCCTGCCTGCATTCTCCACCAGTGTCACGGGAGGAGCACAAGACAGACACAGTGGGCGTGGCGTCAGGCCTCGGAGAGGCTTTTATTAACAGAAATCATAAAACACAGGGAATAAAAGTGGCCAAAAGGGGAAAGTGTCCAAAATAACAGGGAATCTGGTGTCCTCGTTGTGCTGCGGGGTTTGTGTGGGTCGGGCAGTGTTCACCGAGGAAGGGTCCAGGCAAGGGGCGGAGTCCGGCGGCCGCACGCGCTCCCCTCCTAGGTCCGGGGCGCGAGGGGCGGCGGCTTCTCCTAGCGGCCGCGTCTCTCTCATTGGCCGCGGCACTGGTAGGGGATGGACGGCCCGGCATCCTGGCCCGTCGGCCGTGTAAACGGGTGCGGTTCTCCTCCGGATCGCGGGTCCGGCAGCTCACGTCTTGGTGGCGCGGGAGTCCCTCAACGCTCCCTTCCTGGACCCACGAGGACACCAGCGTGCATGCACGGGGAAGAGACCGGTCTCCTGAGGAGAGGCGCGTTGGGCTTTTAAACAGCGGCGGTAATGAGGCTCCACTTCCTTCAGGTGTGCCCCATCACACGCCGCCAGCCCTGACTCGTCCAGCGCCCCTCCTCTCACACACCCACTCCAGTCGGGAGCCTGGTGAAGGGCGGCGATTTAGGACGGGGTGCCGGTGACAATCAGGGAGGAGGCAGCTGACTCGTCACAATATATATATATATATATATATATATTAGTGGTGGGCCGTTATCGGCGTTAACGTGCTGCGTTAACGGGAGACTCTTATCCGGCGAAAAAGAAAATATCGCCGTTAATCTATTCTCAAAGTTGGGTTGGGAGCTGGGTCTATACTACACGAACTATGATGACTTTCACCTTAAAATTTTAGCGTGGATGTATGCCTAATCGAAGTGCACTGTAGGGGGCAAGAATGAGTCTTTAAACATGTGTGTATGCCTACTGTGAAAATACCACATCAAACGTGACGTGCTAACATGGATGCAGCTGAAGCCGCCGGGTTTGCTGCAGGGATTTTTTTTTTTAAGTCCCTGTGAAACGGAACTGGAAATCGACTTTTCTCCAGTGTTGTGACGTATTTCAGAGAGAAACGGAATAGCAAATGAGGAAAATAGTGGCCGTGGCTTATTTTCCAACTAGCACCTGATTGGATCTAGATAAGTAGGTGTGTTCAATTGCATGAGACATGGTTCATTTCAACTCACCGTCAAACTTTGTGAGGTACCACCGGTGTACACTGACGGGACAGCGTTATCTGTTAATGACAGATATCTCAAAACCCCATTTCGTGTTCTGTCCAATTTTTGAAGCATTCGCGCGTGAAGTGCTTCGAGCACATCCGTGACCACTCTGTTATCCTTCCTTCCTCGAAATGTAAAAAATCGAGCCATCTGGACCGTAACGAGGGAATTTTATAAGTCAATATAGTCATATATAAATATAGTCAATTTTGATTTCATATGGACTTTAAAAGAAGCTTCCCAATGGAAACCTCGACAAGACGCACGCCTGTTTCACACATACTCTGTCTGCAGTGCGTATGCAGTCCTTGTGCATTACGTATGTGGTGCAGCAAGGACTTGATGTGCTTTCACACAGGACGCGTTTGCAGTTCGCTACTCGGTATGTAAACGATCGCTGCACTGCTGCAGTCGCAACGCTCCTGGAACACAACTGGAATCCGTTAATTAGTTTACAGCTTTCTCAAGCAGTTTGTGATGCATTTTGGACACAGGAGATGAGCCCCTTTTCTAAGGCACCACCTAGCTTGATAAACCCCTTCTCAAAGACTTACTGTTTGTCAATTTTATTTGGGTAACACACATTTCCTGAATGCCTTTGGCAGAATTCAAATTAGCCATTTTAATCTAGATTAAAGTGAGATTAATCTAGATTAAAAAAATTAATCTATGCCCACCATATATATATATATATATATATATAAATAACTGTCATTATATAATGCATTCACACACACACACACACACACACACACAAACATTAACAATAAAAAGTTTAAAAAAAAATATTTTAATAATTCTTCAAATGTAATATTATTCAAATAATTAATAATTTGTTGAATAGTAATACTAATAATTTTAAAACAAATCTAGACCAATATGGTAATTAAATACTGGTCCCCAAAAAAAAGTATATAGAGGAAAATGTTGAAGAATGACAAATATTGCCAGATTTCATTGACTATATTGAAGCACACTCTGAATTAAATTTCCTTGCAATGGCATTCCATTCCTACCAGACGGAGGAACACAATCCAATTAAATTCCACAGTTACTGTGGAAAACGCCCCCCAGGGGACTGTTAATTAACTGCCGTATAATTAAATATGCCATGCATCAGGCAAACACCATGCCAACAACAGACCTGGTTCATTATTCAATTTAGCTGCACATTACATTTTTAATAGTTTTGTTTATGATAAGAAAACATAAAAAATTAAAGAAAGAGTCATAAGCCAATATTGTCAGTATTCAACTGACATGGTTTTATTAAAATAACTCATTAATTTTCAATGAAGTTTCTATCTTCATTTTATTTAAAATTTACTACTTAAATTTAAAAAATCAAGTAAAAATGCATCTGAAACCTATTTAACTGATATTTCTGAGTGAAATGTGAAAACGAAGAGATGCAGGGATTGATTTTATTCCTCTGATATTGACTGGATTGTTAAAAGTGGGAATTTTCTCCACATCCTCTACTAAACTCTAAAAGACGTGTCAGCAAACTAAAATGATAAATGACAGGTAAAAAGCGTTTCTGATTGGCTAAAACAAAAACCTGTTTTAGGATTCTATGGAGTGAGACTATTATCTCTGAAAAAAGTTGCTTTTCTGCAGCAGGATTTTCTGAGTCATTTGGGAAACAAATTCCCTAATATCTGGGGCAGGTTTAAGACCCCATTCATGTAAATGGATCGATAGGATGCGTTGGGGGTCTTTGTTGCCAAACCGTGTCTCCTTGACATCAGGCTCATCAATTGGACTGAGATAGACCTCTAATGGTCAAGCGAAAGTGATACAGAAGCACGTTTGGCAGGGGGCAGAAAAACAGGGAAATAACATCTGCACAGAATTGCAAAGGAATTACAGCTGCTGCCTCTTAAAGTAAAAAATTTAAATCAGAATTTACATACTATTTATTTATAGCTTTTATTTTTATATTTTCAGTGTAATTACATTTTTTAATTTGAGTAATTTTATTATGTGCTTTTGTCATTTTTATTTCTCTCTTGTTTTTGATTATTTAGATTCGATTATTTTTATTTCAATTTTAGTCATTTTAGTAATGAAAATAAGAAATGTTGCTTTGGCAACTAACTGAAATTAATAAAAAGTTTAAATAACATTTTTGTTTATATCTAGTCAGAAAAAACTAAACAGACATACTGCATATCAAACATTCAAACACTATTGTAAAGAAATTTAACTAGATTTAAAAAGACTATTGTATTGTTCCAAATTTGTTTGCAATTTCTTTTTATTTGGAATGCAAAAGTAGAAACCCTCTTTAGATTTTACAGAATTATTTTCCGGAATTGTAATCGTTATTTACAGATACTCACGTTTCACATTCATTTAATATCATAATAAATTGGACCTTTTATGCGTTGCTTAATACTTGATATCATTGACTAAAAAACGCCACTGATTTTGTTTTGCAAGCAAATGCAACAGTCTAGGTCAAATATGCACAATTTAGAACTTTAATTATCAGCTACATGGAGGGCAAGATTTAAATGAATTTCCTTGCAAATTTTATCCTATGACTTCAGAAGTTTCAAAATATAGCACAAAAGTCATGTCGACTACTTTTACGGTGCTTTTGTAGTGTTTTTTGGAATATTTTGGCACTTGACATTTGTTGCTATTTGAAAAAAATATCCCTTCAAAAATCTGTCGGTGAATTATCCATAACAATTACTGAACAACACGGACATGGATGTCTTCAGATTGCATTGAAATATGATGCACAAATCCACTTGCATGTGTTATATGTTTTGTTATTGTTTGTGTGTTGATGTATGTTGGCATTAGATAGCGGGTTATGAAGGCATTCATACTCATTAGCATCTGTGCCTGACTAATCTCGGCTTATAGAGCTGTGCAAGTCCAGCCTGGGGTTTTCTTCATTCGCCATTATTGCAGTGAGGCCTCATAAATTACTTGTCTGCTCAAAGCTAAGGATGCACAGAAGATTCAGAAAAAAAAGATGACCTTTGATGCAAATTCAACCATGAGATGCATAAATCTTCCCCATAGTGCAAGATGACTCATTCTTGGGATACGGCATTGCAATATTAATTTCTCAATGAGCTTTGATCAGAGACGGACTGAGACTACGGCTTTGGTTTTTACTTGAAATGTTCTGGTCATCAGATTGAAGATCTCACACACCTCTGAAGACATAAAGTGACACTTAAGATGCCAGGTTGTAATGACATCCTGTCACACTTTCTGTGTTATTCAGTGTCCAACACATGTCCTAGTTTTTCAGGACACTTTATATGGGCTGCAAAACAAACAATGTAATCGGTGTAATCTTCCTGTTAAAATATCTAAAGATCCTTAAAACAAGATTAATTTACTCGAAAGGAAATTATGTCTAAAATATTGAGTCTTGTTTTCATTGAATGAATATATACAAGAGGGTTTTTTCTTACTGCGCTGGCTAACGTCTTCTCTAATCTTGGGGAGTTCAACGCAGGATTCACAAAATGCTTGCTTTTGAAAGATGGATCAGTATCCTGTTTATTTGGACCAGCTGCTCCATTGAATCACAAACTGTAGGATAAATATTAGATAAATATTAGGGCGTTCAAAATACAGAACTATTGAAATCCAATCACAACAGACTAGGAAATCTGACCAACCAGAGCAGAGCTGGCTCACAGAAATGAGGGGTTTAAAGAGACTGAATCTTTGAACTGCTTCAAACGAATGGTTTGAGAATAGCTGGAAAATGAGTTGATATTAAATGCATATTTTGAGAAGACGAAGTATTTTTTGACCTTGCATGCATGTGATCCTGTTGTAGGAGACTCCCAAAACAATATTAGGAACCGTAAAAATGGCATAATAGGGGCACTTTGACCTAGATAAAAAATATTAGCATTTTAGCTAACTGACTTAGCAAGAATCTCTAGCGTGACAATAGTTAAGCTGAAAAACAAAACAGAAAACAGTTTATGCTTATAGCTACTTGCTATAGCACCCTTTGCGGAAATACATAAAATGAACTAGCATTGCATTATCAACTAGCATAAAATTTACTGGCTAAATTTATAATAACATGCTAGCATAATACTTTTACCTCTATACAGCAAGAATACTATGTTTTAAGTAAATTTTCCAACCTATCCACAAAACCATGCCCAAGCTTCTATTCATTCATCACTTTTCAAGATCTAATCAATAACCGATTTCATCTGCAAGCGTCTATCTATCAGGTTTTACAGAGGATAGGTTAATTAGATACCAATCAGCCATTAAAAACTAACACAGGTCAAGCACAATAGACCTCACCAGGGGCTGGAGACCTAAAAAATAATGGGAATAGTTTACAAGAAGTTCAAAGTGACCTACTCCTCATCCCCTGACACAAATCTAATGTACTTTCCCAGCTTGCTTGATGTCTAGTGATGCAATTTCTCACAGCAAAGCAATGTGGCCAGGGCTGAGTCGGATTTGGACATAATGTGGAACCAAAACGTCTGGTTTTAATGGAGCAAAGAGGGCCGACTGAGCTGCCCTCCGTCTCCTCCCAAACGCAGCTGCAGTAGCGACAGACTTTGTCGTCATGCCAAAGAGGTCTTCAACACTCCCGCTGAGGATCCTGGGTCTGATCTCGCTGCAGTGTGATCACAGAGCAAACCTTGGACGTAATGACACCGTCTCACCACTCTTGACTTGTGCATTCAGTTGGAATATTTTTGTTTGGTGGGCAAGCTTGAAACTAGCGCTTCAGGCGGTTCTTAATGCCTTCTTTTTGGCAGACAGTCGTTGCAGAAACATTGTAAGAAATTTTACTGCAGAATTCGGTCCAAAAATTTCACACCCTGTCAGATCGTAAGATCTTACCTAAGATTCATTGTAAAGCTTGTCACTAAAGATGGGTGTACATGCACGATTTTAACTTGGTTCTATCAATTTGTCCCAATTAAATTGACTGACTAAATTGACTTGTCCTAACTGATTTTTTTTTTCACTTCAAAGGAAATCAGGTGGAAATTGTTCAAACTTGTACATTTGTATTGTGTATTACAAGCTCCCACCATCTTTGACCTTACCTGAACATTTGGGACAATCAAAGAATGTCAATTCAACTGATTTGTGTTCAAACGTCCTGATTAGCAGAAATCCCACAATGCATGTTCGCCCTACACGATCAAAGCTGGTTATGTCCAAAATAATCTCATACAAATTCCTCACGGCTGTCACCAATATCTCAGCAAACTTAAGGTTTAGGTTTAAGGTTTGAACTTAAGCTTAGAGGGTAAGGGTTAAAAACGTCTAAATGTCGAAGGATGATTGTTCTGATGGGTTTTTTGGACCTACCTGGTTGAAGTGCTCTAGCTTTTCCTTAACGTTGATAAGGATTGGATCCGCACTTCTGACTTTTATCTCTGGGTTGTGCCTCTGGGCTTGCAGTCCATTCCCCACCACATGACCTGTATAACTGCGGTGGAAACACATCAAGAGATTAGTTTCCACAGAAATCAAGCACTCTTTGGACTGATCATAATGATCTCCCAATTCTGAGTTCTGTTGTGCTAAAAATGTAGGGAATGCTCAACGCTCATCTATTAGAAACACGACCAAGGATTGATCGGATGTTCAGACAGCCTTTTCACCCACATAAACGATTCATTATGAAGCCTACGGTGAAGCCTGAAGACACAGCTGTGCAGCAAATGTAGGTATTGACCCTGCATCCTTTCATTAGAGATTTTAAAGGCCAACTCAGTGCAACCAAGGCAAGCCACACAACATGCTTACCCACTAAACAGTATTCAATGAAAAACAACTCAACTCAACTCAATGCCATGATGGTTGACAGAATGTTGCTATGTGGTTGAGAGGGTGTTGCTAGGTGGTTACTTTCTGATCTAAGTCAACGGTGCCCAATTTTAAAGCCCACACAGTTAAAAGATCCAAAATTCGCATTAAAACTTAGTATGATGTTTATCATATATAGAATGTTGCCATGTGGTTGCTGGGTGGTTACTTTCTGGTCCAAGTCAAGTGAACCCAATTTTAAAGCCCACAATTAAAATGTCCAAAAGGCACTTAAAAACTTTATGAATCATATCTAAAATGTTGCTGGTTGTGGGTGCAAGGGTGTTGCTAGGTGGCAATTTTCTGGTCCAAAATGCAAATATAGACTTAATGTGATACACGCATTGTTTTTGCAATTGCTAGACATTGACATTGGGACAGACGGGCAGACAGACAGTCAGACAGATGGATCAAAGGGGTAACAGTGGAGGCCAGATAAAGCACAGCAGGAGGGCAGAATAATGCAGCTATCAATAAATGAGTGCTTGTGGGAGAACTGCCTCGCTGTTTTCACCACAGCTATCCTAAGTGAATAAACAATGACCCCAGACACCTCATACTGCATTCAAACAGCATCCGAACACACGTCTCGCTTTGCAAGGTGGAAGCACTTTTTGTAAGGAACCGATGTGAGACAGACATGTTTGCTGGTTTGTGCTTTTTAGCTGTCAGGAGTAAGTGAATTTGGGCGGCAGTTACAGTAGAGATGAAATATGTGAGTATTCACTACATGAGAGGAGTGGGATTATGTGGCTTATTTAAAAGAAGAATGAGCTGTCTATGGATACTGTCATTTTTACTGGCTCATTATTTCTTCTGTGAGCCAAATGCGCTCCATATGCGCATAATTAAAGAGGAAATAATCTGCTCGATGTGTTTCAATAAACATATAGCCAACCGTAAGATCCTGATCATTACAAAGATAATTTTTTTAGGGAAATTTTCTATAGCATCACTGTTGAAATGGCTGCAAGTCTTATTTATTTCTCTTATTTCCATATTAAAAAAGGTCTCTCTGAGCGTATTGCATTTTTGATGAGACATTAATGGGTGTGTGTTTACAGTGTGTGTGTGTGTTCTCTACTCACTGCTGTGTGTGTGCACTTGAATGGGTTAAATGCAGAGCACCAATTCCAAATATGGGTTACCATACTTGGCAAATGTCACGACTTTCACTTCACTTTCACTTGCAAGTGGCTTCAAATATCAATTGAATAGCTGATTATTATTACTTAAATGTTCTAAATTTTGTTACAGTCAGCATTGAATGAACTACATTAACTGAATTAATTCGATTTTGTTATATATTCCCTGTGTCGGTGTTGGACTTTTGTTGAAGCATTTTCCCTGTTCCTGTTGTGTCTGTTAGTTCACCTTTTGTTTGAGTCTGGCCTTTGTAGAGTGACGGATGTACAAATCAGATATGTTTTTATTGTTTTATATTTAACAAATAATCAAACAGACCCCTCACCCAACAATCATACTGGGTGCTGGGACGTCTGTGAACGACAGACCAAAACGCTAGTTACAATGGCAGCCTGGCCCAATGGTATTCACATCACCCCGCCCACTGGAAGTCACTATGAAACAGACACATACTGCCCATAGGAAATTACTTCATTAATTTATAGCCAGACCTTTCTATGAAATGCATTTTTTGAATTGTACTGCATACTGTTTTATGCATGTATTAGTGGCCACACTGGACACCAATCTTCTACGCTGTGACACAGGTCCAGTGGCCGAGATGGTACTGGCTGCAGGCAGTTGGGTTGTACTTGGGTTGGGTGATTGTGTTCTGAACCAAGTAAAGTCCAGGCTCAAGAAACTCAGAAAAGAAAAGATCTGAAAGATAATCAACAACAATGTCTTGGTGAAGTCAGTACTGAATTAACTCAACTAACCAAACTAACGAAATTTAGTGTTGCTAGAGTTTTGTACTGGTTGTGTACTGGACCAAGTGAAAAAACACACTCTAAAGTCTTCATAAGATTGTAGACTTTTTATCACTGATAATTTCTAGTCAGAAAAAAATGTTCAAGGTCAAGACTGGAAATTTCTATCAATACTTCAGTGTGCTTTAGAGCAAAATGAGCTATTGTTAATTCAAATTGCCTCTAATATTAGCATAACCTACCACGTTTCATCTTTACACAGTCTAATCAAATACCCATAAAATCAAGTCTTGTTCTTCCTGAAAAAAATTTCTTACACAAAAGAAAGACCACAACAAACAAGCCACCAAATGAATTACTTTGATTATGACACAGACAAACGGTTTCAAATAAGCTACAGAAGAACATCAGGCTCTTTAAACAGACGTGTTAGCGAGAACATGGGTCTTACATTGCAGTGCGGTGGGCCTGTCACTGCAGTCACCCACATTTCTCACAATAATTAGCAGCTAAATGAATCCAAACCAGAAAAAAGTCAGAGAAAAATATTTACCCAGCTCAAGACCAAAGAGTCTGGAGTTCCCCTTTGACTTAATGCTGCTTATTTTCCACTAAAAACCACACACACATACCCCTGAGAGGAGTAAAGCTCCAATTAAATTCATCTGCTATATTGGATAAGCTCATTTGTTTGCTCACAAGGTTATGAAACTCAGTGCACAATGAGCTAGCAATATCTGTTCTTCATGAACTGCGCATTAGAGTTTTTTTCTTTGTTTAGAACAGCAAGTTATTGCCAAGTTATTGCCTTTGGCAACAACAGACAGCCTAAACGGATTATATTAATATTTCAACAAGTCCTTTTCTATAGAATACACAACTCTGGAGTATAGCATCGGGGTAAGCTATGCTATCCTGATTTACGTCAGCATGAATTCAGCTGTGTGCCTTCTCATGTGTGTAATAATCGGGGTCTAAGGCCTTCTGGTTGCTAGTTTTCCATCCTATTTATTGTCTGTGGTCTGTGAAGTTAGGAAAGGCACATGCTTATGTAGGACAGCTGTAATATATCTAGTCAGCATTGAGCTGCACAGAGCTTTCTGTATATTAAAGCAGCTGTTTGGAATGGAGTGGTTCAATAATAAGTTGTAATACAAGCACTGGATATCCTATATACAGTTACAGTATCCGTTACAGGTTTTCATGTCAGCCACTATAAATACTGCAAATATTAGTGTATTATGTAATATTTGTATGCTATATATCGAAACCTATTTAGACATCACTAAGCACATCAATGAAATACTAGATAGATAGTTTGATAGGTTTTGGCCTAAGTGGAGGATCTACTGATAGCACAGGTACATCACGGAGACGTCTTTTAGACATCTTTCTGCATTTACATCTGCAAGACGTCTATAGAACGTTTCCTATCAGATTTAGATGATGTCTTAAGAAGTTTCTGATCTAGAATGTATGTAAAACTGACATCGTTGAGATGCAGATGCTTTCCAGATGAAGACATCTCAACAAATCCTGTTGAAACAAAGCAGCAATGGCCACAATTACCCAGTTTTCATTGGTCTACTTACATTTTTTTTTTACCATTTTCAGTCACTTCCCTGTTTTGAAGCATGGCTGCTGTTTTAAGATGGTCTTTAGCTGGTTTGAGCTGGTTTAAACTGGTCATGTCCTGGTCCTAAAATGGTCCTAAAAAACTCCTGCTCAGGACTAGCTAAGGACTAGCATATGAACATCTTAAACCAGCTCATGACCAGCTCAAACCATGCTTCAAAACATACCTAACCAGCATATACAGGGTTTTTTTTCAATGTCTGAAAATAAATGTTAAGATAGTAGCTGTGTTTTTGAACATGGTAGACAATCTGAGATTAGCAAGGATCCAGATAACATATAGATAACATTGGATATAAACAAGTTTGTTTTTCTGAAACATAGCTACAAGTTTAATGCCAATCAAACAGCTGAACATTAGCTTAATCACGCTGGGAGATCAGCTAAACCACCTTAAACTACCATTGTTTGTAGCATGTTCAGTTTTAAGCTCCTAAAAACCAAATTAAGTGTTATAGTGAGCACAAGGGAGAGTCCTCAGTGAAAACACATAATCTGATAAAGCTGTAATGGAGTCTACGCCCAATCTAAGACCACAGAGGAAAGGAAATCTAAGCATGTAAAATCAGTCATGGACACAACTGAGAAGTGTTTCGTGACGATTTACAAAGTTTCCAATCTGTTCACCGTTTTATGTGGGTTAAAGTTCGACAGTGGCATCAGCAATGGATAAAATGTGAGAGAGAAAAAGAAAGAAACTAAGAACAACCCAAAAGGACTTTGACCACAGACGGCAGTCGCCTAAAATGAAAACAAAAACAAACGGTTTCCACAGTAACCTTACACATCCAGTCGTTTGGAGTCTGGCTGACACCAAGTTATAAGTCATGCTAACATTTCCTTGGTTTACTCCACCATCCTAAAACATCTATTCTTACACTTCACTGTGCAGTGGGAGGCGAACCACAACTTCAGCTAAGCTTCTTCTTAAATCACCTTGTTCGCTCAATTTGAAATGTTACGTAGCTATCCAAATGGACCTTAAAATTCTAAAGAAAAAAAATGCATGTTTTGGACTGAACTCGGTGTGAAAGCGCTGTCATCTTGTGAACACATGTTTTTCTCAGTGTGTTTATTTGACCCAAATGTTTATGATGACCAAGTGGCAGAATATATTTAAATGGCTATTTGGGATTTTTGCCTCAGAAAACATGGTTGAATATGCAAACATGCATTGTCCAAAAGGGGGCAGTGTTAACTTATTTGAAGAGTGTTGTGCTCACAGGGATATATGCTATGCCCAGAATAGCATGCTAATATGCTAATTTCAATATTTCTGCATAGCATACTGTGCACAGAATGCAAATGATCTACATATCTACTTCATCAAAACTTCAAGTGGCTATACATCAGAGCGCACAGCAAGGAATCCAATAATGCACTGCACTTAACTTGACTCCATTTTTCAATGTGATGAATGAAGTGTATTATGAGGTCTCTTTCTTCACTTATTATTTTTAAGACATTTTACACAAAATGGATAAAACTAGCAAACTAATGTTTAGGCCTATTTTCTAAGAACTTAACTACAAGCAATATAGTGAACTACTGTTTGAAAAATGCTTTGTTGATTAATGTGTTCAGCATGTGCTAGTATTATTCAGTAGGCTACATAGAAAACTAATACAAAATGTAGTAAACTACCATTTTGAATCTTGACACTGTTCGCATGTTCTGTTTCACATTTCTAAAACAGAAGGCAGTATACACTGCGCAGAAATGAGTTCCAATAGTCTTTGTACCAACAAATGAAGAGTGTGACCATTGATTTCTGTGACTGTTAGCGTAAAGAAAATGGTCTAGCTTGCTAATCTGTTTTTGTTTGTGGAATTTCTGTACCTGAAAATACAAAGCAAGTTTTTATAATGTCAAACGGAGTTACTTTGTCTGAAAGACAAAGATTGCACCTATGTGGCCCAAATGTGGCTTTATCTAAATGTAATGTTTACGTTTTGTATTGGACCTATCTGCAACCAACTGATGACATTTAGGGAACCAGTAAACATTTATCTTTCAGACAAAGCAGGTTTGACATGATAAAAACTGGTCTTGTCTTAATACAGAGATTTCAGAAACCAAAACAAACGATTAGCAAGCTAGTCAGTTTGCTCCATGGTAACAATGGCCTGTTTCCAGGGCTACTCAGTGTTTGTGCCACTGGGGGCCCCAAGTATGAATGGTGCCAGCCCTGTGTTACTGCCGTAGTGTGGACGGAGATGTGGCAATTTGTCCAAAGGGTGGATGGGGAGTGGGATCTCTAACCTCTGAGCCAAAGCTGAGGAGCAAATGAGGCCAAAATAGGGATATATCTGGAAATACAAACCTTTGTCCATTCAAGCAACTTGATCATGGTCATTTTGTGATGCAAAAGTCAAAAGAGAATAAATGAACACATGCTGATAGCAGAACCGCCTATATGCAAACATTTATTTAGAGTGTATGTTTTTCAGGGAATCCCATTTGTGTCACAATAGAGCTCTAGAACCTTCTGAATGAAGCTTCTGTCCGGAAGAGGACTGGAGAAAAGCCACGCTAATCCATGGAAACCATCACTCCTCCTGGCCATCTTATGAACCCCTTGACCTCACAGAGTAAATAGAGACCTTTCTGGAGAGATATCGGATCTGAATGCCTTCAATTACAATCAATTTGTGTGGGAAAACAGAAACATTCTCATGTTTGTGAAGAACAAGTCTTCAGCCGGCCTGAAAATATAAAGAGCCACTCAAAGATATATACATATTCATGAAATTATCAGATTTTATTTATTGATTGGTTTAGCCATATGGAATTTAATAAGTTTAAATATGTGAATGTGTTTAATATTTTTAATTATATTATAATAAATGACTAATTTACAAGCTAAAACTGTTTTGTCAAGTCATTTAGCATTGTGTGCACTTTTAAGGTATTTGGACAAAAAATGAGTGCCATGTCATAGACCCATATTAATCCGTGCATAAATACACAAATTTGAGTGTTCAAGCCCTCCTCTGGCAGGACGAGCTTACCTCTCCACCACATCTTCTCCACTCCAGCAGGTGTTTTCATCCATCACCACCTCGCCCTCGCACAGCATCACCGGCAGCGTGGAGAAGAATGATTTGTACCGCTGGATGTAGCCCATGAACTCCCTGCAGGAAGTTCAGGTTTTCAGGAAGTTATCAAAAACCATCAAACCAACCAGGCCTAATTATACAGTACAACCAGTTCTGCCACATTCATAACACTACTCTAATCAAACATGCCTAAACACTGATGGACACCAGTGGCAGATTGGCCTTCTGTACTTGTTTGTGACTATTTATGATTATTAATGCTGCTAGTGTTCTTCCTCGCTCACACACATTTATTTGATGTGGGATTAAATCTTAAGAACATTCCTAGGCTGACAGCCAATGTCATAAATAAATAAATAAATATTGGTAACCTGGTAGCTGAATTGCTACTGCTTAGTCTTCGCTAATACATACTTACTTTGAAATCTTTTTCAGGCTTCTGGGTTTGTCGTTTTTGGATGATTTCAGAGGCAGAGACCTGAGGGAGAGACAGGTGAAGAATTGGGAGGAAGGAAAACAGAAGAAAGAAAGGCAAAAAGCAGGAACGTTACTACATGTGATCTGAAACATCTGATTCGTAAGGATTTGAATATCTTGAAGGGTCAAGATATGGTCAGCAATTATATATGCAGTGGATACATGGCATTTTCTCACCTTCTTTTTAGTGTAATGTGCTCATGTTGGTTGCCTGTGTCAGGTAGTGTTGTAGGACTGGAGGATGTGACTGAGGTTTGGAGGTCGATGGTTGGGTGAAGTGAAGGACTCAAAGTTCTCGAGGTGGGACTGACTGGAGTGGAGGAAACGGGTTCAGTCAAGGAACCACAAACTTTACCCACCTGAAAGATCGAGATGAGGAATTATTATTTCTTATTATTAGTAGGTTTGAAAACATATGTAAGAGAAAAAAAATCATGGTGAATGACAATTTAGGCCAGTTTGAATTGACTCACACCAATTCAAAGAGATTACTCCATCTAGTGGCCACTAATCAGTGGCATAATGTAACTCTAGTAATATTTACAATATAATTGATTTTATATTCAAACAAACAGTACAATAAGCCATCACTGTATTTAACTGCACTGGATGCTGAATTATTATACATTAACTTCTTTATATACATAAAATATATATTTTATTTTATTCAGCCTCTCATCATCTCAAAAAAACAATTTAATAAATAAAAATAAGGATAACCATAGTCCGTTGACATATTTCAGCTATATCCAGAAATTATAAAATGTAATAATGACTGAAAACGTTATTTATGCGAACATGTGTAAACATGTTTGTATATATATATATATATATATATATCTCATACAGAGCTTTATTTATCAAAGGATTAGCCGAGCTTTCTCATTCCCCTGCTCTGGCCCCTCAGTAGCTGCACTGCATTTTGGGAAGGGGCCGGCCGGTTCACGGAAGCCGTCTTTGTCCAGAGGTGAATTTGCATGCAGGACATCAGGCTGATTGGGACCAGACAACACCCAAACAACTCAAGCACCACCAAGATAGCGCCAGACCACATGCAGCGTGAGAGACTCGAGAGGCCCTATAGTCCTCCATGTCAATGCCAGAGCTGGTTAGCACATATAGACATCTTATAAACAATAAATATCACAAGTTATTCTTCAAAATCTCATCACGAACCCGATTCCATTTATAGAGCGTCAACAATAAAGCATACCTCTAAGACCTCAAAAATAGGCCTACTCTATGCTAATATGTTAGCGGAAATGCTTCTAGCTACGCAAGCTCATTACGTTGTTGTGTTCTGAAATGTTACTGAATGCAATTTGTAAGACAACACTGGTATAAATTACATTCTGACCGCTGCATAAGGGGCCCTATATAGTGACATTAGCATAATTATTTCTTAAATGATTATCGTAATTAGCGACATTAGCATAAATAATTGATGTGGTGAGTTATAGTAAATATAGCAATGTGGTGAATAAAACTGCTCTGCACAATTTTGGCTAATTCATCCATAACTTAGCAGAAGCTTGCCATGGACAAGTAGCATGACCTGTTTTGGGCCCTGTCCTCAAAAACAATGAACAGATCTATGGAATGCATGTAAATAAAGACCACATTACTTGCAATGATGATACAAATAGTCTGTGCAGTGAATTACAGGCTAATAGCATAAAACTCAAATCAAAATACAATTTTTAGTAACATTGCATCGTTGTTGGGCTGCCGCTTGATGTCCAATGTAGGCCTTAATTCGGTATCACAAAGCAGAGGCACTGGTGTAGTTTTTGTTTTAGCCAAATATATCTCCAGTGATCACTCTACAGATAAATTTGTTTAGGGTTGCAGCAAACAACTTTGTTAGTGCTCTGTCCATTAAGCCTGGGTCTAGACCAGGTAACACAAACCCATCATGGCATCAGGGATTTGAATGATTTGAGCCACTGAAGGAGCGTTTAAGGGGAGGTCAAACTCTCACAAGCAGCCTTCATTGTAGAGCAGCAGAGGAGTTTATAGGGGCTGCGGTTGTGGGCTTAAGTAATAATATCTCCCATTCTGACTGTTAAGTCTATGCTCTGTGAGAGAGATTTGTGGGAATGCGGTCTCAAACTTGACCTACCCATACAGAGCTGTTATCACCAGGACATGACGGGTGCAAAGCCGAGCGGTCACAAAATCCTTGACCCCTGTGGCCCCTTTAGCCATGATTCCAGTGAAAGAAACGAGTAAGATAGACCGGCTGACGGTCGTCCTCTGTCGTGCACACAGACTCTGGCATTGACGGTATGAATAGATTCAGGGTGGGCGGCTGGGTATTCACTTACAGACAGCCATAGTCACACTGTCATGACTGACACATTTTTTAAAGTACGTGTCATATTACCACATAATCAAGCTCCTAATCACTGAGCTAATAATAAACTCTTTGCAGGGCTTCATTACACCATTGAGAACAGACCATATTTTGTAGGCTAAATGCTAATTTATAATTATCAATTTGAGATTTAAGTTCATGCAAAAATAAGAGTTTAGCATGTGCAAAACTGTAGCCTTGCATCTGTACAGCCTGATTGGGCTAGACATTTGATATGCACCAGTCACCGAACATGCTGCTGGAAGCGTTTTGCACGCTAGAACTGATTAGTCCAGCATATGGTGCAGCTCGTTCGTGGAATAAAAATAAACGTGTTCTATGAATCAAAGAAGCATGACTCACCACGGCGCTGAGATGCGGTCCATGGAGTTGCGCAGTAAGGATGGCATCATTAATTCTTTCCCGGATTCGTAGAAGTGCCAGTTCCAGTTCGTATCCTCCTGCTAGTGCCCCACTCAGACGCTCTAGCAATGCTACATAACGTCTCCAGGGCCCATCCAGTTCAGCTAGGCCTGGAAGGCAACCCCGCATCACATTGAGACACAGGCCTCCACAAGGCCGGATGAGGGTCAATCCACGGCAGTGCGGACAGAACTGCATCCGCACCAGTGCACGTCCACATTGCCGCGCCATCCCCACCAACTCGGTAGCATTCAGAACCTCAGCACCCACCTTCAGTGCCCTACTGAGGGCACGACCGGCCACTAGTGCCCTAGACAGTCCCTGAGCAAGTTCTTGCGGGTGAGGGCCAAAGGGCTTGACGTCATGCCGAGTGGCACGTAGGCACTTGCTTCCTTCAGAGGACCAGGCAGAAACGTTTGAGCCCAAGCCAGGATTGACCAGGTGCTGGTATACCAATGGGAAAAGTTTGTCGTAGAAACTTTGGACTGAGTATTCCACAGAGATCCTAGCATCACCACGGAGATAGAGCTCAAGGTCAGAGAAGAGGGTAGACACCAAGGGTTTCGCGTCGTGAGAGATTGTCTGATATGTGCTGTCGAAGAGCGAGTAGGTATGATTTAGTGTGAAGGAGAGCAGGGAATGGAAGGTATCTGTAGGAAGAGGAAATAGAGAAATTCTGGACTGAACGAGCACTAAAATTGATATCCCTAAACAGCTATTTCATAGTCAACCTAGATATAAACATTCGTAACATTAGAGAGGACCAACAATTGCTGTCATTTGTTTTGACATTTATGAAAGGGTCAAACATACTAGTCCATCAATGTACACCCCTGCCATGTTTGGCATTGCTTACAACTCTTTCTTATACATCTAATCTCTCTTTCCATTGGATTAATGGGAGCTGACAACACTTAATCCATGGATCTTTTGGGCTGGCGCTATTGGGCTGAAGGTTAGTTTGGAGATATGTGACACATGCGCCTAGCTTATCACCAATTTTAGCAGTCAGGGCGACATCTTATACTTCACTCTGCCTCTGGGTTGCAAATGGAAGTTGAGGATCATAGTCATTTGTACCATATGCATTATTTACAATGGCATATTAGCTTTTGTGTGACATGTGACAGACGGGTACTTAAGTGGACAGCTGGTAGAACCCTATGTCATCTCATTCATAACGACCAAAGCATTCCAGCTCTGTCTTGTTTCTCTGTGAATGACATGCATGCAAGCTGAAAGTTCTGATTGCTCTTTATCGATGGAGAAATAATAGAACACCTGTATGGCTCACGATACTAAAAGACACCCATAAGAATCTCTCTAAAACAATCCTTTGAGGTTTTGCGGCGGGGTTCTGAAATATTGCGTCAGTGCTGGTATTCACATCTCTTGGTGGCATTCTGGGATCTGTAACTCCAGCAACAATATGTGAGTAACCTTTTCACATCAAGAACTGTATCTGGATCCCTTCAATTAAGCCCCATACATCAGAGTCGGGATGGGTGGTTTGTATGAATGATTAGGAAGCATTACAGCTTAAAAATGGTTCAAATCAAACACTTGTAGCACTACATGGCTAAAAATTCAGACTAGGGTGTATCTTAAAAAAATACATCCAAACACCTCAGTATCAGGTGTCATGGTAGGGGATTATGCCCAGATTGCGTAATGGGGTTCTTCTCATATGGTTCTGGGCCATTAAGACATGTGGGGAGAGGTCATGCAGATCACAGGGGTCACAGCAAGTGCCCATGATCCCCCACAATTGACCTTTCACCTCTAAGACAACAGGATGTTCTGAGAAGATGGATAGTAGGGTCAACTAGGATGACTGTACCCCTGATCATTTTATTAACTCAGTCCCTACTGGATTTGATGTAGGTCCTACTTTAAAACAAGATCAGTGTCAGAATAACTCCACTGACTGTACCCAGTCCAGGACTGAATTTAGATGAAGAGAAGGTAGCACACAGTATTTTTAGTACATTTTAGGTTGGAGAGGATAGTTGGGCTTTATTGGACAGATGGTATGCGAATACCACATGTTGGATTTGCTTTACAGTGAAATTCGTTTTCAAAGAAATGGAGAGAACTTTTCAAAGAAATTGTTCACCGATACATGTACTCACTCTCGAATATTTAAGAGATCATCCGACCTGCATTTTAGGGCAGGTTTGATGTCAGCAAACTTAAACATCTTTGGTTCTCACATGTCTCATCATTGGTGTAGTTTTTGGAGCTTGACAGACAGTCCTTGTCCCCATTAAGACTAAGAGACAGAGATATACTGAAAGCTTTTGTCTTCCATGGAATAAAGAGAATCATACTGGTAAGAACAGAAGTTTTGGTTGCACTTTATTTTACAGTATGTGCACTTACATGTACTTATAGTGTACTTACAGTGTATTTATCTAAGAAAGTTCTGGTAACACAAGGTAACTACATGGTGTAGGGTTAGGTTTAGGGGTAGGTTCAGGGTTAGTACCTAGTTATTACATAGTTATTGTAATTACTATAATAAGTACATAGTATGTACACGAGGAACAGGACTGTAAATTAAAGTGCTACCGAAGTTTTTTTGTGAACTAACTCTTAGACACAGTACCAAGAGAGTCCACAAGATTCATACTTGAATTATTACTTTACCCTTAAACACACAGGCATATAGACAAAAAGCGGTCTCCATTAAAAATCCTCCTTCACGTGGGAATGAAAAACACTTCGCAGACCTTCTTTCTTTTCAACTGGACACCAGCTAAAACCATGCGAAAAGCAGCAGAAAAGAACAACTGATCTTTTCAAAAGCTTTCATTATAGAGCAATACATTGAAGTGCACTGAGACGGATCTCCGCGGATACGCCGGGAATTTCGACATTTTTTCTTTTTGTTTGCTTTTAACTTGTTAAATATTCACTCGGCTGGCAGCAAAGACAGAGGGGATGGCAACAGTGCCCTTTCCCTGTGAACCTGAAAGGGGTTTTGTGCAAGTCTGGGCGGACAAATTGGATGAACTTAAATATTTGGTTGGGAGGACTTCAAGTTGTAAATTTGAAGCTATCATGGTTTAGAACGTCTTATGTAATACATAAACATGCACTGGAGTAAATAATGACATGCATGGAGTAAGTAAAAGTGTGTGTGTGTGCGAGAAACATCTTTTTGTACATTTTATGCAAACACTGATTCTAAAAAAGGCCTTGTCCTAATCCTAAAGCGCCAATCAAATTCTCTAAAAAGCACATGTACTGCTTCACAGGAGAGCTCAGACAGATAAAGGATCATTCAGTGGACTAAAAGCAAGTCTGAATGCAACCCTTGGAAAAGTCACAGTGTACGATTCATAACATCACCCCAGTGTCTCCCATACATGAGTACAAAGCAACAGCATGCAGTAAACGTGTGAACCTGCTGTGGCAGGGATTTGATCCCATGGCCTCTTACTCCTGTAACAAATGCAAAAGCACACGGCCTAGTATTTATTCAACCAGTGAGCTTCACTTGATATCTATACGTACCCTGGAAGGAAGAGGCATGGCCCAGGATGAGATATTTGAGTTCGAAGCTATAGGAGAGAATGTTCTGGAGTGTGTCTCTCTGGGCAGCAGCGTAGTAGCTCTCCTCCATCTTGCGGGTGCAGCACGTGGGACCCTGGTGTTTGCAGATGAGAAGATCTGCATCTATGGAGAATTGATCATAGAAGGGGATTCAATTCTAGGGACATTTTTCAGCCAAGTATGGTGACACACTCTGAGAATTTGTGCTCTGCATTTAACCCATCCGAAATGCACACACACAGAGCAGTGAACACACACACACACACACTGTGAGCACACACCCGGAGCAGTGGGCAGCCATTTATGCTGCGGTGCCTGGGGAGCAGTTGGGGGTTCGATGCCTTGCTCAAGGGCACCTAAGTCGTGGTATTGAAGGTGGAGAGAGCTGTTCATGCACTCCCCCCACCCACAATTCCGTCCGGCCCGAGACTAGAACCCACAACCCTTCGATTGGGAGTCCAACCCTCTAACCATTAAGCCACGACTTCCCCCTATTTGGACTACTTGAAACCTTAACAAAACCTTTCCAAACTATGTCTGTCTTTAATCAAGTCTTGCGATAAAGTTGTGATAATGGATTTCAGTGGTACCAGTTTTTGGTTTGCTTTTTGGTATGTTATCTTTTTTCATTTTTGCCATTTCAGATTAGGTTTTGCATATTGTAATTGTTCAAATATATATATATTAGTGGTTGAACCTAGTGACCTTTCAACACTCAAAAATTAAGGGAAAAAAAAACAAAGTGACTCAACAAAAATGTTACAGCTACTACAAAAAGTTATTTTAAACTACAATGAGCATTTTGTCTTTGAAATAATCATGTGTGTCCAAAATAACAGTGGTTTTATGGCAAGAAGGTGCATGTAAGAGAGCACAGCACATGTGATAGAGACAGACGATATCTTCCATGCCCTATCCTATGTGACCAAATTTACACTGACGGGACCCCATAAGACATGCATTAGAACAGCTGACTGTGATTACCGGCATTCTGCTGAACTCTGTCACCTCTCAATAGGCATGGACCCATGAACTTGCATACTAAGAATACATCTTGTATCCTTTCCATAAACAAGAACTTGAGACAAACCGAATATATGCCCAGCTTACAATTTCATAGCAACTCCCAAACATTTTTGAGATGACTTCTATTCAGGAATGTGCTTTTGATTGAACAAGAAATGTGGAACATGAAAAACATTTGACAGCCTGTCCTACGGTCACGTTCATTTTGTCAACACACTGGCATTTCTGATTTATGCTCTGTCATCGAAATGACTTATTTGACTTTTTTCAGTTGACATAGTACAACATGTCTAATGAATGCAAATGTTGGGATACTTATAAATTGATATGTAAATATTTTCTGGATCATTTTTGTCCAATGCCACTTTCCGACAGGCTGTAACTCATATAAACGAACTCACATTTTTAAACAAAATATTATTATTCTTTATTAAAAGCATTATGGGCCTACATGCAGTTAAGATTACCTAAAAACTAAACCACCTGACAGAAATAATTAAATTTAATTAAATTAAATGGAAAAGGTGGTCAAAACGGCCAAAGGTCACGTGCATTTTTCAGACACGTAAGTTTGCGGCAACCCATGCATTTACATTTATTCTTAATTACAGCGTAACGTTTTGTTATTTTTCTATACTATTTCCATGCATTGTTTTGCATTCCAGTAATAATTAAACGGCTTAAATTTAGTTAGCTTTTTAATGTCTAACTTTACGACCGCTTAAACCATTGTGACAACATGCCCCTCTCTATTGGTCAGTGCGTTAAGTTGGCTGTAACTTTTTTTCTTGGGCAATAATTGTGTAGAATGAATTAATAAAGAAACAAATAACCTCTGAATAAAAATGATAAACCATTGTAAATAGTATGGAGAATATGAATGGTCAGATATATAACAGGCTGCACTGCTTCTCACAGTAACCCTCGGTATTTATAAACGAACCTGTTGCTGCGGTCTCCGGAACCAGTCTTAATGAACCGACTTGGCGCAGCTGGAAAGCGGTTTTAACCTCATGACAGCTCTGCGCGCTGGCGCAGTGAACTCTCCAGATCAACACACTGGAGAGCAGGATCCACAGCCAACATACACGCGGTGCTGTCCCGCGGAGCATTGCACCATCTCAGTCCACAGAAAGCCCTCTGAGCCAATGTATCAGAAAGATAAAAGCCCCCAAGACAAGTCAAAAGTGTTATCCGGAATAGATGCACATTTAAAGCCGCTTAATTAAGTATCCAGAGAGAACGTTTTACGGGCTGTTGGGTCGCAGGGGCTTCACATGTTGCGTGATTTGACAGAATGGTCTGGAGACATGTGAGGAAGGTCTCTCTCTCTCTCTCTCTCTCTCCCAATGTGGAGAAAGAGACTTCTGAATGGTAGTTTTGTGCCCCCAACACCCACTTCAGACCCCCTCCCTTTGACAGAGATAGATAGATAGATAGATAGATAGATAGATAGATAGATAGATAGATAGATAGATAGATAGATAGATAGATAGATAGATAGATAGATAGATAGATAGATAATTGGATGCCAGAGAGAAAGAAATCATTCCTGCCATGTGAACTGTTCTTGGTGTTTTTGCAATCTAAAGAATATAAAGAAGATTCAACAAACAAAACTTTTTTATTTTGATTATATTGTTAAATAAATTGGTATTATAGTTATTTTTTTCCATAGTTTATTATTTCCATAGTATGTGTATGAATTCCGGTACTTATACCATAAAGTGACATATCAACCATTTAGGTAGAGTGCGATATTTAAAAAAATTATGCGATGTGTATACATCAAGTATGGTAACGAGCGACATAAGGAGATAAGAGAAGGAGAATTGTTTTTTTTTTTTTTTCAAATGCCTTTTTCTTGGCGGGGCAGTTAAAGGGTTACAACAATTTTGGACATTTTAAATATATTTTTTAAACACCTAATTCCAAAAGCATATATACTTTTCACAAAATTTTTTAAAACATTGATATAAAATATTACAATTAAAATGGGAAATAGATGAAAATAGGTTTAAACAACCACTCGATTGTGTCTACTGAATATTAAATGCTCTCCTAGCAATACAATAAAATCAATGATGCACATTTTCAACACATAGACCGTGCGTACAGCAGATAAATAATAATAAGCTATATATGCATGCCAATATTCAGCTCTAACTATGCATACAGCTACAAACCCCAAGACCAGAAACGCAATAGAATTGTCAAGCCGCTCTGAGGCGCAGTTTGGTTATCTCACATAGCATTAGAAAAAATATATCGTTTCATCGCTGTTCCACTAGATGGCGATATACCGCAAAAATACAGTGATTTTACCGGCCGCTGAGAAGCAGAAGGAATAAAACCAGCATGCTGTTGTCATGATATGCAGCAAAAGTTCACACTTTGTAGTTTTAAACACAGAAAAACGTCTATAAAGAAACATGGCCGGGAATATAAAAGATAAAGAAGCATATCAACGCTTGAACTTCCTCTATCAGGTAAGTGAGGTCGTGTTCTGTTTAATTAAGTTAAATATCTTCTCATGATGTTTCTCATGATGGATCCCAGGCTGCTCATTGCGTTTTGGCTCAAAATCCAGAGAACATCGAACTGGCAAGATTTTACTGCTTCACACAGAAGACCATCTCCAAACGACTGGTGCTCAGACAGTGAGTGGCTTTTTCATTAATATTGCGGATGTTAAATAAACGAATATAAACGATGACGCTTCGTTTCCTTCCAGAGATCCATCAGTAAAGAGAACCATTTGCAAAAAATGCTGCACTTTACTAATACCAGGTGTCACATCAACTGTACGACAAAAAAGTAAGTCTCTCTCTCTCTCTCTCTCTCTCTCTATTTATCTATATTTTTAAAGCATCAACAATGTATATTATATCTTCATATTGAAGGAGGACCCAGGCGACAACGTAAGACTATTGTGCGATGTTTAAGCTGTGGACTGACCAAAAAATTCCCAAACAACCCAAAACACAAACTGTGGGTGGATCAACCTGAGGCTCAACTAGAAAACCAGACTTCACGAGGTAAAGATGACCAGCGGCTGTCTTTGAACAGTTTTTGTCATAATTTTTTTCTTACTTAAAAGGATAGTTCAACCATAAATGTAACAAAACTCCATTATTTACTCACCCTCGAGCCATCCTAGGTGTATAAAGCTAGGAAGACATTTTTTTAAAGGTCCCATTATGTGGATTATTTTTTTATTAATGTTTTTGGATGTTTCCTGAGGTGTACTTTATACTGTAAGTATGATTTTTACATTTAAAATTTAGAGTTAAAAGGCATTTTTATATCCTGATTTTAGTCCTCTGGCTTGAATGCTCTGTTTGAAGGGGGCGTGTCTGCTGAGAGACTCAGAGTAAATAACAGTTTTTGTGATTGGCTGACATATTTGCATTTAAAATGCCTATAACATGTGGAACCCCTCTCAAATACTTTTACAAGTTTTTTTTTTTTCTTTTTACTATTACAGCTGTCGAGATAAACGAATCAGTTGGAAGTGTTGATTATAGCCTTGAGTAGACAAAGTATGTTTATCGCGTGAATGCAATGATCTCGTCATTGCAACGCGTTTTCTCCCACAAAATGCTTTCACCACAACGAACAGCAAACACAGACATGAATAACAGTAAGAGCTTTGTTGTGCAGCAGAACAGCGTCATTCATTATAACGACAGTTTGGGCAAGTGTGCAGATGGACTCGCGATGTGTGATTGACAGCTCCGAACAAAATAAAGGGCGTGTACTTTGATCACTCTCTGTAGTTTAATCACAATTTAAATAACATAATTGTTTCATGCTACTAAGAGAAACAGTGTGTGAAGTTGATCGTTTCGTCACTGGCTTGATTCACTGATGCATAAACAGTATTTAACGATTTCGAAAGAAAGTCCTTTTAGAAAGAAAGAGTAATTAGCTACACATCAGAACTCACTGATCACAGATCAGGCATTAATGAACACTGTTACTCACTGTTTGTACCGGTGCTGTCGAATCCATATCGTAAAAGTCTGTAACGCCTGTGCTGACATTGCGACCGAATTAAATGTGAAAAATAAATGTAATCCATTCTCTCCAAATTCTCTGGGTGGGCAAAGAAGAGAAAGGGGAGGTAACCTTTCCCCTTATGACGACATAAGGGGAAGATTCTAGATCGGCCCGTCTGAGCTCTCGTTTACTCAAAGGCAGAGCAGGACACCCATGGCTTGGCTTACACCTATCGAAATTTCTAGCCACTGGGGGACCATAAACAGGCTATGGGAAACTAATAATAATGTTAAAAAACCTTGTAAAGTGAAATATTCTTGTCATGGGACCTTTAATATAACTTAATTTGTCAAACTTCAGAAGGTCAAACAGACCTGTAGAAAATATCAATTTCAAAATCTATTTTAAGCTTTCATATATCCTCAATTAAATTTGTTTGTCCCAAATTTGTACTAAAAAATTTCCAAGTTTTTTTGTTTTGTTTAAGCAGTCAAAGCTAAGCTAGCAAGTTAAGTGGCTAATATATGCTATGCTAATATAATAGCAGAATAATAGCTAACAAAATGTAAAAAAAACAACAACAAATTATCCTGTTTGTTGCAGTAAAATCTAAGCTAGCTGGTTAATCAGCTAATGATATGCTAAACTGTCAAACTAATCAGCTAGCAAGTGAACTATCTAGAAAAACACACCAAATGCTCCTGTTTGTAGCAGTGAAATATAATCTAACAGGGTAATTGGCTAGCGATAGGTTAATCTTTCAGGCTAATTTGTTACGGCTATGTTAGGATACCAGGCTAATCAGTTAACAGCAAGCAAAGCTAATTGATTAACTAACTGAAGAAAACCAGTGTTCCCATTTGTAGCAGTGAAGTGGTAGCTAGTGATCGAGCTAATCAGCTAACCAGCTAAAGTTTTTGAGTTCTGATATACCCATTTGTAGCAGTTAAAGCTAAGATAGCAGGCTAATTGGCTAGTGATACTAATCTAGCAATTTAATCTCTTTAGTTGTATGTTAAAATTGCCGGGTAATTAGTTATTCTGTTACACTTGCAGGTTACATTGCTATCTTTATGCTAAGCTAATAGGCTAATCGCCTAATGGGATGCAAAATTGATTGGTTAACCAGTTGGTTTGTAAGATAACTGAAAAAAACAACAACAACAGAACAACAGATGTTTGACAATTTTTTTTTTAGCATCAATTAAATAATATACATAAAATATTATTTATATAAGAGCGCATATATCATACACAATTTTGCACAATTTACCTTTAGCATTGTATCTGGCCTCTAATATAGTAAATTGAATTCAATTCTGTTTATTTCGGTCCTTACAGACAGCTCTTCACAAAAAACAAAATCAAATGTCCGAGCAAATACTTTCTGAATACTTTCCATGCCCACTGTACAGTATCTTTTATTCTTCTGTCTGCAGATGCTGGTCCTTCTTCACAGTCCACAACCCAAGAGAAAAAAAATGATATTGGCTCATTGTCCAAAATAGCGAAGACTCAAACAAATCTGACTAAACCTTCATGACACTTTAGTAAACTGTACATGCATTGATATAACTAGATAAAGTTAACTTTAAGGGGTGGTATTTTTATTTTATTATTGTTTGTTTTTGCAGTCTTTAGATTTGCTCAAAAACAAATTTTTATTTTCATAGAAATATTGATGTGCAATATTGTTTTTCTTCGGCATTGAGTGGATTTTTTTGAATTGCAATAAAGTGGCTGATTTACATTGCTAATGGATTTTATTCTGTTCTTTTATGCATACATTAATATCATTGAACTCTACACAGCTTCCTGCAACAGAAGCGGTTTCTTTTATCACCGGGAGCATATGGAAACCTGGTGGGAATTCAGTTGCCTGCATAAAAATGCATTGATCTACTGTTGCTAAATTACCTCTTTATCCAAACCATCATTTAGACACATGCCTCACATTTATTAGTAACTTGAATGTGTTTTAGAACAATGTTTTGAATACAGCTTCTAAAAGGCTTTAGTGTTTTTTCCCAGTCAGCTGAACTCTGACAGTGTCTTGATCTCAGGGTCATGCGTTACATCCCATATCGGGTTTAAAAGTTTTGATATTTGTACTTTTGAAGTTTTTGATGAGAACAAAAGGCTACTCTTTTGCGCGTTCATGAATTATTAACATTTGCATGCACAACCTCTTTAGTGTCACGCTTCAAATGTTAGATGTGCAACTGATGTTGCATATTCATGATATCCTGCACCCTGGCGATTATTAAGACATTTACACATGTATGAGTGTAATTCAGTTAGTGCTGATGTTGTTAATTGGATGGGATATGGATCTTGCTGAAAATGCGCAGTCCCGAGGATATTTATCTATATTGCTTGTCAATATGGAAAGTAGCACCAAGAGGCTTCGTCAAAGCCGAAGAACCCCTCCCACTTCCTCTCATTAGAGAACGAATCAGTTGCCCTGAAGGCCAGAAAAAGATGCATGGGAAGACAGGATTTAATTCAATTTGCGTCACATAATGTCAGAAGGAGTGCATTAGAAATTAAAATCGTGTGGTTGAGGAATCGTGCTAAATGATGATGATATGGACTGGAGCTGTATCGAGGAGCATCAGAGGTGAAAGAAAGGTTGAAAAAGTTTTTGATGAAATGACTCATACTTTCTAGTATTTTCACGTCTCCATATATACATATATATATATATACACACACATAAAGAATTATAAAATAAGCAATTTTTTATAATATTAAACATTTAACAACATTTAAGTAATTTAATGATATAGTGATGATTTTCCTAATCTTATATTTTAAAACCTGTGTTATCTTAATTATTTTTGAAATCATATTTTTACAATGAAAATTAATCCCTTTGAGGATTATTATTATTATTTTATGTACGTTTTCACCTCAAATTTCACTTCTGCCCAAAATTATTATACCATATTTTTGAATATAAATATATATGAAAATCTATGTAAATGAATGAATGGTCTTGAAAGTAAAAAATGCCCAGTCACATTACTGTAATGAGAATTTAAGGAGTATATAAGCCTTAACTGTCATGATGGGGGGGGGGGGGGGGGGGGGGGGGGGAATGGGCTTATTTTATTATGCAAAAAATATCTGATTAAAAAAAAAGTTTTTCTGCTTTGGATTTTGGGTAGAAATGTGACCTGCATATATCTTTGTGAGACTAATGGTTTGTCGCAGCTGTGGAATATTAATATAAAATCCAATCGAGGTGCAACCATGCATGCACACATCGGTCATTTTACAAATTCCTTTGAATTTGGCTCCTCCAACGAGACTGGATTTGTTTATAAAGTCACTTTATTGACCCCCGAGGGGAAATTTAGAATGACTGTTAGGCTGAAATTAATAACCAACATTTATACTGCAGCATGCTTCGAAACGTAAGCTGACATATGACTCTAGAGATGCTAAGTCATTGGTATCCTCTGCAGGGTGCATATTGGCAGTATATATTGTTGGTGCACAACTGTTCAATATGCTATGAAAATGTGCTCCAGGAAATGAACTGACCCGTGCTCTCAGTGCTATGACATTTCTGTAGACTGATTTTAAGTCTGCCATGTTCCATCTGTGGGAAAACAAAACCATTTCTGTGTTGTCAGAAATATTATGCATGCCCAATAGCAATATCGTTTTTGGCAGCACTGGGAATTGGACAAAAACAGGAGAGCACAAAATATCAGGCCACAAATAACATACTGCATTTATCTGAAGCAGTGAAGTATTTTTGGTATTATAATCGCACTATACAGTATGTACATCCATTTGAGGTTGGTCCACTGCAGGTTATTTTGACAAAAAAAAACGTCCAATTAAATGGGAAGAGACTGGATTGACATGAAACATAAAACAAAAAAGTTTCCTTTTTATGTCATTTTTAAACCTATGCACTTGAAGGTGTAAATAACAATAATAATAAACAAAAAATATATATAAATATTTTATTTAGCTCTTTTTGTGACACTCAAGGACACTTAACACGACAAACAAACAAATAAAATAGATTTTTTTTGTTTGTTTGTTTGTTTTTTCAAACATTTAAGGACCAATTACACACTATTATATCACGTAAGTAAATAAATATAAAATGATTAATAAATAAATATTTTTTTTAAACACTGAAGGACTTATACAAATTAAATTATTTGGCTCCTTTCAGACACTCAAGGACACCTTACACAAAATAAAATTACATAACTAAATAATAATAATTATTATTATTTTCAAACAATGAATGTCTCCTTACAAACACGCACACAAAAAAATAAAATGTGGCTCTTTTCAAACACTCAAGGGCATGTTATACGAAATAAATAAATGAATAGTAATAATGATAATAATAATAATAATTATTATTATTAGGCTTTTTTCCACAAACGTTTAAAAAATTACAAAAAAAATTAATAATAAATTATGTAATCAGTCAAACAGCTTATAAACCAGAAAGAAACCAATCATTTAAAATTACAAACAAACTGAAATAGCCATGTATAACTTTCATAAAGTAGCCAGTTTTTCAAAGCAGATTATGTTTTATAGATTATTATGGGCAATATTTTTCTTTCCACGATGCAGTATGTGCTCCGTACATCATACCGAGTTGCATTCGCAGAATGAATAAATACTTTCATAAAAGCCTTGACAAAACATATTCTGTGCTTGGCAGCACTGTACTGATGTTACAGACTGGGGTGCAGTGTACTGAGTGTCAGCAAGCCATAAACACTTTAATAATTTACATTTATTGATAAATGATAAAACCGAGCCAAGCTTTCACAAACCCTCACAAAACATCTCTGCAAATATTGGCCTGCTTATTGGCTGGTTTGGATCCACAGCACTCCTACAAATTGAACAAGAACAAGAAAAGAGCTAAAAAGATTATCCACAACACAGCTGAGGCTGCCAACTGTGATTACCCATAAGCACTCGTAGGCAAGTGGTATTAGTCACAAGAAAAATTAGATGGGAAAATGTGGCAAGAATGTATTGGAGGATGCACAGATGTGAAAGCGTCAGGCGCTTATCTCTTTATATTTAAATATCTTTTAAATATAGCAGTGTGCAAAATCAATTGTATCTTCTGAAGATGGGCGCTGGACAATGAAGCTGGTCTTGTAGGAAAACTGCCATTATCATAAGCATAATTACTGGCTTTTTACGAGACCCGCTACACGAGCCTTTATAGTTTATGAGGCACTATTAAATGAAGAGCAAGCTGTGAATGTTGTTCTGGATGAGTTTATGGAGCAATATTTTCTTCACCTTTTTATATATTGATCTCTGAGAGAAACAAAACAGTGGTTTGCTGGCATTTTACACCAAAAAAAAAAAAAAAAAAAAAAATACGTACATAATAATAATGCATTAAGTGCTTTAACTCTTCAGTATATACACAAAAAAAATAAAAATAATAATAATATATATATATATATAAGTTGCCACTTTTATTTATTTTGATTCTTATCTTTATAACTATATGTATCTGTAATTATATATAAAGTAAATTATTTATGGTTTTAATTCATCATCAGGCTGTATATAATTAATTCTTTATTGATTTGAATTTCTGTACCTTTGATTCATTTATATTGATTTATTATTTTTCCATTATTTATAACTATACACACACACACACATAGGCCTATACATACACATTGTTCCACAATATATATCTATTACCTCTCACAACAAAATTCTGCCATATTTATGGAAAGACCTTATTATGTACTTCTGCAAGATGCCACTAAAATACGTCTAAAAAATATTTTTTTTACGGATTTCCATCCAAAGTGGTCTCTCATCCCTCGACAGGGGGACAGGCTTTCATTAGTCTCCTTCAACAGGTCTAGAAGACCTCCCTCCTCTCCTTCATTTTACTCAGTTACGCCAACAGCTGCCTCAAATTAACATGCTCCTTCAGGTATGCAAATGTATGCAAATGTGTGGGCGGTTGCCCCCTCCGAGCTTTGAAGATGAAGTACAGAGGAAAGGAAAGGTTGAAGAGATGGGAAAGCATGCTTTGGTAAACATCTGCTTGGGCCTCTGTGCTCACTGTCCCTGGAGAGTTAATGAGCCAGATTCAGCTTTAGCAAATGTTATCAATGATTACATATGTCTGATTAATGGTATTCCCACACTTGTGATTTTTGTTTTTCTGTATATCATTGCATCCTGCATCTCTCTCTCTCTCTCTCTCTCTCTCTCTCTCTCTCTATATATATAATTCACATTTTCCTTCTGCCTGCAACAAACATATCTCTTTTTGTTTTATATTGAATAACAGTTACTTAGTAAAACATTTATAGCTTAGACTGTCTATCAAAATGCCAGAAGAAGAGACATATTTTGATCAAAGATGTTCTGATCTGCTGGGTAAACATAATCTAAAAATATGTCTTGAATACTGAAACGACAACAGTGGCAGTTTTTTCAGCGCCACTTCAAAATACCATGGCCCAAAAAGTTATTTCGACGCTGGAGGTTTAGAGCTAAGTTAGTTAAAAATGAATGAGTGGCATTTGTAAACAAATGCTGCGAGACCTTTCACAACTTTACTTGTCTGGGCCATTTTTTTGCAGTGACTTTTTGATCTCTAGATGATTGTTTGAGTTTTCCCTCAGGCTTCACGAACATTTGACAACCAAAACATGTCCAAAATGTGTTTGACCTCAGTTTCAAAACCTTTAAAGTGTTCTACACGGGCAATTCCACAAAGAGAATTCAACAAACATTTGATTTCAGTGGAGTTTGCCGTTAGCATGTTGCTAAGCTAATCACAAAATACACTGAGCATTCCTATACATCAGACGAACAGATAATTGGTGAAATTATCTATTTTAAAACTTAAAATATGTTCTTGATATACCGTAAGTCTCTTGTCTGCCATCTTGGATTCGTTTTTTTCCCTCAGCTCATCTCAAAGTATTATGGGATTTCCTACTCTGCAAAGGCTACATGCGCTGCTCCATTATAGTCTAGCCGAAACTAGACAGAACAGATCTGTGCATGTTTCTCTCCTGATTCAGATGTGACTGACCACCTTTTCACTGGAGAAAGCAATATACTAAGGGATAGCGGATGCATATTTCAGCCAGAAGCAACTGTTTTAAGTTAAAAGCATCTTAATGATGGATTTGTGTTATACAAACACACAGCTTTTAGCTTCATAAGACGTTAATTTATGGTCTGGAGTTCTGTGGATTATTGTGATGTTTTTATCAGCTGTTTGGACTCTCATTCTGACGAAGACCTGAGATTAAGTAACTATTAACTATTCCTTTAAATAAAGCAAAAAAGCACTTTAAAGTTCAACCAATTGCATTTAATATCAATTAAAACTATTACATTTTCATTTAACCGCAATTAACATGCAATGAAATGTGCTTTTTTTTCACAAGGGTATCTTTTGTTTTACTCTTTAAAAACCTAGAAAACTACTTTATGTGAAATGCTAACGCAAGCTTTAAAATAAATGCCACTTGTTTTGATATCGAATTATGCAATGCATTTTTAAGTATGTGTCTACAACCTTTTAGGTGCCACTGCACATTATTTTCAACCGCTCCTGAATCCTAGCGGTGGGCTAGAGGAAGAGAGAACACAAGCAACACAGAATGCAGTGGTGCATGCAGGGACACATGCATTACACAACATTAATTAGGCTAATTTGATGCGGCCGAATGCATTTTTAGCAAGTCTTCTCATGACTTTTTAATACGAGCACCATAAAACTCGGGAAAAGATGAGGGGTTGGAATTATTTTTGTGGGTCAGAGGCAGCCTTCCTAGAGATTTCTAGAAACTACTGCGATTAATCAAGTAGGCTCGTTAAAAATAAACTGCCTGTGATGTGATGGTTCTCAACAACCACGTGATTGCTTTCCATTTAATTGCAGAGCAATAATCATAGACTCGGATGCTATTTATGCTGACATTGTGCTGTGTGTGTATATGCTTATGATGCAAATTTACACACAATGCATTTTTTTCTGTTCAACTGGAACAAAGTGCAGAAATCTACCGAACAATACACTGGTTGCACTAAAAAGAACCAATTCATTAGTCATTTGTTTACAAACCAGACTACACCTTTTGCGCTACACGTTCACTTTTTTTTTTTTTTTCGTTCGTTTGTTGAATGAACAAAGCGAAAAATGCTTTGTAACCGTCATTCTTTGCTTGAACTGCTTTGTATTTGATTCCTCAAATTCTATTCCACCTACATTTTGGGATTCTGTATAGATTCCGTTATTCTGTAGATTATTTACCATAACGAGTCATCTAGATACAGTGAAAAACAGATGTAATTTTACATGATGTTTTAAAAAATGCAGCAACAGTGAAATCAGATGCTGAAAAAAACCATGCACACACATACACCGACATTTTAAAAAATCTGCTCACAATGCCGTATGCAATTCTAATCAGATGCTTGGACATTTTTCGATGCTTATCAGCAAATGGACCCATTCACGTATGGACCAACACTGCCTCCATAAACATGCTGGGAATTTATGCAATGAACCAATATGTTAACTTGCAGTTGCTAGCCATAAATCTGACAGTATGTGTTGACGAGTTATTATCGGAGAGAGAGGTACTGTACTGTAAGCTGCCACTGTGGGTGAACCATTTGAAATGAATCTCGATTTGCCTGAGGGCGACATAGTCTGCAATCTTCGTCTGCAGTTACCCAGGCAGAAACCAGAGATCTCGAACTCCCACTCAGCTCACACACACGTACACACAATCAAGTTATGTTAAATAATGCACAAATGCATTATGATCTTCTGTTGCATGTGTACATGATGTATTTTTCTTAACTTAAGTAAGTATCGGTCTTTTGCACTTTGTTTAACTTTCTTAGCGGTATTCTGTTCGGTGCCTGATTAGAAATGTCAGAAAATCCCTTAACTAACTGTGCATTTATTCATGTGTTTGAACATATCAGATTATATTACCAAAGCCAGTTTTCAATTAGCACTCAGTATACATTGTAAAACAGGATTTGGGGCTGAAACTTCTTAATATTGGTAGTATAAAATTCACACTTAGTACGCCATATTATTACTAGTGTCAGTTGCGTTACGTTGCTTTTACATATCCTCTCCTGTGGCCTCATGGGAAAGTAAATTATCCATTTAATGTCAACTTCAGAATCTAAGCAGTAGTCGTTTTCCTGAATACTTTTTGCTGTCTGTTTTTTGAATAATATGAATTAGGACATACTGCTCTTTTGACGTACTGTTTTTTGCATAAACGGTAGTACGGAAATAGGCATATTTGGACAGTGTTAGAATATTGTGCACGAGTCTGGCATGTTTTCTAGTGTTTTGTTGACTTTTTTGGACAACTGTCATGTCGAAAAGAGTTTCAGTGTATCAGTTCTTAAAAAATACCTTTGCTCTGCAGAAAAAAAATACCATTCAGGTATAGAGAGTATAGAGTCAATAATGACAGACTCCTGATTTTTGGATGAGCAATTCCTTTAACAAGCCTCTACTGAATATCCTGTGGATTTGTGTAAACTTGAGGTACATGGAAAAAGAAAAAGGGGCGAGGGAGAGAGAGAGGGGAAGACGGAAGGAGAGAGGTACGAGGAACAGGTCTTATGCCCGAGGACAATTCTTCATGGTGACAGAGAAGTAGGCCACTGCTAAAAATGAACGCTTGGAGCCCGATCTCTCTTACTCACAAAAGCACATTCAAGAAAATAAGTGTTTGCTCTGTGCACACAAAAGGAAAAAAAAACACAATAATCTTCTGCAGACACAATCTTTCCTTTCATCGACAGACGTGTCATTCCTGTAATTTTTGAACTCTGTGAGAAAAATTCACTAAGAAATGGTTGGTTTTTATTTGCACACTCTTTCTGTATTGCTTTCATGGCTGATTCTGAAGGAATTCTGAAAAAAAGAAGAAAAGAATACCAGACAAAACCATTAGAATACCAACATAAACCATCAGAAAGTATTAGCAATGCATTTGATAAATTGTGACATGATTTCATACATGACAAAATTACAGAAAAAAAAATTGCATCCTGATTTAAAAATAAATAAATAAATAAAACATTTGAAAATGTAATTCATAAATAATATTATTAATATTTGAAACATTTTAATTAGTAATTTGTGCTGAAATACTATGTGCAAAAATAGCAATTTATATTTAACTTCGTATGATTTTTATTATATTTATTTTAACCATGCTTTGAATTTTTATAAAAGGCAAACCTAATACCACAAAACATGACACAATTTATCAAATGCATTGCTAAAACTTTTGCGTAGTTATTTCCCCTCCAAAATGATGTCACTTCCTGAAGGTTTTGTCAGATATTCTACAAAAGACTGCATGGGAAGCAGAAGGCAATGAAAAATGCATAAAATATCATATAATGATACAAAAATATCATATAATCGTACTTATATGACTGCCATCAGTTCGTAGCAGTGAATGAAGATGTATCATATCGATCACAAGTGCAGTATGGAGTACCTCAAGGCTCAGTACTAGGGCCGCTACTCTTCACGCTTTATATGTTACCCTTTATATGTAACCACCAATTTGAAAAACTAATGGAATGCATAGTCGATATAAAAAATTGGATGACGGGTAATTTCTTACTGCTAAATTCAGAAAAAACAGAGGTGTTAATTATAGGACCTAAAAACTCTGCTTGTAATAACCTAGAACACTGTCTAAGACTTTATGGTTGCTCTGTCAATTCTTCGTCATCAGTTAGGAACCTAGGTGTGCTATTTAATCGCAATCTTTCCTTAGAAAGCCACGTTTCTAGCATTTGTAAAACTGCATTTTTCCATCTCAAAAATATATCTTAATTACGGCCTATGCTCAATGTCAAATGCAGAAATGTTAATCCATGCATTTATGACTTCAAGGTTAGATTATTGCAATGCTTTATTGGGTGGTTGTTCTGCACGCTTAGTAAACAAACTACAGCTAGTCCAAAATGCAGCAGCAAGAGTTCTTACTAGAACCAGGAAGTATGACCATATTAGCCCGGTCCTGTCATCGCTGCACTGGCTCCCTATCAAACATCGTATAGATTTTTAAATATTGCTTATTACTTATAAAGCCCTGAATGGTTTAGCACCTCAGTATTTGAATGAGCTCCTTTTACATTATACTCCTCTACGTTCGCTACGTTCTCAAAACTCAGGCAATTTGATGATACCTAGAATATCAAAATCAACTGCAGGCGGCAGATCCTTTTCCTATTTGGCGCCTAAACTCTGGAATAACCTACCTAACATTGTTCGGGAGGCAGACACACTCTTGCAGTTTAAATCTAGATTAAAGACCCATCTCTTTAACCTGGCATACACATAACATACTAATATGCTTTTAATATCCAAATCCGTTAAAGGATTTTTAGGCTGCATTAATTAGGTAAACCGGAACCGGAAACACTTCACATAACACCCTATGTATTTGCTATATCATTAGAAGAATGGCATCTACGCTAATATTTGTCTGTTTCTCTCTTGTTCTGAGGTCTTTATTTAATTTGGAATTTAACTGCTGGTTTCGTCTGGTAAGAGGAGAACTGGCCCCCCAACTGAGCCTGGTTTCTCCCAAGGTTTTTTTCTCCATTCTGTCACCGATGGAGTTTCGGTTCCTTGCCGCTGTCGCCTCTGGCTTGCTTAGTTGGGGTCACTTCATTTACAGCGATATCATTGACTTGATTGCAAATAAATGCACAGACACAATTTAAACTGTACGAAGAGATGACATAACTGAATTCAATGATGAACTGTGTTTAACTATCATTTTGCATTATTGAGACACTGTTTTCCAAATGAATGTTGTTCAGTGCTTTGACCCAATGTATTTTGTTTAAAGTGCTATATGAATAAAGGTGATTGATTGATTGATAAATTGGTTATATGATATATATAAACATTCTAATTATAAAAAGTTTATATATATTATATAAATTGACATTTCTCATGCTACAATTCAAAATGAATCTACTTTCAGTTTATAAAATTTTTGAGTTTAATATTTTATCTATTATAGAAAGATAAAAATGCACTACATAGCAGGATCGATCCAAGCGTTGTATTTGTGGGTTACTGCAGTACCACCTCTTATTCCAATTTTAAAGACTTCAAGTGCAAGATTTATTTAATAGTGACTCACTGTAAGCAAACTCTTTGAAAGATTTACACGGATTACATTAACACATCAGCAGAAGGCAGAAAACTTCTGTATTTCATCCTACTGCATCCCGGTCCCATGTATAATGCATGTTGCTGAGGTCCGAGCACTTGTTATATTGCTTTCACTGTTTATTGCTTCTCTGATCGAATACGATTACGAATGCTCCCAGTTTGCATCTGCATTTCCCCGTATTTTGCAGTAATGGAATTATACCTCCCTCTACACTATACAGAAGATGCTCAGTGTCACTTACATTTACAACTAGCAGATTTAATTAAGAGACATAAAGGGTATGTTTCATTTCGTTACGCTGAGGATATGGGGTACAGTATATTCTGCGGCAAGTTTGGAACTTGTAATTGCTCAGGTTAAGCCGAGGGTAATTTTGTACTCCTTGCCAAGTTTGTGTTAAAGTGGCTCATTAAACGAGACAAATGTGCTTTCGGAGTGAAAAATTTGAGCGCAGCCCATTTGATTACCTAGTTGGTGCATTTGATATTTTTTGAAATGGCATATTACTTATTTCTTTTCAGACAGCCAAAAGTTAAGCATACTATAATTGCATAGTATTATACTATTTTATACTATATAAACCACTATGCCGCTGCACTGGGTACTTTATCCCACAAGGCATTGCACACAGTCTCACAAATTAACTGCAAATAACAGCAACTGCATTTTTTAAGTTTCTTTAATAAAAAAAAATAAAAAACTAAATTAAAACATTACCAAAACTACACACAAAATTAGATTGCAATGAAAAATATTATCAAAAAAACTGCATGCAACGTGCTCATTTTTTTTTTTTTTTTTGCATGCAATGCTACATACAAATGATTATAATGCTTATCAGTGCATGCTGTTCTGTTTTACATATTATTTAGCTTTTTTCCAAAATAAAAACAGCAGTGTGCAGTACATTAGCATGCAGATTCTTCTTAAATTCGCCTCGCTCTGTTGAATCATTTATTAATGGTCATTTATGGCCATGTACTCATCTGAGTCACTGTCTCATGGTGATTGTGAATGGATGCATATTTTGACACTTCGATGGTAAAGACTACCATCTATCAGACGATTCGGCCTACTGTAATAGCTCTCAGTGGCACATATAGATTGATGTCTGGTGCTTTTCAGAAGGGGGCAGGGAAAGTGATCAAACACATCCAATTAACAAAGGGAGGAATTGGCTTCTCGTTGTTGGAACTAATGGTCTGGATTCTTGTCAAATATTCATGACTGTCTAATGCTCTGCTAATCTAAGTTGGGAGGACATTTATAAGTAATATGCTTTATAATTAACAACAAAGTCTCGGTGCATTTTTAATTCATTGTCGATCATTGTGGTTATTTGATTTGAAGGTTTATGAATAATGGCTGATATAATCAGTCATACCCATGTGGTTTGTTAAATGCATATAGTTGATTTTGTCGACATGTAGGACTGTACAAGCATATAGATGAGCTGAAAGCTAACAGGCTTGGACTAAAACCATAAAAAGCTTTGTTTGGGTCCAAATTTGCTCTCTGACACCTGTTATTTTGCAGTTCAGGTTTACTTTAATAGAGTTTAAATGTAGATCTGTAGCTAACTACACTTTCATTTTTTCTTATTTCATGCTTATATCTCTATCAGAAATCTGTGTTCTTCCTCTTTAGTTCATAAATGAAAGCTTTGACCCCAGCCCTCGAATCAAGCACAATATTTAACTCTCTTTCCAATTTCCATAATAGCGTGCATAAGGTTTCCTCTTCACTTTCGAGAACCTCCCCAGCAATGCATCAACATATGTATAACGGGAGCTCTGAAAACATGATCTGAAAAGGATAATTTCTGTCAGACACACTTTAGCTGTATTTTCTAATTTAAATACACATTACAGAAGTTTCATGTTGACATTTAAAGAACCTATATATATATATTCTGAATTTATTCATATAAATCATTCAATGATATATCTGCTGAACCTAGTATGTTAGAATACTTATATTGCAAATCATTTATTGGACAGTATATATTTCACTGAGAGACGGACAATTAAACATTTAACTGAACTTTAGTTTTGGTTGAAGTTAAAACTGCATTCATATTTTTTGATATTAATGCTTTAATTAATTTACATTTGCATTTTACTAATAATTATAATTCAGTATTTTAAACAATACTTCATATTGTATTTCTGCAAAAGGACAAATTAAATTGATCAAAAGTGACAGTAAATACATTTGTAATGTTACAGAAAAAAAATATTCCTTTGAACTATTTTAAAGAACGCTGGGCTAAATGTATTATTGTTTCCACAAAAAATATTAAGCAGCAAGACTGTATTCAGCATTGAGATTGATAATAAATGTTTCTTGAGCAGCGATTTTTATACTAGATGATGATTTCCGAAGGATCATGTGAAGAAGACTAATGGCTGCTGACAATTCAGCTTTTCCATCAAAGGAATAAAATACACTTAAAATATATTTATTTTAAATACATACATACATATATATATATATATATATATATATATATTTTTTTTTTTATATATAACCCGAACCCTAACCCTAACCCTAACCCTAAGAACATAGGTATTTTAAATTGTAATAATATATGAGTTTTTACAAATGAGGTCCCCATCTAGAACAACTATCTTTGTCCTGATGTACTCAGTGGTTGCTTCTGCATTGAACACCTTTACTCACTCTCTTTGTTTCAGTCACAGTCTCTCTGAGATTTCCTCTGTCAGATCAAAGACCCCTGGACCACTGCACAAGTCACGATTTGAAGCAGAACTTCTGAGGAACTGAAGGTCTGAAAGAGGGAATCCCTAAGAGAGCCACTGTTTGTAGACCCTTGGTCTAGTTGTGACAGCGCAGCTCTGATCAAATGAAAGCTTCACGTGGACTTTATCTGGAGCTGTTGCTGAGCGTTCCTCTTTGACACCCAACGCCTGACTGCGCGTAAGTGGAGGAGAGCAGAGAGAGGGAGGAGAGAAGAGAAAAACAGCAGGAGGAGGGTGAAATCTTTCCAGACTATATGGAGGAGCCACAGGCTGCGCACAGCACGTTCCTCTATAGTTTGAGAGGATGAAAGAGGGAAGATTGAGATTACTGCTGCAGAGATTTCGGAGGTGAGGGCAAGTGGAAACTTATTGACTTCTTCGACGTCGACACTGGGGTGGAGATGAGAATAAAGTGATTTTAATCCACAGGAGGCACAGGACTGTGGAGGAGTGCCGTGCTTGTAATCCTTCAGGAAAGAGGTCATTTTCTTATAGATAAACTTACTTTCAAATACTTTACCTTACAACACCGATTTTCGTAGGAGGGAGAGATCTGAGGACTGGATCGGATTTGAGAATTCGGGGCTTCAAAGACGTCTTCTGCTGCAATTCTTTGGAGAAAAACATGCACACATAAAAAAACAATCATGCAGACTTACTATTCCGTACAATCTGGAACGATGAACCTCACAGGAGAAGCATGTCAGCTTTACTCTCGTGTGCGGCGCTCTGAGGAGTAGTGCTGGGAACGGATTCACTTCTGGCGTTAAATGAGAAATTTATCACAGCCGATCATTCCTGACCCACTCTTTCAGAGCATGCGGCTTATTTCATCTTCCCCTCTTGCGTTTGGAGCTGTGAGAGTCTTCTTTGGAAAATAAGAGCAGGTGGTTGTGCTTACAGACGGCATAAAAATATTTAAGACTCTGACTGTGAATGATGCAATTAACGATTTATGGAAACCGGCTGTGATCAGTATGCTTAGGTTGCCTACGTTCACTCGGAGAACTGTGGGAGTGAGTTAAGACGAGAGGACTAATGACTGACAGCAATATCAGGTTTGCTGTGTGGTACCAAGGAGTACATCATGTGCATTAGCTTCTGGCTGAATTTAGAAACAGCAAGTGTGGCTCATTCTTGATATTTTCCTTGTTTCCTCATTAGCTCTTCCTCCCATTACGCCCATCATTTGGAGGAACAGGTTGCTGTGCTTTTTAGCAGATTTATATACAACATTGTTTCCAGGACTGCTGTGCCTTTGGAATGAACAGTTTAGGCAACTTGTATGGGTCTACAAAACTCTGATTGAATGTTCAACCCCTCATAATTTTTTCCTTGTCCCTCATAACCAACATGGTCCCACCGCCCCCTTCCAACAAGCCACACGTTTGCCTTTCATGTGTCCTTATCATGAGCAGCATGGCGCTGCTGGACGCCTACCTTGTGGAGCAGAATCAAGGTCCACGGAAGGTGGGTGTCTGCATCATGGTCATGGTAGGGGACGTGTGCTTCCTCATTGTGCTGCGGTACATTGCTGTATGGGTCGGTGCAGAGGTACGAACTGCTAAACGTGGCTACGCCATGATCCTTTGGTTCTTCTACGTCTTTGTGCTTGAGATCAAGGTGTATTTCGTCTACCAGAACTACAAGGCAGAAGGCGAGAGAGCAGATGCTCTTACCTGCAAGGCGTTGACAGTGATGCTTTCTGTGTTTGTCCCGGGACTCTACATTACGCTGGCAGCCATCGATCACATGGAATACGTTCGTCCGCTCAAGAAGAGGGAGGAGTTGAGGAGTCGGCTGTTTTGGGTCGTGGTGGATCTTCTCGACATTTTGGACATTCAGGCCAGCCTATGGGAGCCTCAGAGAAAAGGGCTCCCTCTATGGGTGGAGGGCCTTACTTTTTTCTACTGCTACATACTACTTCTAATACTGCCGTGTGTGTCACTGAGTGAAATTAGCATGCAAGGTGTGAACATTGTGCCGCACAAGATGTTGCTGTATCCCATTCTGAGTCTGGTCGCCATTAACGTTATTACTATTTTTATACGAGGAGGAAATATGGTGTTTTATAAGGACATCCGAGTGTCAGGAATACTCATGGGTAAGAACGTCCTCGCCATTGTCCTGAAAACCTGCAGCTTTGTGCAGTACCGGAGACACCTGCAGGAGGCGCCAACACCCGCTCTCGCTCCGGAACTACAGAGGGACGCAGTGCCACAAAGTTCCCGAAGGGCAGTGCCAGTCGCAATGCCCATGCCTGTCACCATGCCTACTCCGCAAGTAGTCATACAAGATCTGACCACGCTTCCAGAAGAGCCCGAACTTGAGGAAACATGACAAAATAGGGAATGAAAAGAGTTTGCACTGAGGATACTAGGACAATACACAACATGAGGTTTCTTGTCCTAAGGCTTAGGTTAGGGTTAGGGTAAGGTTAATCCGGGTGTACACTGTATGATTTACTACTTTAAGATCGTTTCTTATTGTATGATGATGTTAATGACTGAATACATACTGTACCAGACCGTTCTGCACACAGGCCAGACATTTAGCAGGACTTGACTGCACTGACTAGGCATTTTAAAGCACCACTTAATCATTTTCTTCATTATTTGTCTCTCCCCCCCCCCCCCCCCCCCCCAGTAGAAATATCTTAACGTCCTTAAAATAAGATAAATATACTTTTATTTTTAGAATATTTATCTTAACATACTGGTAAATTACCTTTTCTTCTTTGAAATGTAAACATAACTACATTTTGTTAGATTTATGCTTAAAAATGACAATATCTGCAAATGGCTAAAGGGCAAATATATTAAATCAAACAAAAAACTGATTACATTTTTTTTTTTTTTTTTTGCAGTGCAGTCCACATATTATTCTTACTTTCAGCGTTAATCACTAATTTTGCCTTGAAAATGAAAAAAGGTGAATAGGTGGCAAAATTCATAGAGCGTACACCTAGTTTTAGTGAATAAATGTGATTACATTTGTTGATGAGATGACACATTTTGTGAAATGAAGACACAAGGCAGCTGTGGATCTGGGGTCCATTCATTTCCAGAAAAAGTCTTTCAATCTGGAATGTAATAGTTTATAAACATCATCAATTAACGAGTGGAATGCCAAGCAAAATAACTCCCAGTGACCCTATGATTGTACGATCACAGACAGCTGCGAATATTTCATCTACTTTCGTTTCTTCTGATGGGTGTTAAAAGTGTGGTAAATCATAATGTTTTTTTTTGCTGTACTTAATCATCATCTTTTTGTAGTCTTGAATAAATATGGTGAAAAGTTGTGTTTTTGAACGAGTCGTAAAACAATTAATTTCTCTTAACTCATCACAAAGTGAATGTTTTATATTTGATGGAATTATGCTTGATATATTATTTGTTTTGATGTTTTATGAAACCAAATGAATGATATTTTGTTATTAAAACAATGTTTTTGCCGATATCTGTTATTGTTTTTTTTTCTTTCTTACTGAAAAACTATTTACAATCTCAGAACACCCTAGCAACTCTATAACAGCACCCTAGCAACCACTCTAGTGCAGTGCCAAAACAATTTCTTGAGGAAATCTAATATTCACTCCATTCTTTGTTCATTTTCAGCAAAATTACACAATTTAGCTAAAAGCACAAATCTCAATCACGTTATTAGGGCTCTGAATTCGTCACGTTATTAGGGCTCTCTTATCTTGTCAGTTCAAAATGATGATAAAAACCAGCTTATCTTTTTTTCTACAAAAGTTTTCATGATCAAAAGCAAATTTAGAAAAGTTTCGTCTTCATTTCTTAAATTATTTGCCGCTGTTTACGCACTCCAAATCTCTGAGGGCTCTTTTTTATTTAAATCCAACAATCAAAGCTCAGCCATACTGAGTATTTCAATAACAATAAGTAAAACACTGTGTGCCTTGGGTGAATTAAAAGAAATGTTTTATGACAACGTATACCCAGAGCTTCAATTTTAGCATGTTGCTATAGCTACTGTTAGATCCAGTCGACAAATATAGCACAAAGACATCTCATGAAAAAAATAAAAAGATCTCAGTAAATACACCTGACAGCTTCTTATTCCTTCAGTGACAACGTAGCTGCTACTGTGCCTTATCGAAAGACATAAAATCAAAAATGTTTTACCTTTCAGTTAGTCAGTAATTTATGGCTGTTTATTCCTTGCCAGGTAATTTGTAAGGTGCTCTGTATCTTAATACAGAAATCCTCACACCCGATGACTACACATTTGATGTAGCTGCTTAAAAAAAGACATATTTCACTTCCCCTTGTTCACACGAATGCATGGGACTAGGTCTTTCAAGCTGCAAAATCACAAAAAAGCACCTTAAAAGTAGGTCAAATGACTCGTGCGCTATATTTCAAGTCTTCTGAAGCCATATGATATCTTTGTGTCATGAAATCTGTTTTGAATCTCACACAAGACACTGTTTTTATTTTCAGCATACTGCACATTGTTTACTAAAACTGTATGCAAGGGTAAAATGAACTAGAATAATGGAATTAGATCTTGAATCATCTGAAGTTATCTTGAGGTCCCATTTGAAAGTTTGCTGAGACTGAGAACCACTAAAGCATTGGCAACAAAATCACTTCACCTGTTGGGTCAAAATCTAAATGTTACCATTGTATACAAATAGCAGAGTATGCCTGGACAATTTGTTTTATAACCAATTGATAGTTGCCCACTGAAAAACCTCTTAAGTAATGACTCGCTGGGTCTGCTTGAGAATACAGCTCTCGCGCCACGACGATAATAGCCCAATTACAGAAGCAAAATTGTGTGAGTTGTTATTTTGGACAGAGGGTGGTATTAAACTCGCTGCTATTTGCCAAGAAAATGGAGGCCACTGCTGCACCAAGGGATTATATGTCAGTCAGTCCTAATGTGGGTAAAAATGAAAAAAAAAAATTGGACTGTAAAGACATGGGGCAGCTGCCGGCAATGCTCTAGCGAAGCTAACTACTAACCCGCAGCTGATAAATGCATCCGGAGGGAGCCATGAAAGTCAAATCAGAAATAGGGGACAGCATAAAAAAAAAAAAAAGATTCTCTTTGGGTTTTCTAGATATGCACATAATAGTGTGATTTTGTGTGGATAATAAACGTCTCAAGGCTGTTGAGTTCAGGATTTGAGTGAAGATATAGAAAGCTAGATAGATACAACAAATGCTCTGAAATGACTTTACCTTTCAATGACGTCACCAGGCCGTCCTATGCTTTAGCCCCTCCCCTTAAACAATTTTTAAATATATAAACCTATTTCATAATTCGATTAAATACCGATTGAAAATTGTTTAAAACTCGACCGTGTCCACGTCTGATGAAAATTCACTCATAATCCGTGATGGAAAATCAGGAAAGCTTTAACACACTTCCCCCCCACTATGATTCAGAGCCATTGGCACCTGTTGACAGAACCAGTGGGTGGCAATTAAGCTGCATTTGGAAGAACATGGCATTTCAACACATTGCGGCTGCAGTCATATACTGGAACAGCTTCAGGGGCATTTAATTGGACATGTCATTATCCGTCAACACCGCATTTGGATTCTTAAATTATACAATTGTGTAGTTTTGTTCCCGCCGCACAGCCTACAGGGGGTCTCAGTCCTCTTGTTTCCACTTCAATTAGTCTAACAATGCATTCAGCTGGCCGTTGTGCCACCGCAGTGCCCAGACCGCCACACAAGACCAAAACAAAATGCATCATCCAGACACTGCTCGTTTACCCAAGAATGCCGTCAATCTGCTTAAACTCTGCTTAAACTCTGCTTAATTTAATACAATAATTAGGTACTACAGTAACACCTTACGCTCTAAAAGTTTCTTATTAGCTCTTCTTAGCTGTCTGAGATTGTTTACTTCCTCAGGTATAATGTGGTTAGATAAATGCACCCAAGTGGGTGAACAGCCTAGTACATAACTGAAATAAACATTTTCAATATTTCAAAGTAAATTTTGGAACAAATCTATATATTTTCATTGGGATAATTAACCCTAGAATGTGTATATTTGCATGCATGTGCATGCATATAGCTCTACTGTTACATCGTGGTGTTGATAATGTTAGATTTAATGAGTCTTCATAGTAAGAAGAAATCAGAATAATTTTTGTAAATTTTGACTCTTTTGAACAAATAATGCCGGGCACACAAGCTAATCGGGCGGATTTTACACTTGTCACATAATGGCACTCCACACACTATAGTAGCAAAACGATAAAATCTAGGATTTTTTTGTCCTCATGTTTGTGGTTTCTCATTTTGAAAATTTTATAAGATTTTAAAAATCTTTTAGTGTGTAACATAAGCAACTCTGTGAAGTATAATTAGGACTACATCTTTGCATATTGTAATACATGCTCTAAAACAGGGGTCACCAAACTCAGTCCTGTAGGGCCAGTGTTCTGCAGAGTTTAGCTCAAGCTTGCCTCAACACACCTGCCTGAAAATTTCTAGTCTGCCTAGTAAGACCTTAATTAGCTGGTCCAGGTGTGTTTAATTAGAATTGGAGCTAAACTGCAAAACTGGCCCTCAAAGACCACGCTTGGAGACTCCAAACGTTAATACATTTCACCCTATCTCGTGTCAATGAATCGGCTGATTCTTTGGTTGTTTTCACGTTTCATCAGTCAAAAAGTCTTTATTTGGCTCAGCTACACTGATTGCTGGACGGCTTTGTCCATTTTAGGTGCTTTCTGGAATGTCAAGTTATTACTTCTGTGGGTCCATTTTGGACTTTCTGCACAAGAGTGCCCTCCGGATTCCAGTATGAATGAAACATACACTGCATGAGAGTGTTCAGCACTCATTTTGTATATGAATAAAACATCAGGTCATGCATAGAATATCTTTCCTCTTTGAATTATAATCTGGATTTTATGATCAGGTTTTATGCTCTTCAACTTTAGAGCATTACCAGTGGATTGGTGCGAGAGTGCGCAAAGAAAAAAAGTGTTGTGATTGGCTGAGAAGTTTTCTGAGGTGTGCTGTGATTGGTTTGCACCCCATTTTTCCTGTTCAGTCAGTACGGTTGGACGAATCGCTTTGCACTGCAATCTTGCCCCATCGCCAAAGTTTTTATTTTCTTATTTACAATTATGCAATGAGCCAAAAACTGTTTAAACACATAATTGTGTTACTCAGGCAACGTGGTATTATTTTTTTTATCCCCACATCTGATCTCTGAAGTAAACATCTCTTTTTACATAGAAATATAGGTAAAGTGATCAGACACCATCAGATCATTTAAAGTAAAAAAAAAAAAAGGTCTCTTAAACTGAGCTTATTAAGCAAAGGTACTTCTCGTAGAAGTTTAAACTAAAAGAAACATCACCATCGCAACAGTGAGATGCAGTTGTCATTGCTGCCTCACACCTGAGGGAGTTCCTATGGCAACATGAGCCTCAGGTGAACAGCTTCAGCTGTTCTGAAGCTCAAAAAAGAAACTCAGAAAGACTTTAAGGAGAGTCAACAATGAATCATGCTCTATGAGGGCATTGCCATATTAAAGGCTGCTTCTGTACCTCTTTGAACATGGCAGATGGTGTGATAATAGACCAGTTTAAAAATCAACATTAAACCACATTTGTAACCCATTTATTACCTCTGTAATATGATGTAATTTTGGGTGGCACATATGTCTGACTTCAGTTAAGATACAGGTTAATTTAAGAATGTCATAATACCATTCGCCATAGTTTTTCCATAATTCGGTTGCGATATTATCACAGTTATCAGTGATTGCATTGTTTCTGGGTTGAAAGGCAATTTATAGCATCATTATCAGCTATTATTTGATTAAACTGTAATGAAGACACTTGAAGGCATATGTTCAGTTAATCAAAGTTTTGGCTTTGTTCGGTCATTTTTAAAATACATTTTGAATACGATAATGCATCTTAATATTCCATACACATTCATCCCATTGTTAACAACTCCATATGGGGCATGTTTTATGCAGGGGTATGAAATGAATAGATCAGTGTCAAGACACAAAGCAGGCTCCCTTTGAATGTTAAACACTAAAAAAAAAATTCACACTTTTGATGGTGTATATTCAAAATCCAAAGAAATAATTACTTTCCATTAGGTATGAAAGTCTAGATAAAAATTTTATAAGAGTGATAGTTTCAGTGAAAACTGATTTGTTCAGCGACCAGTGAGTGAAAGAGGAATCAATCACGCCGTTTGTGCCTAAGAGAAGATTTGAGAAGCCAGAGCCGCTGTGAAAAAAATCTGTCACCGACTTGTTTACATTGTCAGAAGTACTTCTCTTGAGCAGTCTTTCAAACTCTTTGTCTTTCTGCTTAAGATGTTTTGCACACATATCTGTCATATTAAACCCTGACAAGGTGCTGCCTGATATGATAAAAAGCAAACAAACAAAGCTGAGGCACTGTGGGACAGCTAAGATTGTTTTAACCAAGCTTTATATGCAGCTCATGAGTTTACATGCTCCTCACAAAATCTGATGTCTAGTTGAAGGATAGATAGATAGATAAATAGATAGATAGATAGATAAAGCAGTTTTTTTAAAATGCACAGATAGTTTGAAAAAAAGTCAGACTTTCTTTACTATTTATGGATTTTCCCAGATGGCCGAGGTAAATACATCTGTTTGAAGTAGTACAGAAGCTATAGTTTAGTCTAAATTAAGAAGAATAAAATAAGGTACCCTAGAAACCACTCAAAATACATTGGTAACCACCTAGAAACCCAAAACATACTAAAAAACACATAGAAACCACCCAAAGTACCCAAACACCCAGAACTTTCTAGAAACTAAATAAAATACCTCAGCAACACCTGTCAATAACCCATAACAATCCAGAGATCACCTACATACAACCCATAACCATCTAGAAATCACCTAGGCACCACCCAAAGTACCATGGCAGCCCCGAAGAGCCAAGAACCAGTACAAAATGCCCTTGCAATCACATTGCAGCCATGCACTACATTCTGAGAGCCGTAAGATTTTCCTGGGCAAGCACAAGCAACATTTTCTCCAAATCTAGTTTTGGCAAGTCTCTTATATGCCGCTATTGATGCAGAAATTACAAAGACTTTGACCTTTAAATAAATAATTTGTTTCATTGTTCTTTGCCCCTTTTGGGAATCTAAACTCAAAGGAGAAATGCTAGGAAATTCTATTTTATGAATCTACAATAGGCCTGAATAAGAAAAGATTTGATGCATTCGTATTTATGTGCTTTCTGTGCCCATATTGAAATGCGAAGTCTAAATATTTATTTTCTTTTGTTTTGTGTTTCACACCCTTAAGTTTAGGTGCTATGCAAATGCAGACCTTTGTAAGTCCGCTGCAAATGGCACTGGGCTGATTTAACCAAATGAGATTTAACCTTCAAGTGTTTCAGCCAGAAACAACCATTTTATATTCAAGTAATATGGCTTTGCTTGGAAAAGTGATAACAATTTGCCTGCTTTCACTATGTCCTTTTGTCACACATCCAAGCTTAAATCCCTGATTACCAATGCAGTTAACGCTAACTTGGCACAACATTAATCCCATCTGCGCCATGCTGCATCCATAAATGTGTCCTTAATTCCCTTTCACCAACTCATTTGTAAAATCCAAATACCCATGGTCATAAACAAATCTTTAGTCTTGAGGAGCACACGTGGGACTTGGGCAGCATCTTGAAAATCCACTTTCCTTCTGATGGTCATCAGAAGGATAATGTGACGGGCGAGAGAAACTGAGGGGTGCGGTAATTCAATCCAGGCGGCAGTGTGCTTCTCAGCACTCCGTCGGCTAATGTCATTATGGACAGGACTGTCGTAATGTGTCAGGGGACGAGGCGGAGGTGTCATGGAGTCAGCGTCTGTAAGGCACACAGCTCCCTCCTCATTTAGCAGTAGATTTCCCAGCAGGCCACCCCTGAAATGGATTGTTGGCTCTTGGCAAGGCAAACCACTATATCTTACAAAATCTTTTAGGGGAGAACTGAAAAAAATTTTGAAGATACTGTCTTTTGGTTTTTAAGGTGTTAAAAATATTGTCTTCTTGATGAAGTAGCTTGAAGTCAAGTCAGAATGATCCTATACTTATGAGTTGAGCAAGCAAAAATATTTATCAGTGGGAAACTTTGGCCTTTATTAGTTTAAGTCATTGATTAAACACTTGTGATGGAAATAAATTGGTATTGACCATTAGAAGTTGAAAATTTTGACTGGACAATTTAGATGTTTAATGTACCATTGGTGAAAAAAGTGAAAACTACGTTACCCATGGTCCTACTTTTCTATGATTTATGTAAATTGAAAAAAAATTAAATCAAACAATCAATTTTAATATCAATATATGCGCTTCAACCATATCATCCTTCATGTTTTCTCACTGACACTCCAACTCCTAAAATTTTCATATGTCTTCATGGTTATGTTCATGAGCATTTAACTGCGTTTAACAAAACTGGCAGTGATTTGTAAATTGCTTAAAATGTCCAGGTTTTGGCTTTGTTTTCCTATTGACGTGCTCTCTATAATCCTCATACATCATGTATATATACGCATATTTGCATTGCTTTGACTGTTCTCTATAGATCCCACCTTCTCACACACCATGATTGGTCAATTGTGTCAAATGTCTGCACACTACTGGTCAAGCTACTTTTCAGCCATTACCTTTAGCAAATCTGAAAACAATAAGAAAACAAAGCCAAAATCCAGACATTTTAGGCAGACCTTTAGAAATCCCAACCAGGATATGAGGATGTATGGTCACCCTACACACCTTAAATGAATCATTTGAACTTCTCATAGCATTAGAGAAGCTTCCCGTCTTTGTCAAGAATTGAAAACAAAAGGAAATGTTTAATTATCCAGTTCAATTTCAAGTTTCAACCAAAATCATTCTTAAGTCTTAATCACACACTTCCAAAAGATGATTTGAACACTTCAAATTGACAATGATTTTAGGATCACGTGTTGGTCCTGTGACAATATTACTATCATCCAATTGTAATTAGTGATAGAGGAAAATGATATGTTAAGGTGTATGTACGCCATAATTCAAGGTTGAGGACCAACTGTTTCTTTAATTGGAATGTTATTCCGGGACCAACAAAAGTTTATCAAAAATTAAATGGAGCATGTCCCTAAAATCATGCATCAATATATTCTGTTTTAATGTCCTTGGGCATGGTCTTTTTCGTTTCCCAATCCCACTCATTTATCCATAAATATGAAGATGTCAACAAAGTGACAAGTTGGTAATAAAATGCAAATCTGTTGTGCATTGCAACTGTCTGAAAGGAGTCTCGGGTTGCCTTGGGTTACTTTCCTGCGCATGAAGGCTTAGCAATAACCCGTGGATGAAGAATGATGGTTCTCAGTTTAGCATTCCCTGATCCCTCCTTGTGTTCCAGCAATTACTCCTTTGGGTGGCCCAGTGGCCATAGAGCATATGACAAATGCTACAATCTTCTGTTTACCCGGAGCATCAGACTCTTTCTAATACCGGAAATACGACTGCATCTTTAACAAGACAGATTTAGGATGAAGGGGAAGGGATTGTGTACTTTAGATTCCTGAGACAAGATTTCTAAAAGCCTCAGGTGACTCAAAGAAATGAATTAACTGCAGAGGAATGACTCCGACATAAAACCAAAGGTTAAGGAAGGCCACTAATCCACCGTTCTGTATTCAAGCGAGGATGGTTTCAAACATGAAAAGTCTTAGCTGTAGAGTCCTGATTTAAAATCAAGCCCTTCTTTAAATTTGCAGACTGCATTAAATCCAGCCCCTTAAGGGACGTGATGGACTCTAGGTGCACAAGGACCAGCAAGTTAGGAAGATATATAGCCATGATAATCCCATCCATTACGCAAGGATGCAAATTAAATGATTAAGTGAGGTCTTTACCCTTGTGTGGCTTCAGCCAAGGGGTGTTTGTTCTAGGATTGCAAGGTTAAGGAAACCCTTACTACAAAGTGGGTAAATCCAAAAGAACACAGAAAAAGCTGAACATTAAAAGTTTAAACCCTGACGCTGTTCAAAATTGTGATGTCTTAATCATGGCAATTTCAAGATATGCCCGTCTTCGAAAACCCTGTGGTTTCACCACAAACAACCTCGGCCTAAACAGGCCGTGTTTAAATAGGTCATGATCTAGACGAAAGGAAAATATTTTTGGATTTTGAGAGGGCAGATACAAATGCGAGCTGACTCATCCTCTTGACGGATGTCTGTGTGAAACGGGTTTATGTCTAGTGCCCTTGAGGTCAAAAAATTGGATTAACTTCATACGGTGACAGTTCAGATAGTTGATTTTCAGCATATTAAGTTTTGCTGGTTTGAACTGTGATTTGAGACAAAAAAAAAAAAAGAGGAATCTTTAGTTAAAGAATAAGTAGCTCCATCTAGTGGTAAAATAAAAGAAATTGTTTCATTTTAAGAAAATGTTTAAAACCTAATTAAACAGCAAAACACATTGGATATTTGAGAAAAACATCACATTAAAGTCAAACCTGTTAACAAAACACATCTAAATCCATATCTGTTTATCTATTATTTGCTATTCATAATAAGACAAATAATTAACTCAAGGTGCCACAGATGAGCCATGATTGGTCATATTTATGATATCCATAGGCCGAGATACAACTATTTGAAAATCAGGTATCTGAGGGGGCAAAAAAAAAAAAAAAATCTATATACTGAGAAAACAGCCTTTAAAGTTGTCCAAATGAAGCTCTTAGCAATGCATATTCAAAAGTAATATTTTAATATATTTTCTGTTGGAAATTTACAAAATATCTTTATGGAACATTATCTTTACTTAATATCCTAATGATTTTTGGCAAAAACAAAATCTATAATTTTGACCCATACAATGTTTTTTTTTTGGCTATTGCTAAAAATATATTCCAGGGACTCAAGACCAGGGTCAGATAGGGCAATTCTTGTGCAGATCGGGCAACTTTTTGCGATCCTTGGTGGCTTTACATTTCCTTTTCCTATTTAAGAAGTTCTCCACCTTCCCGCTCTTTTTCGGCTCAATGTACTTCTCAGCCAATTCCAGCTCCATTTTTCTTTTTTTGCCGAAAAATATTATATTAAGTACGAAGAATATTAAGTAAAGATAATGTTCCATGAAGATATTTTGTATATTTCCAACCGAAAATATGTTAAAATCTTACTTTTGATTAGTAATATGCATTGCTAAGAGCTTCATTTGGACAACTTTAAAGGCGATTTTCTCAGTATTTAGATTTTTTTGCACCCTCAGATTAAAGATTTTCAAATAGTTAATATCTCAGCCAAATATTTTCCGATCCTAACAAACCATACATCAATGTAAAGACCGGTTGACACTTAAGACCGGTTTTGTGGCCCAGGGTCACATATGTTCTCCAAAAGAAACATCTAATCTACATGTTCCATAAGTATATTTCAAAAATCGAAAAAGTCAGTGAACAGTATAAAAAGAAAGACAGATTTTCATTTCTTTAGGTAGAAAGGTTTGTGCCCCTGGGCAACCAGCTCTCTCTGTTTCTGCTTGAAATTAAGTTCCTTTTCTCTCTCATGCTCTTGCCTCTGTTGAGCCCTCTGCTGGTTTTCCTGTTGTACTGTATATACACACACACAGATGGACAGAGAGAGAGAGAGATTAGATATAAAATAAATCATAAGCCACAATATTACGATTATTACAACTGTAATGATGTTTTATATAGCTTTCTTTGAGTTATTAAAGTGGTGGTATGTTTTAAACGTACCATTCTCTTAAGCAAGGCTTTCAGTTCTTCCTTTTTAGTGTCTGTTTTGGCTTTTCTGAGTTTCTTTCTCAATATGAAACAAATAGCAGTAGGCATAATTCATACAAATGAAAACAAACAGGAGTTAGTAAGGCATTTTAGCAGTGGCGGATCTAGAGATTTTTTTTCCTGGTGTGGCATGAGGTTTCAGGAGGGGGGCCATGGACATTATTCATAATTTAAAAGGCTGCGGTTTTCATTAAAAGGTTGTTTTGTTCTCTACACTACATTACAATGAATGGGAGTCATATCAGAGACGTAGCTGGGTGTTTTGATGGATGGTGTGGGTCTTAATTTGTGAATTCTGGACCCTTTCTCTGTGTAATCAAAAACAAAGACATCAAAGTAAATGTAACACAGCTCTTTTAAACAGCGTCAGCAATTATATATTCCCAATTAACAACTTAAATAATAAAACCATTGCATTGTACATTGCAGACTCCATCATCTTCAAGGTTACTATCTGTTTAATCTTCATCATCATCATCATCATCATCATCATCATCTCCAGGTCCTTCATCTTCATCTGCAGATACATCTTCATCTCTCAATTCCTCCTCATCCTCCGCTGAAGTTTGCCTCGTGCTCTTTACTGAGTAAAGCTAAGTTTCTCACCATCTCTAAAACATCCTCTTCATCATCTGAACTCTGATGATCCAGAGATTCCAAATGAATGGTCTGAATACGGTTGTGTCAAGTACAAAGTTATAGTTTCAAATGATAGATTTCTACATGACAATATGAAAATCATATTATCATTCAACTACAGTAAGAACTAACATTATATGAAAAGTTGCAGTTTCTTAGTATTTCTCTGAAATGGTCGTAAAGCTGCAGTAGGGAACTTTTGACGCTCTAGCGGTTAATAAACAGAACTGCTTGCGTCTTGCGGAAGAACATCGTAGCCAGAACTACTTCTCTCTGTTTATGTCTATGAAGAATCACAAAGGATTACTCCGCCGCGGTACCCCCGAAGCAATCTAAAATAGTCCGAATATAAACACTTATTATAGTTGCACCCCTAGTGATTCAGGACAAGCTAAAAACACGGTTTGGAAAATGGATTCGTGGTGTACTCGCTTATTGTGGTTATTTTTCTACATTTTGAACACAAACAAAGTTACGGACCGCAGCTCTGATTGGTTGTTTTTTACCGGGAGCGCATGACTTTCTGCAAATGGCAATAGGACCACTGGGAGGAGCCAGAGGAGCTTGATTTTTTTCACAGATTATCTGTCTCATATTCTACTGTCAGGACATAATGACATGTTTAATAAATATATAAAAAATATTTTTTTTTTTTACAAAAGTTCCCTACAGCACCTTAAGTTACTTACTGTGGTGGTGTTTTAATCCGGACACCTACAGACAAACATGCTAATATAATGTGGAAAATATTAACACGACATGTTTATTGAAGATGTAATGTAGTGCTACTTAAGACAAAGAACAATAAATGTTAAAAATCATTATGTCACAGAACGAGCGAAGATGAATGGTTGAGAGAAACGCGCTTCACAATCTCACGTGGAAGTTTGAGAATAGCACATGCGCGTCACGCTCCTATCACAATAAAAGTCCTAGTATAGTTATAATTAGTTAAAATAATTGTGGGACATTTTTATATTTCTATTTATTTTATTTAATACGATAGCTTTGTAAATCCATCCATACTAATCCGGATAAGCACCACTAATAATAATAAATCAGTATTTTGGAATTAAATGTAATATTATGTTAGATTTAATTCTAATTTTAGTATGCAAAGTGACTTTCCAAACCAAGTCCTTTCATTTAAAAATATATACGTATTTCTAAGTCTTTCAAAACAATAATGAGATGGGAGTTACAATTAATATTTTGGGAATAATGACTTTAAATTTTGAGATTTACATTAGTAGCCAATGATTTCATTCGTTTGTTTGTTTAACATTTACAACATAAATTGAAAAAATTATTACACTGATCAAATATAAAATAGGCTGAAATTTACAGACTGGAAATTCATTGTTCAAAATAGCCCTGTTGTTATCTGCTGTCAGTTTTGATATGGTCCTGTAGCCAACACATCCATTCACACATTATGCCTTCCCTTTATTATTTTGATAGTGCTTTATTAGTTTGTAAAATGGATTTAACAGCTTAAGTTTTCATCCCTGTAATTCTGAGATGTCCCAGATCATGTTAAGAGGTGTGTCCTTCATTCTTTCCTGATAGACGTGGTCAAAATATTCATTCTGAGCCACGGTTAAAGAGTTCTTCCAGTCCCCAACTGTCCCTGTAATACAGCAGGTTGAAAACATTAATATAACATTTTCCCACTGCAGCTGATATGTCACACTTATCACATTTAATACTGAACTTTTAAATAATGATTTATTTGAAAAGTCTTCTGTCACTCCTTGAAGAGATGTTGTGTTAAACATGATTAGATTGTCCACAGACCCGATTGAGACATGAAGGGAAATGAATAATGCTTAGAAATATGAAAATGCTTAAATTACCAACTCATAATTTTTCGCTTTTGTCTGACCTTTGCGTAAAAAAGGTCCTTTTGGACAGTCTGTGTCAGTCAGAGAAAGGGATTCATAGTTGGCCAAGGGATCTTTCTTCATGTGCTTGAACGTGGCTGTTTCCACAACTTTATCGATCGCTGCGTCTGACAGATTCTTTCCCACAAACTCACAGATTTTCACAATGACGGATCTCAGGTCCTGATAAAAGTTAAAAAAGTCATACAAATATTCATATACAGTAACTCCAAAGAATGTTTAATGGAAGGCTCAAAAGGTCATATAAGACAAGCCAGTCTCACCTTGATCATTTCTTCATAAGTAAGGATCAGGATGTTGTATTTGTCTTTATTTGTGATCCATCCTTTAATGTGGTCAAACCAACAGCCACCAAGCACTGCAAACCAGAAACAGGCAGCATAGCCACCAAAATCAGGCTGAGAAAAAAAAGGCAAATTGTAAAATCTGCAAACTACTTTTTACTATTTTCCAGAACTGCAAACTCGTCTTCAGAAATACCTTCAGAAGGTTCTCAGATACTTTGCTAAGGTAAAGAATTCTGAAACATGCCCCTTACTTAATAATAACTACGAGCTGAAGTGTTGTGGAATTAATTAAAACAAAATTTTTAAAGGCTTAATACAGATCAACCACCTCCTCTTGCACCACAGAATTTATGTTCACCACAGAATTTATGTTCCAGAATCTGGCAGTAAGTTTTCAGAGTTTATTTTAACTCCATCTCCTACTCTGAAAGGCCCATCTTGCTGTTTTCTGACTTAAACTGGTCATGGTACCTCAAGAGTCATTCTCAGCCTGTCCAGTGTCCAACACTGTCAATATTACCAGTCCATAAAAACAATTAAAAAATCAGCTATTTAATCTACTATACATCTAAAATTATATATAGGCCTAGGCTATAATGTTTTGGCTCTTACTGCATCCTGTAAAGAATTTTTCCAGCATCTCATCGAAGTTCTCAGATGAATCCAGGCTTGTCATGTTGTTGGAAAAATGGAAATATGACACCATGACATCTTTAGGGTTTCTCATGACGTATATGACCTGACAGCAGAGACAGATGTATAAAAAACTGTGCATGACATCAAGCCATTGATTGATGGATATATACACACTTTTCCTCGTCTTTGCAACATTTTGGGCATCAGCGGCTGGAGTAAATGAGAACAGAAGAGTCTTGGAGATGGACGTGTGTTGTAGTCTCTCCCCGTTATTCGATACTCTAGCCAGGGCATCTGGTAATATGTGATTTGGTTGGCTTTGTCCGGAAAATCGTCAGCGTATATTAATGTCATGATCCGTTGGGTCCATACTGAACCTTAGAGAGTGACGTAGAGTCCAGTTGGACTTGATTGAATTTTAGGTATATAACTTTAAACATGTATGTGGTAATGCAAAGTTCACACTGTTCTGTTAGCTTAAACTGTGGCAAAGTAAAAATACGCTGAAAGTTGGACTACAGACGTAATAGAAATCTCATAAATACAGCCTAACATCGGACTTACCGGATTTGGGGAAGGTAACAACAAAGACATCATCGTCCTTTGTTTCAAAATCCAACAAACTGTCAATATATTCAGGAGTGAGATCATAATTGTCTCCGAGATTCATGACCGTTCCTTTGTATGTGAACATTTTGTCACTTAGCATCTTGTATTCCTGCTGAGCCATGTTCGACTAGTAAAAAGTGTAAATAGCTAAGAAGACCTTGATTTATGCAGGGCGAGTATCACTGAGAAATGAGCTGTTACACAATAGTTATATGAAGGGTTTTTTCTTTTTGTGTAATTCATGGCCGACCTTTGGACTTTGGCTGTCAACCTTACAGTATATTATCATTTCATATAATAAATGCAGTAGTAAAGTTCAGAATGTCAATGGAATCACAAATATGAATGCAAAGACATGGTGTAATGCACATGCAATGCACTGGTTGCATGTGGTACATCTTTATATTTGTAATAATATTCTAGATCAGGGATTTTCAACCTTTTTTAAAATTTAATGGCCCCTGTTGTAGAACACAATATTCAAAGGCCCCTTGCATGCTCTGAAATAAAAACGAAGGGTGAACAATTGATTTCAGTTTACATCTTGATTTTATTTGTATTATTTCTAGCATTTTAATTCCATTTAGTTAAATTATTTTAATATATTAACAATAACTTATTCATTGAAATATTTGAAAATCTTTTTGGGGCCCCTCTTGGAGGTTTGCTGAGGACCCCTTTTGAGAACCACTGTTCTAGATATGCTAAGAGAATAAAACATTCAATCTATAACTAGTTGTAAATGTTGCAACAGGCACTGGGCCCCATGCTTGAAAGGGCCCCATGGCGAACGGACCTAGGGAAATAATATTTAAAGCCTTTAACTTAATGCATATAGAAAGCTTTTCTTTGAATAAAAAAAAATCAAAAAAGTGATTAAAATGCTGAAAAAATATTTAAAAGATAGGCCATCCGCAAACTATAGTACTTTTAAAAAGGTCACAATGGTGTTCTTTTCACACTACAAATCACACCACGAGAACCAGACGAGTCCTCTGCACAGACCCTGTGGCCCGCTTCGACCCCTTCACCATGTGATGTAGTCAATCATTAAGCAGAAGGAAAGGGATGTTCTGAGTGATGAATCAGTTTTAGCAATAAAAAAATGTCTTAATGAAACAGGATTCACAATCCATTTTGATTAAATCGATTGCAATTTATTTTGAAAAGCGGAAAGTCACAGTTCATTTCAAAATTGATTTTCATATTTCATTCTAATGAAAAGAGTTTTCTTTTGAATGAGTGATGCAAAACAGACAAGAGGCTGAAGTAAAGAAAAAAGTCAAAAACTGACTGGAATAGTTGTACTTTTAAATTTCACACCACATGACCACTGAAATTAACTTAAACATGTATTTATTATTCTCTATTATTTTCGTAATGTATTAAAGCTCAGAAGGCCAGTTATACACTCATCATTGTCTGACTGTTGTCAGTTTTGATATGGTCGTGTAGCCAACACATCCATTCATATATTATGCCTTTTTTGTGATTATCGTGATAGTGTTATTTCTTTATTAATTTGTCAAATGGATTTCACGGCTTGAGTTTTCATCCCTGCAATTCTGAGATGTCCCAGATCATGTTAAGAGGTGTGTCCTTCATTCTTTCCTGATAGACGTGGTCAAAATATTCATTCTGAGCCACGGTTAAAGAGTTCTTCCAGTCCCCAACTGTTCCTGTAATACAGCAGGTTGAAAATATTAATTTAACATTTTCACATTGCAGCTGATATGTCACACTTATCACATTTAATATTGAACTTTTAAATAATGATTTATTTGAAAAGTCTTCTGTCACTCCTAGAAGAGACGTTGCATTAATAATGATTCGATTGTCCACATGCCTGATTGAGACATGAAGGGAAATGAATAATGCTTAGAAATATGAAAATGCTTAAATTACTAACTCTTAATATTTAACTTTTGTCTAACCTTTGCGCAAATAAAGTCCCTTCGGATGGTCTGTGATCATCTGAGGAAGGAATTCATAGTTGGCCAACGGATCTTTCTTCATGTGCTTGAACGTGGCTGTTTCCACCACTTTATCGATCGCTGCGTCTGACAGACTCTTTCCCACAAACTCACCGATTTTCACAACAACAGATCTGAGGTCCTGATAAAAATGTGTACTTTTCATACAGATATTCATATACTGGATATCTAAAGAGAAATACAATAACTCCAAACAAAGTTTGATGGAAAGCTCAAAGGGTCATAAGCCAAAACAGTCTCACCTTGATCATTTCTTCATAAGTAAGAATCAGGATGTTGTATTTGTCTTTATTTGTGATCCATCCTCTAACATGATCAAACCAACAGCCACCAAGCACTACAAACCAGACACATCCATGAAGATATTTTGTAAATTTCCTACCATAAATATATATAAAAAAATTAAGTTTTGATGACTAATATGCATTGCTAAGAATTCATTTGGACAAATTTTTAAGGTAATTTTCTCAGCATTTAGATTTTTTTTGCACCCACAGATTGCAGATTTTCAAATAGTTGTATCTCGGCCAAATATTGTTTAATCCGAATAGACCATACATCAATAAAAATCTTATTTTTTAGCAGCTTTCAGATGATGTAAATCTTAAATCTCAATTTTAAGACACTTAAGACTGGTTTTGTGGTCCAGGGTCAGAAATGTTCACAACCATCAGATAAGATGCCAAGACAGCTGCCACATCTGCGATGAGTATGGCTTTCTCTATTCGTGGATCTTGATACTGGAGATGAGGGAGCCTGGGATCGAGCTGGGGTTGAATACTGCTAGGTACTCAAGATTAAAATGAGATTGGCAGAAACTGTGTGGCTTATGTTGTCTCATTAATTAGCTGATTAGTTCAACCCCATTTATACTTCCAGTTTAGTTCATTTGTCTGGTGTTTTCCATGTTGTGATTGTGGTTTGCTTACCTGCCTTTGTTTGGATTTATCTGTAGACATTAATTAATAAAAACAGTTTTAAGTTTGAATCTTCCTTAGTAGTTTCTTTAGTAACTACTTATACCCTTAAGAAAAAAATAAGTTTATTAAAGTGTGCTATTAGTATGCTTCTTTTAAACTTAAAATAGGAAAGTATGCTTTTAGTTTACTTTTTATGTACTCATGAGAAATATACTTGAAATGAGATTTAAGTATACTTGACTTACGCTTACAAAAAGTCAAAATATATTTGAGCTATACTCCTAGAATGTGTGTTTTCATTATTATACTGTAGAGGGCGCTTGTACACATCTTTTGCTCAGAATTTCAAAAAAAATAAAAAAATAAAAACCCAAGTGAAGAAGAAACACCAGATACTTACAGGTTACATGATCATCTGACATTAAACAGCATCAAAACTGTACTGTTATGGGATAAAATGTCGACAGATGAAGATTCAATAATTGCAGTCAAGCTTTGGGGTGTTGATCGACTCCATTTACGTTTTGATTATCATTCTGAATCCAATTCATGGTCTTTTTTCAGCTTTTTGTTCAAAATAATTTTTTCTTTTTTTTATTAAACGTACCCACATTTAAGTTTTTAAAAAAAGAATGCATGAAGCTAGAATAACATGTTTTTGTTTACAAGCAGATACTCCGTTCTTTCTTTGGATGTTTTGTATGTTCAGATATTCATACAACAAAATATCTACAAATTCAAACCTAAAAAGGGACATAGTAGTATACTTAAAAGTATGATGTAAAGTTCACTTAAAGAAAACTTATGAGTATACTTGCAGAATAAAACTACTAAACTAGTACTGTAGTTTACTGAGACTATACTCCAAAGTGTACAAAATATTTAATTAGTAAACTATCAGTATACCTTTAAGTTCTCTTTTAGTATAATTGCAGTTCAAACTAAAAACATAGAGGTGAACTATTTGTGTACTCAAAGTTTGCTATACTGTTATACTTAGAGTATACTTAAAAGTATACTTCTATATACTAGAAAGTGGGCCAATTTAGTCCCAAGGAGTATTGAAACAGAACACTTACAAATATACTACTAGAACAATGATATTTGTATACTTGCTACATAAAAGTATACTTTAAAATATACTTGAACTTTACTTAAGTATACTTAGTAAAATAAACTTGAAGTATACTACTTTTTCCTAAGGGTATACACTTTTCTTAAACATTATTTTTATGCATTTTATCCTAACATCGCACTTACCAGATTTAGGGAAGGTAACAACAAAGACATCATCATCCTTTGTTTCAAAATCCGCTAAACTGTCAATATATTCAGGAGTAAGATCACGATTGTCTGCCAAAGTATAGACTGTTCCTTTGTAAGTGAACATTTTGTCACTAAGCATTTTGTATTCCTGCTGAGCTATGTTTGAGTTCTTAGTGAACCAAATCAGCAACACTAAAGACTGTAAATGGTGAACAAGACCTTAATATATCCACGGCAAGAAATAGCTGTTACTCAATAGTCAGATGAAGTGTTATTTATTAGTTCACAGCAGACACAGTGTGCCAACCTAAATTGTAATTATCATTTCAAATAGTCAATGCTATTTTCAGAAGGCAAATAATATCACAAATATGAACACAAAAACTTTGTGTAATGCACAGATTGTGGTTGCTTTTGGTACATATTTATATTTTCAATAATATTCTAGATCAGAGGTTCCAAGGCTCATTGAAGTTAACTTGTTTGTGATTACAGAAGTTTCAGGAACGAAGGGGAATAAAGGAAAAGATGTGATTTCAGTTTACTTCTTGACATTATTAAAATTATTGCATTTTGATTGAGCCCCATTCGGGCCCCAGTTTCCTAATTGAGAACCACCATAGATAATCTAAATATCAATAAAACGGTCCCAAACAGACACAGAAGGAAAGGTTTCATGTGATTTATCTTTTTGTCATATTTCTTTATATAGGATAGCTTCAGCATAATTTAAGCCTAACATCATAAACAACGTTAAAAGGTATGCAATGGTTAAATTAACAATTAGGACAATTTCAAGAAAGTTCAGCCTATAACAATTAGAAAAATTATAAAATATAAAAATTTAAAATTATTAAGCAATTCATTTTAAGTTAAAGCCTTTAACTACAGGGGGATTTTTTTTAATCAAGTGAACTGAATAGAAAATTAAAAAAGGTGATTACAATGTTGAAAAACTATTTAAAAGTTATGCCATCCTCAATCTATACTAAAGAGGTCGCATTGGTGTTCTTTTCACACTACAAATGACCAACTGACCAAATGACTATTGAGTCCTCTGCACAGACCCTGTGGGCTTGCTTCGACCCCTTCAACATGTGATGTAGTCAATCATCAAGCAGAAGGAACGGGGTGTTCTGAGTGATCCCAGTCCAAGTCTGACTTGTGATGAAACCTGGAATTAAATCACATCATGTTCCTTTGGTCTGGCCAGAGGAGAACAGTATGCCTACGTATTAGATTAAATGAAGCAAATATTTAGTTACATGTGAGTAGCCCAACACCGTCACCTTGTTAACATGCGTGGTCGGGTGTGTGATACACATCAAGATTTAGGAGCCTGGGTTTGAAACAGAGATGCTTAGGTTTGTCGAGCATGTTTCTCACGGGTCACCTGATGCTTCCTTTGGAGAGATGAACATGCAAAAGGACCAGGATTAGCAGACTTCTTTTACACTACTTGACGATCAGAGTTCAGATTTTATTCTACATTCTGACATAAAAAAAATCCTAGGTCTACACCTAGATAAAACTAATACTAATAACAGATAATAGATAATACACCTATATAATCTTTTTTATACATTATATATTTAATGTACATTGTATATATATATATATATATATATATATATATATATATATATATATATATATATATATATATATATATATAGTTTTTATAATTAAAAGTGTTTTATAAAACAGAAAATTGATAAGATGCAATAAATAATGTAAAATGTTTGAAGTATGTCATTTTTATTTTATACATATAATTTCATGTATTTTCCTGTATAACAAATTACTTTCATATCTACACTGTTTTTAAATATTATTTTTATGCATTGTTTTTTTATTAATATTAGGTGTTTAATATAACACACACACACACACACACACAAAGGATATATAGGCCTTTTGATTTAGATTCTTAGTGCATCCTGTGAATAATTCTTCCAGTATATAACCGAAGGTCTTACATGAAACCAGGTGTTTCATGTTGTTGGAAAAATGGAAATATGACACCATGACATCATGTCATTTCTTTTAATATATGATAAAGAAAATTAAAACACAATAGTAAAAAAGTCGATTGTAAATAAGAGTTGGGGGCAATTTAAGAAAGTTTACCTCTAGGTTACCTCTTTGTCCCAGGGTAACCCCATCATATGAAAACTTTTGAAAGTAAATAAGATTAGGATGCAATCGTAGATCGATGCACAAACACTAACTTCAACAAAAAACAAACAAACAGGAACATGAGCAACTCGCTGACTTTTAGGGTTGAAATGATTTGACACTGAAATGATTATATTTATGAACTATGCATTTGAACTTGATGGTGTTTGCTGACATCCACTGGTCATTTTGGGGAACTAAAGCATCTTAGTAATAATCAATATTTCACATAAACTAATATCAGAAGGTTCTAGAATTGTAACTGGGGTGGGGGAAAATACTATTATGTGCTACATAACTGTCATTGTCATCATCTTTTCCAGTCAAAACATATTTCACACGGTCTTGGATCAAAGACAGCTATGGATATTTAACTTACTTAATTTCTTGGGTATTGGGTCTTTGAATAAATAAATAAATAAATAAATAAAGAAAAAAGAAAATAAATTTTCCTTTTGATATTTCAGTCGTCAATTCTGGTATCCATTTTATTTTTATTTGTATTTTTAATTATTTTATTTTTTTTACAGGTTTTTTTGAATCAGATGCCTGATTTTTTTTTGTGTGGATTCCTTGATCAATGTGACTTTAAATCACTTTTTGATTGAAAGTAAACTGTTAGAGCAAAAAACTGTTAAGCATTAATGAATGTGTACAGAGGGGCAGACTTGGTCCCAGATTTGGGATCCTTAAGAAAAATGATGTTATTGGACCCCAACACCATGTGCTCTTTTACACCTAACCCTTATTTTGTTCACTCTCTCTCTCTCAGTTTATATTTTATTTACCTCTTCACAACTTAAGTAAATAATTATTGAACCTGATGCTGAAGACATTATATTAATTGTAACAAAAAGCATTCAAATGCCATAAAATTATCAAATTTAAAATTATAAATTATAAAATTACCAATATCAGATGGGGCCCCCTAATTCCCCGGGGGCCCTAAGCGGCCACGTACCTTACTTTTTGGTTAAGTCTGACACTGGTGGTGATAATCATCTAGATTAGCCTGGGTTTGAAATGATGATCGTCAGGTTTGTTGAGTCTGGGAAGCTATGGGAAACCAAACAACCTAAACATGGGATGAAACAGCACTGTGGGCAAACACATCCTCCTTGGGCTATTTAGTGTGACAGGTCTGTGCAGCGTCAACTCTTTAATACAGAGCGGTTTCATCCCACTTTTGGGTTGTTTGGCTTCTCATATTAAGCTAGAGTCAAGAGCGTTTCCTCTCACTCTTTCCACGCCTCTTTTCCGATGCATGGGTCACCTAATCTTTCCTCTAGAGAGCCGAACATGCAAAAGGACCAGGATTAGCAAACTTCTCTTAGACTAAGATCTGAGTTAAGATTATGATCTACAATCTGATACATCAAATCCTACACCTCTGAGAACTAAATTTTTGAGTAATTGGTTGAGAATAAATTCAGCAAATTTTCATTTTGGGGGTAAACTATTACTTTAATGAAAATTTTACTTAAAAACTTAAACTAAATGATTTTTTTTTAAATTGTATTTTTTCTATATTAAACTTTAATAACCCTTAGGGCCATCCAAAATGTAGATGAGCATGTTTATTTATAGATATGGAGAAATTTATAGATCTGGATTAAAAAGCTAAGGATAAAATATGAGTCCTCTATCCATAAAATTGCTTTCTCCAGTAGAAAAGTTGCTTCGTCTGGATCATGATAGAAATATGCACAGATCAAGCACCGTTTACAAGTGAAAACAGTCTAAAACCGGTCTAATCAAATATGATCTTGGATTTTGATGTGAGAGGACAACAGGAGATTGACCACTGGAGGAAGTATCATTAAAGATTATAGAATCATATTTTGATGTCTTGTATATTCTTTTTGCTCTTTCATTCTGACGGCACTCATTCACTGTCGAGGGTCTATTTGTAAGCAAGTGATGTAATGATAAATTTCTGCAAATATGTGTTGATAAAGAAACTTCTTTAAATCTTCTTCCTGGATGGCCTGAGGGTGAGTATATTTTAAAACTATATGCATGCTCATAATAAATTAGATAGTGATTGGAATATTTGTTCTTTAAAAATTAATTAATTTTACACCACGACCATTAAGATTCAAAAACTCTAAAAGCTATAAAGAATCTTAAAAAAAAATCACTTTAATTTTTTTTTTCAATATTAGATGAAAAGTTAATATTATTCATACTCCTTTTCCCCCTTTAAATAAAATGAAAGGTAATGAAACTTTTTTTAAGTCTGTTTTCAGGTGGAGTAAATAATGTGTTTCAGTCTTTTTGACTGTTGGTGTGTTTCATAAACAACCAGAATATAAAAGAGGCCTCACATAAACAGAAAAGTTAAGTCTGTTAAGTCAACAATCTGTTTCTTCAGATTGTTGATGGTAACCCGCACACCTGCCGTCTGCAGACACTGGTGTTTGTTTGTAAACTTGAGTTCGAAGGCTTTTGTTCTTTTTTTTTTTTTGTTGAAAGATCTGAGGCGTTTATACAGGCGTTTTGTCTGCTCTGTCCAACACTGTTGTCTGCACAAAATACTGTATATCTACAATGAATCTCACATTCAGAAACACAAGTCAAGAGGCACGTAAAGGGCTTTTCAATGCATAAAGAGTCTGAAAAGGTCTGCCATTGTTCATAGTAGGGAGCAATGTACTTGCAGTTTTAAAAGGATCTTTTCAGGTAGGCCGTAAACTGATCCTGGGCCTTTCCTGGCCAGGGTGTGCCTGGGCATCTCTGATTTACCTAAGGGACCAGACGCCCGTCCATGGGGCTGCCGAGGGAGGGGGGATGGAGAAAGGGAAGCAGCTGGTTACTGGTTGCAAAGGATCAATGGATGAAAGAGGAGAAGGCTGAGAAATTACAAACAAAGGTGCTGATGAAGGTTACTGCATAGGTTTGTGTTGATCATGCCGTCCTAAATCCTCTTGACCTGAGGAAAAGTTTAAGCCAGAACATTACAATAAAGTATTTTAACACAATAAATATTCCAACTACTTGTATTGACTACATGACAAGTGGTGCTTGGGATAAGAGTAAGGAAACCACATTTCTCTGGCACAAGTTAAGAGTGAAATGATAAAGTAGTTCAGGACAGATGCCAGAACGCCTACAGTGTCATACAATGAACCAGCAGAAATAAAATAGGACAGAAAGATCTAACAACCTCCCTCAGAGTGAGTCCTCTGAAAACATTGCCTCAAGAAATACACATTCTCATACAGTATGTCGTCATCATTATTTGACTATTCAAAGCACTAGAGATGACATACTATGACATTTTTAGCATTATGGGGGAATAAAATGGGCAACTCGTTTCTCTTGCTAAGTGTAATTTCATAGTTCACATAAAAATTAAATAATAATAATAAAGAAATCCAAAATTACAGCTTGATGAAAAATCGTAATATTTTGTTCAGGTGATAGTTATCTTGATTAATCTGTTTTGCTTTGGAAAATTGTTGATTGTGTCGGAAATTATGTGACAACTGACATCACAAATTTATGACAATTAAGTTTTTGGAATAGTTCGTTTATTCATTCTTAGCTTAAATTGTTGTGATTTTTTAAAAACGATGTTTAAGACGTTTATTTTATTATTAGGCTGCATATTAAGGGTTTTATTATTTATCAATTATTTAACATTTTTATTATCAATAATATACTTTTATATTTAACATTTTAATTTGACAAATTCACAACTTAATTGAAATGCTGAAAAAACAATCTGTTCAACTGATATTTATCTTGAGTCATCTATAATTAGTTGAAAAACTTTTGGTGACAACTTAAATCACAAATTTATCATAATAAATAGTGAAACGGTTTATTCACTCTTTGCTTATATCACATGTGCAATTTTATATTTTTATGTAATACACTATTTAATTTTTAATATATATATATATATATATATATATATATATATATATATATATATATATATATATATATATATATATATATATATATATATATATATATAATGCATTTGAAAAACAATGACGATTGTAATGTGAGTGGAGAAAAAAAAACTTTCTGGATGTTTTCTGCTATTGGGGAGTTAAAATCTAACATATTTTGTATGGCGATTTTTTTTCTATATATGTTATTGCAAAGCAGCTTTACAGAAAACTACTTACATTTTATTACCTTCACCCCTTATAATTGCATTAACAGATTTTTGCAACGACACAACTATACAGCAGGCTACGTAAGCTAAGTGTAGGCTACAGTACGGATGCGGATGCACCTTAAAAAAAAACATTACGTTCGTTTTTGTTGCCTACCGCACATGAGTTTACCTTCAAATAAAGTTTTCAACAGGAAATTTGGTTTCTGTGCGCATTTACAGCCGAACACTTTATCTTATCAGTCACCATCGGAGCGTCACTGCGGAAAGTGGGCGGGCCGTTTAAGGTTTGCGAAGCCTGAGGGTGAATGAGTGACAGTTCATCCATCCTCCGCTTTAACAGAGCGCATGGGGCACCAGCCAGGATCCGAGCGGAATTACCAGATGAGAACTTTCACGGAATCACAATGAATTTAAACGACACCTTCCAACCCACCCAGGGACTTACTGGTTGTTGTATTTCATTATTATTTTTCAAACAGTCATGCCTTTTTTGCGCGCGTGTGTGCGCTCAAATGTCGCCAGTTGTACTTCAACAAGTTTAATATGCGGCCAAAAGTGAATGATCTATTTTAGAAGATGATCGTAAGGAAGTTGTTTCATGCACTGCCTGTCTTCGCTCTGACACTTTTCATCCTGGTTTTGCTGGATTTGCAACTCCGCTCCCGGAATGACCAGAACCCCACCGCGTCTTTTGCGCACGAAAAGACTCCATCTATATCAAGAACTACCGCTGTGACCCAACAAAGAGATGTTGTTAATAACAAACAAATTCCAAAACGTCAGAAATGGAGGGAGATAAAGCCACAACCACCTTTAGAACTCACTGACATCTTCATTGCAGTGAAAACCACTGGCCGGTTCCACAATACCCGCCTTGCTCTTCTCCTGGAGACCTGGATCTCCAAGACTAAAGACCACGTGAGTGTTCCTTGAATATGACATAGACAAAATTAATTATTAATGCAAGAAAATCCTTACTGATCAACCACCAGTCGAGGTTTATGATGGTTCCTTGATCATTTTGTGAGTCATAATCATTATTTGAGACAACAGTCTCACCCTACAACTGCTGCTGATGTCACGGGATGTCTGGCAGACGTGTGCACATCCTGTGGCATCAGACAGAAGTTGTGTGCAAACGCATTTGTGAAAGCACAGGTGCAAAACCTCAGAGTTGCATGGTGCCAAAACTAATCAGGTTTGTTATGACTGTCTCACAAGTGGCACCTATGAAATTCTCCAACCCCCAAAGACTGATTGGTTGTATTTATTTGGTAAACACTGCAATTAAAGTCATTTTTCACAAGCATGGATGAGCCAATTTGATTAATGTTGGCATAGTGCCGCAAAGACTGGCCCACAAATGGGTGCACCTATATTAAAACACAGTGATCTGCCCCACTTCCTGTTTCGTCTGCCTTATGCCCGCTTGTAGACTGAGCACTTCCTGCCTGTTTTCTCTAATTCACCAGAAGCCTTGTCACGAAGGGTTGAGATGGACATTTAGGTCCTCTTTTTTGTCACAAGAAGCAGAACTCACAGCTGTGACCTTTTGAAAGATAAACTATAATGAAGATGACTGACTGAAGCCAGGTTATGTTCCTTCCACTTTTTTTCTTTGAAGACAAATGAATTAGTGTGGTGTTGAATTAAAGACATTTTTAAACTCTAAATACTTTGTTTAAATATGTTCAGGGGTTTTACCAAAGGATTCAGACTGAAGGGTGTAGATACTGAAACCATGTATGATTTGACAGATCTAAAAGACCAGACCAAGTGTGTGGTTACAACAGCGGTTCGGTGAATTTGTTTGCAAAAGCCCTGCAACGTGTCGTGGTCACATTTCACCGCCAAAAAAAAAAAAAAAAAAAAAGAAAATGAATATGATCATATTCATTATATGATCATGGTTTTATGACCATATTCAAATATTTTGAACTTTGACATTGTGAAATAATTTAGCAATAACAATTAAGCATTTAAATGTTTCCGGATTATAAAGTTTTTTTTTTTTTTTTTTTTTTTGCAATCCTCAATTTGTATAGGCTAGTATATATATAAACATGCATTTTTTAAATATTATATTAAATACAGTATTTACTTATTTTATAATAATTATAAATATGATGATGATGATTATTATTATTATTATTATTATTATTATAAAATAAGTAATTACTATATTTTGTATAATATAAATAATATTTGAATATTTTATGTTAATAAATCACACACACAACAATGCAAAAATAATTTTTTTAAGCAATAACACAGTTTAAATTAAAATAAATTAATAGCAATAATAATAATTATAAAAATAATAATAATAATAATAATACCACAATACAATTTTTTTTTCTAACATAAACATTATACACAAACAATACAACTTTTATATTAAATTTAATATATATTCTTTAGTTTTCGGTAACACTTTAGAATAAGGTTCCATTAGTTAATGTTAGTTAACTACTTTCGTTAACATGAACTAAGCAAGAACAATCCTTCTACAGCATTTATAAGTCTTAGTTCATGTTAATTTTAACATTTACTAATGCATTATTTAAATCAAAAGTTGTGCTTGTTAACATTAGTAAATGCACTGTGAATTACCATGAACTAACAATGAATAACTGTATTTTCATTAACTAACATTAACGAAGATGAATAAATAGAGTAATAAATGTATTATTCATTGTTTGTTCATGTTAATTAATACGTTAACTAACATTAACTAATGGAACCTTATTCTAAAGTGTTACCTAGTTTTCTTTTGAAAATAATAATAACATTGTTATTATTAGTATTATTATTATGTGTTAAGTAATTAACAACACAAAAATCTTAATGGTTACAAAAATAGCTTCCAATTATTTAAGCAAAATAAAATGTATTTATTTTCTGAAATATGTCCCAAAACATAAATATGGCCCAACTCTGGTGTTACATGGACCTGGTTGTCACTTAAATTCATGTTGCTTGCATGACACAAAATATTTATGAGTGAAACCCTGGTCCCTAGGATTAATTCAGAGAAAGAAATACATAAACATTGGTTATTATTGATACTTGAAATACATAAACATTGGTTATTATTGATACTTGGCAAAAATAATAAAATAAAATAAAACCTTGACCATCGCCCTTAATGGACCTCCATTTAAACTTTACATTATTAGATTTGACTGTGGCCTGCTGTAACATGACATTAAGAAGCAGAACAAAGCCAGACTGACATACTAACACATGCTTACACACATACACACTCGCGGTTTGGCAGGCGCTAACAACACAAGGAGGACTTTGAGAAGATGTTAGTGATTGGACTTGCTGAGCATGAGTGGCTTGTCAAAACAGATTCCCAATCTGCAATTCAGAACATACACTTTCAAAGGAGCAGCCTTCACTCTAGATATAAGATGACAAGTGTGAAATAGTGGCACTGCTGATCCAAATACTTGTACAATCAAAGAGAAAGTGTGTGAAACACTTGGGGCTAAAATTATTCTCGCATGGTTTACTGATACTTTTTTTTGTGTGTGTGTGGAAGAAATGACTCCAATGTTCGGCAGTGTGGCACTCTAAAATTCTGAAGTGGAATTGTTTGATGTTGAAGTTTTGCATCAGATTTTGGCTCTCAAACAAGAATAAAAAAATAAAAAATCCCCGCTTCTGCTTTATTGCTCCTGTTTTGAGCAAATAGTGAGTGTAATGAGGAAGTGTTCATCTCATGTTTGAAGATTCAGCGTTTCTTTCCGTGGAGACAATGACTAATTTTAAATATGATTACTCAGTATTTAAATATTCTGACGAAAGGTGCTTGCAAACATTAGGGTATTTTGTTTGCGTGACAATGATTGTACTTAAAACTGAAAAGGTTTTTTTTTTTTTTTTTTAGTTTTGGGAACTGACTACAATGTAGTCAAAATTACACCCGTTCACATTGATCTGCGAAAACGATTAAAAACGCTGTATTATGCATTTGAGGCCAGTAGTTGGCGATGTCACTTTGTAAAGTAATTTCTGTTTTGTAAGTGACATTTCAATAGGCATGTTATTTGTGTGCGTGTGCCATCACAGTTTTCACAAATTCAAATTTTCGCAGTTAACATGAATTCAACATCAGTATCATATCATTTTTTATCACCTACACATTGAAACCTGTTTTCAAAAGTTTGCGTCTTCAGGTAGCCTGGTAATACCAGACTCTGCTACTTCACTTTGCTTCGTAGACAGAGTCTGGAATGGCATAATAGAGAAGTGTTTTCTCTCTCTCTAGGGGGTGCTTGTCTGAAGTTTAAAATCATTGGTTACCCGTAAGCCAATCAGATACGTTTAGTTATGACGTATGTTATGCGCCTGTACAGCCGCATCGAAGCACAGACATCATGCATCGAACTCAAATCTATGATTGAATTTCCACTGTAAACCTGTTGTTAAACACTCTTCTTGTTCTGGCTTCAGTTTGAAAAAGAGTTGAATGTTCCCATAACAGAGCGAATTGCATCCCGTGTCTCATTTCCCATTTCCATGGTCGTTTCGGTTTTCGATTTCTCTAACCTACAATGTAAAACTCGGCGATTAGCATCTTCGTCACGGCTCTCAGCCCGCCCTCTGTTCGTTGTTTTGTAGCACAGGCAACAGTTCATTAAATTAATCATAAAATATACAGGTGCATCTCAATAAATTAGAATGTTGGGGAAAAGTTAATTTATTTCAGTATTTCAGCTCAAATTGTGAAAGTCGTGTATAAAAAAAAAATCAATGCACACAGACTGAAGTAGTTTAAGTCTTTGGTTCTTTTAATTGTGATGATTTTGGCTCAAATTTAACAAAAACCCACCAATTCACTCTCAACAAATTAGAATACTTCAGAAGACCAATAAAAAAAAATTGTTTTGTGAATTTTTGGCCTTCTGGAAAGTATGTTAATTTATAGTACATTTACTCAATACTTGGTAGGGGCTCCTTTTGCTTTAATTACTGCCTCAGTTCATGGAGATGATCAGTTTGTGGCACTGCTGAGGTGGTATGTCAGCCCAGGTTGCTTTGACAGTGGCCTTCAGCTCATCTGCATTTTTTGGTCTCTTGTGTCTCATTTTCCTCTTGACAATACCCCATAGATTCTCTATGGCAGGGTTCCTCAAATCTGGACATCGAGATCCACTTTCCTGCAGAGTTTGGCTCTAACCCTAATTAAACACATCTGAGCATGCTAATCAATGCCATTAGAAAATCACAGGCAGGTGACTTTGATCAGGGTTGGAGCTAAACACTGCAGCGCATTGAACCTCCAGGGCAAGATTTGAGGGAGGGGTTCAGGTCTTGTGAGTTTGCTGGCCAGTCAAGCACACCAACAACATGGTCATTTAACCAGCTTTTGGCAGTGTGGGCAGGTGCCAAATTCTGCTTTAAAATGAAATCAGCATCTTCAAAAAAGCTGGTCAGCAGAAGAAAGCATGAAGTGCTCCAAAATTTATTGGTAAATGGGTGCAGTGACTTTGGTTTTAAAAAAACAACGGACCAACAACAGCAGATTACATTGCACCCAAAATCATCACAGACTGTGGAAACTTAACCCTGGACTTCAAGCAACTTGGGCTATGAGCTTCTCCACCTTTCCTCCAGACTCTTGGACCTTGGTTTCCAAATGAAATACAAAACTTGCTCTCATCTGAAAAGAGGACTTTGGACCATTTGGCAACAGTCCAGTTCTTCTTCTCCTTAGCCCAGGTAAGACGCCTCTGATGTGTCTGTGGTTCAGAAGTGGCTTAACAAGAGGAATACGACAACTGTAGCCAAATTCCTTGACATGGCTGTATGCCTTGACCCCAGACCCAGTCCAGTCCTTGTGAAGTTCGCTCAGATTCTTGAATCAATTTTGGTTGACAATCTTCATAAGGCTGCGGTTCTCTCTGCGGTTCTATCTTTTTCTTCCACACTTTTTCCTTCCACTCAACTTTCTGTTAACATGCTTGGATACAGCACTCTGTGAATAGCCAGATTCTTTGGCAAAGAATGTGTGTGGCTTACCCTCCTTGTGAAGGATGTCAGTGATTGTCTTCTGGACAGCTGTCAGATCAGCAGTCTTCCCCATGATTGTGAAGCCTAGTGAACCAAACTGAGAGACCATTTTGAAGGCTCAGGAAACATTTGCAGGTGTTTTGAGTTGATTAGCTGATTGGCATGTCACCATATTTTTATTTGTTGAGATAAACGTGAGCCAAAAATCATCACAATTAAAAGAACCAAAGACTTGAAGGTCCCGTTTTACGCGCTTTTTTGAAACTTTGATTGTGTTTACAATGTGCAATATAACGTGTTCATGTTTCGCGTATAAAAAAACACAGTATTTTTCACACAATTCACCTATCTGTATACTGCTGTTTTCACGGTCACAAAAACGGGCTGATGTCTTCCTTGTTCTATGAAGCCTCTCCTTCAGAAATACATAACGGGTTCTGATTGGGCCAGCGGTTCCTGTGCTGTGATTCGACAGCAGCCGAGAGCAGGCTGCCCTCCTGGTAACGCGATTGGGCTAGAACGCACGTGCTGGAGATGTATTTTTGAGGAGCATTTTTACTGACGAGATGCTCATGAAAACCGCATTCGTTTTTGCAGAGCCCTACCATCTAGTTAACAAAGCTAAACAGCGTTGCCCTTTGTGTAATAAGTTACAGAAACTGTTAAACGCACCAACTTAAATAATAAAATACACTTACCGGTTGTGGTCCATAAACAACGCCTTCTCCAGACAAAGAGGGAACTGCTCCATCTTTCAAGAATCCGGCATTAAACTGATTGAGATTGAGAAAGTTGTCCTCAGCAAAATGAGCTGCACATAGTTTTAAATGTGCATTATAATTTTCAGGAACCGAGTTAAACATAAATTGTAACCATTAATCTTAAAGTACAGCGTTCCTGGGAAGCCCAAACAAAGATGATTGGACTCAGAGATGAAAAAAAACAACGTTTCAACAACATGGCGACCAACACAAACAGCTCTTCCTTCCTCTCCGTCGGAGCGCAACAAGGCCACGCCCCCTATTTGTGAATTCATGTGGGCGGTGGTTAGTCAAAAAAACTGTTTTAGTGATGTTATTACTGCAGGAACTAGAGGACTGTAGTCCAAACAGGTCGTTTTTTGTAGGCGGATTCTGTTAAATCAAATATCTCGCTTGGCATTGAACTTTGAGCTTTAGAATTTTACAGATATTATTTATACTCTAACAACAACATTACACACTAACTAAAGTTTAAAACATGGAATCACGAAGAAGGGGACCTTTAAACCACTTTAGTCTGTGTGCATTGAATTTATTTAATACACAAGTTTCATAATTTGAGTTTAATTACTGAAATTAACTTTTCCATAGTATCTAATTTATTGAGATGCATCTTTATACAGAAATTGACAACACATTATCAGAAAAGTATGTGTTTAGAATTGCAAGATACTCCATAAACTTGCAATTCTAAGAAAATAAGTCAGAATTGTGAGATATAAACCCCAAAATTCTGAGTTTAAATTTTTTTTTTTAAGTTGTTTCCAACACAGAATAAAAATTGCTACTTTTTATCTCACAATTTTTTCTCGGAATTGTGAGATATAAACATAGAATTTGGAGTTTCTAAACTTGTTTCTAAATTTGTCATTTTGTTTTTGTAGGGAATTTCTAGCATAGGTTGTTGCTAAGTGGTACTAGGACATTGTTCAGAGGTTGCTAGGGTGTTCAGGGTGTCTTTGTGAGAGTCTGTTGATATGTTTCAGTTTCTCATTCAGTGCAAGTCTTTGAGCTTAATTTTTTTGGTTCATTTGATTTAGTCTGCCAGGTAAAAGTCATACATTTCATATCTTTTGGAAAGTAAGCTTCATTTGGAAACTATGAGAGTTATTTCCCAATGTTTAATGCTTACAGTTAGGGATTTGTTCAAATTACTTTTCAAGTTCCAACAGCGGGTTTGTAAGCACAGGAGGTTGTTTGTGTTCGTCAGTTTTGGTGCTTCTGTTTGTGTGCCCTTGCCTCTGTGCCAATAAGAGGAAGTGACAGCCGCAGACTGTGTTTCGAAACAATGACAAAACGGAAGTCTATCTTAACAGAGGAAGTCTTAAGCTGAGGAAACAGGAGCAAAGTGTCGAACAACTATGACACTTTTAACAAATGTCAGAAGAAGAAAAAAAAAAACAGAGCAAAGACCCTTTTGTAAAATTTTTGTTATTTAGCACTTTTACAGACTAATATCGCATTTTGTGTTTCTTTCAGTGATGTGTGTATATGAGCCTTTGACATTTTAATCAGAAAACTTTTTTAATCAGAAAACTTTTTTTCATCAGCTTTTTATCGGCCATCACATTATGTGGCCTCTCTTTTGTAATTTGTGCCATTTTCCCACTCCATTCATCCCATTTGTGATTATTTCTTTCCCTCTCAAGTTGGGCAGACAAAATGTAGGCGCCTCGTCTGCGAGTTTCACTTCATTACGCCACTAATGGGCGGTTGTGGTGCCGTTTAACTCTTTGTGTATCTCCAGACAGTGTTTTAGAAGCTGCTGTCACCAGCTGCTTCACTTTATCCAAATTGAGTGCTAAAGATTCACCCTTATGATTTATGAAGGAGCTTTGGGTGTGAGTGGGCCGTTTCCATTCGCTCCAGCCCATTGGCTTTGATGGCCGTGGCATTGATCTGTGTGCTTCGATTATTCCTCTTGTACTCAAGGCCGGCAGTGGGAGCGGGACGTAGACTTATGATGTGAACCATCTGGAGACATCGTAATGAAGCTAAACTTTCAGAGTGACATCTCCACTGCCTCATGGGGAATACAGACTCTAGCATGGGTGAAGTGTGTGTGTATGTGTGTGTGTGTGTGTGTGTGGGAGACAGAGAAAACGGATGAGTGGAGGAATATGGTCGCGGCTGACCACAGATAGGATGTGTCTCTGTCTAGCAGGAAATGGCTCCTAAATATGCTCCACAGTTGCTAGCCGTGGGACCTTTATTTATATAAATTCGGCTTTGTGGTTACAAGCAACACCAAAAACGTTCATTATCTTAAAATTATATATATATTCTACACTTTGACATTGTATATTATGAATATTATTGGCTCGTGATGAATTGCTTTTGTTTTACTTTCAGTCGCTTAATGGATAAATGGCGCTACATGCGTAAATGTTTATGTCTACTAATTAAGTCATGAATATCCTGTTTAATGATGATAATAATTGTTATAATTAAAGGCCTATGATTAGGTTTTGAATAATATAATAATACATTTTTGTAATTCATAATTGTAATTATTCGTTTTTGTGTAACACAGTCTAGGCAAAACAATTACGACAAAAAAGGAAAAATTTTGACCAAATTTTTTTGTCCAAATAAAATGTGTTGAATTTATATATTTTTAATAATTATAAAGAATTGTAGTAAAAACTCTAATATATAATATTTAATATATAATTAAAGGTACAGGTTGTAGGGCCTGCCACTAGAGGGCGCACTACCAAAACAATAACAATCGCGTGATTAGATGACGCTAATAAGAAGGAGCATGGAATGATGGGATTTCTTGTCTTTTACCCAACCGCTGACGGCCATCAATCAGACGATATGAAAATGATTTTCACTTGTTCAACAAATATATACACTCCTGTACATTCAAACACAATAATTGAGCATTACGCGAGTTCAATGATTTGCGCGAATAGATTACAAAGTCAATGCAAAGATGTGATCAGAATATGGATCAGACACATCCTCGCGTGGGTCTAGAGACGCGATGCCCCGCGTTTGGCGTGTATGCCCAATAATACTAATCTTGTTTATCGTTATAATAGCATAAGTTTTCTGTAAAGATTCAAATCAAAACAACTCACCTGTCGAGTAACACACAAGAGAGATCGGCATCTCTTTCTAGTTTAAGTTTGTCACGAAGCTCTCTCCATCTAGAAAATGCAACACCGATATTGATACTCACATTTTCTCTCCTCTTGTCCCAAACTCTTCTTGGGTCGTTTGGCTGCAGATGGTAAACAGTAATTATGTTGCATAAATAAGTAACACAATCCACCAATGTTCTTCACAATCTTCTTCTTCTTGAGTGATTTGCGGCAGCTCAGACACTTTCTTAGCTAGTGGTTTGCTGGACACTAGACACTACTTCCGCATTTGTCCACGACACTGTTGTCATATGGTTTCTACGTCAGTAAAGGCTGTAACAAAGGGTAACTAACGTCATTGACAAGCGACTGCACTGCCCCGTGTCACTGTTTAGAATGGGGATTTACTAGTAGTTGAAAACATTAGCGATATTCTTAGTAATCAGCTGGACATAATATATAACACTAGCCTAGTGGTTTTTGGATAATTTACTGCAAATATCTTACAAATTGTACCTGTAAGATTAAAAAAAGAAATTATAAAAATGCAATATTTTGTTGGAATATTCTTTATATTACAACTGTTTTCAACAATGTCAAAGTTTGATATAAAACATATCTAAAAAAAGTTTATATATGTTTATATATATATATATATATATATATATATATATATATATATATATATAATATTACATTAATTTGTTGCTGTGTAAGTGAAGATTGATGTAAAAAACAAAACAAAAAAACATTGTCATTGTATATATATATTTTATTTGAATGTTAATTTAATATTCATCAGGCTATTTTAAGTGGCTTCAAATGTACTTCATACAATTATTTATATAATTATTTTATAATATTCTTGTTTGATAATGTTTCCAGACAACTCAGTTATCTGAGCGGTAGTTTTTAGACTCCTTTACACAAAAACACACCATTGAGACAACATTGGCAATTACAAATCAGACTTCTAATGGCTAGGAACACAGGTGCCCCAGCTGTTGTCTCACAGCAGTGCATGATGGGAGTTTGGATGTTACTTGTCCTCATAAGACCACAAGGCTAGTATAACACCATTTTAGAATTAATATGCAGGTTTTGCCTCATGAATCTGTGTTTGTTTCACTTTTACAGACGTACATCTTCACAGACAGTCCAGATGAAGAAGTTTCCTCTGAAGGTAGATCATCTTTCTTCTGCAGGACTGATCTGAGCGTATGAATCTTTGCCCTTCACTCACTGCATGTGTCTTTGCTCCCAGGATTTAACATCATCGTCACCGACTGCCCGCCGGAGCACAGCCATCAAGCTTTATCCTGCAAGATGGCTGCAGAGTATGACCACTTCATGGCCTCTGACAAAAAGTGAGTTGGCCAATAACACAATGTGACCTTATGGTGCGATTCATTTTGAAGATGAAGAAGATGTCTTCATGCAGCCACAGATTTTCTCTTATCTAATAGTATGCATTGGTATGTGTACTTTTTATTTTATTTGACAAATCCAGAGCCTACAATAATCTGTTTTAAAGGTGCAATGTGTAATATTTACAATTATCTATTTAAAGAAATGCAATATAATATACATCTTTACCTGAGTCAGCAACCATAGCTTTTCTAAAGGGAGGGGTGAGCGGGGGACTGAGCCGTTGGTTGCAATTATAAAAGAAAATTTACACACTGCACCTTTAATAATGATATATATATTTCACATTTAAACAGTTAAAAATTTAAACTATACACACACACACACGCACACACATATACAGTATAATCTCTCTCTCCCTCTCTCTCTCTCGCTCTCTCTATATATATATATATATATATATATATTGTGATTATTATTATTTTTTTGCCACAGGTGGTTGTGTCATGTTGATGATGATAACTACCTGAACCCTAGAGCTCTTCTATCTCTCCTGGAGGCCTTCCCAGCGGACAGCGATATCTATGTGGGCAAACCAAGCCTGGATCGGCCAATGAGAGCCCAGGAGCTGTTGGAAGGAAATAAGACAGTCAGTTGTTGTACTTATATATATATATATATATATATATATATATATAATATAAATAAACATTTTTCTGAGCTTTATTGCTTACTGATCTGGAAAGTTCTGTCTAGTTTTTTAATGTATAGCCGGAGAGAAAAGCTGTCAGTTTTGACAGGGGGATTAATCCAGTCATGTACAGTGTGTGATGGCAGTCATGTCGAGTGTGTGTGTCTTTGTAGTCATGCTGTCTTTGGAGCTGTTTCCTCAGTAGTGTGTGTTTGTGTGAGGTCTGCAGGAACAGACAAGCCATTCAGTTCAGGTTTCCTCATCCTTTCTCGCTCTGTGTTTCTCTGCTCTACTGATCTCTTGGGTCACAGAGGCACCTGGGTAATAAAAATGAAACCTGTCTTTCATTTCTGCTGCCCTGCTGGACTCACTTCTGTTCACTGGAATGAAAGAATATAAAAAAAGAGGATAAGTTATACCCACCGTACCCATTTCTTTAGTCCTTTAGTTTTTGTTGTTCATATATATGTTTGTTTGTTTGATGATTAGGACACAAAACCTGCCAAAAACTATATGTCTGTTTCATATTTGTCCACAAGATCATAAAAAAAGAATATATATATATGAATCTAAACTGCTATGAAGTATGTTTATATATATATATATATATATATATATATATATATATATATATATATATATATATATATATATATATATATATATATATATATAGATGCAATAATTCTATTTAAAATAGCTCATTCAAAAAAAATTTTTTTTTATATTTCTTTAATAAATCTATGAAGTATGTTTATATAAAATTTTGTGAATAATACTTTATGAAAAAATAAATTATAAAATATATCATATTAATAAATACAAAATATGTCCATATTGATCATATTTATGTCCATGTAGAATGTTTACATTTTATATATAATATAATAGTATATATTTTTTATTTTATGATTACACATATAGTATATATTCAAATGATGTTTGCTTTATAAATAAAAAATGCTATATTTTTAAATGAAGTATTTTAATACATATTGAGTATATGTCTATATAAAATGTTTATACAATTTATTTAAAATATCTATGTTTATATTTTATTTTACATTTTTTTTTCTACACTTTCTGCCTGCTACTTTTTTTTTTATATATAATAATTTTTAACAAATAATATAATACTACAGCATATATATATATATATATATATATATATATATATATATATATATATATATATATATATATATATATATATATATATATATATTGTTTAATATATAATATATTACAGTGTTTTAATTGAAATATATATTTAAAAAAAATGCTTTTTTTCTTTTTAGTTGTGGTGTTTCTCTACAGATCCATTTTGCAGCATCTTCCTCTGTATATATCACTGCTTTTTCTCAGTCGGACACTCAAAGCCCTGTTGAATCTAAACTGCTCTTTTGTTCTGGTGTACCCAACCTGATCCATCCTATCTGCCTCTCTCTGTGTGTGTTTTTAATGTCCACATTTGTACATCTGGCTGGACAGGCCACAGCTCCCTACAGGGGAGAATACAGTCGAACGGATGAGAGGACAGAAAAGGGCTGTGTGTTACCTTGAGGGTAATGGCCACACAGAGGAATCAAGGGAGGGATAAACAGACGGGGCAATGAGTAGCTGGACATGGTCCGATTTATGCACCTGTTGCTTATGATGCTCCACAGAATCCCACAGGAAATCAGACCTGCTCAGACTTTCAGGATAGCTAAGAAATGAAGAGCAGACATGCACTGAGATTTTACATATAGAGAGAAGGTTTAAATAAGTGGAAATCTGAATTGAAGGAAGTAGAATTTTTTTATTTTTTTTTGCATTAGTAGTTGATTCTCTTTTTATATTACATTACTCCAGTGGATGATGACAAGTTTCTATCTGTGATTAAGTAAATTAATCATTTATCCAGTCAATTATTTCGAAAGCACAGATTCATTCAGGAATTTAAGAAGGCGATTTTATAAGTGAATCATTGAATCATTCACGATTAAAATTCTAAATAATTAAGGAACCAAACAGTAATAATTTATATTAATCATTTATTCATCAGATTCGTAAAAAAAAAAAAAAAAAAAAAATCATGCAGGAACAGAAAAAAGTGACTGTTTTTTATGAATGAGCGAATGAATCATTTATTCAACCAATTCTTTCATAAACACTAAATCATTCAGGAACAAAACAAGTGACTGTCAATGAAACACTCACTTTACTATATGAATATTAATATTATAAAGTAATATTATATATAGTTCAAATATATAAAATTATATAATTACGGTACATAATATAATATAATTTTGCCATATAATTAGTTTTTGTTTCAGATGTTTTGAAAATTTATACCATTTGCACAATGTTTTCTGAGGAAACTGCTTTGAGATTCATCAGCAAGAGTTTTTGCTTAAATACTTTCTTTAGGTGAGGCTTTTACTCAAAACCTCAGCGAGTCTCCACATGTTCTGCTTTACAACCATCACACACTGACCGATTGCACCACTAGAGCTTCAGATTGTTTTAGAAAATCGATTCTTTGATCATAAGGAAATGTAGCATATGAAAATGTGAGCTATTTAAGTTTTCATGTATGTGCAAAGGGTTTCTGTGCCATATAGAGCCACATCCTTAGGCTGATGTGGAAGCTGACTGGTTGACTTTTCTTCTGTTTTGTTTCAGAGGGATGTCCATTTCTGGTTCGCTACAGGAGGGGCTGGTTTCTGTCTGAGCAGGAAGCTGGCAGAGAAGATGGCACCCTGGGCAAGGTGAGGCGTGTGTGTTTGACTTTGATTCTGAAACCATTTCATGCTTATGTTAGTACTTGTGCCTTTACCACAAAAGGTACCCCAGTTGTTTCTCCTAGACAGCAATTGCTGTATCTTATTTTGGAGGCTGTGTCCTCCGTAGGTCACTTTTGGAATCTGCGTACATTCAATTCAATTCAAGTTTATTTGTATAGCGCTTATTACGATATAAATCATTGCAAAGCAACTTTACAGAAAATTAAGTTTCTACAATATTTAGTAATAGCTTATAAGTGGTGATCAGTTTATGTGCAAATTTTAACAAGACATAGTCAATGATGTCTTATTTAAGAAAAGTAACTGTAATAAAATCAACTTTTATTCCTTGTGAGGTGTAAAATACTGTAATTTCTTTTATACTTTACAATTTAATGGTAAGTTTTCCTAAATGAGACTGATCAGATGATGTACACAGCCTTCAAAAGCAAACTCCGGCAAACGTAACCTCCAAAATGAGATGCAGCTAATGAGTTTTAACTGAGATTATATGTGTTATTTGCATGTCTTTATTCGCAGTGGTCCCAGGTTCGAGCAGACCTCCGCTATAATCATGTTACCTGATGACTGTACAGTGGGCTTTATAGTTGAGAGGCGTCTGGGAATCTCAATGGTCCATAGCAACATGTTCCATTCTCATCTGGAAAACCTACTTCTTCTTGTCCCTAGCGATATCCCAAAACAGGTGAGATTTTTTAGTGGTGGTTGTTAGCATTGCTTATTTAAGAAAGAAAGAAAGAAAGAAATAAAGAAAGAAAGAATTGGTATGGAAATTAATGATAGCAGTCTTTTGAATTTTGACAAAAGTATACTTTGACTTAGGCTAGTAAGAATTCTCCTGTAAAACTTTAGCATTGACAACACCTTAGCATACAGCAACTTTACCACAGCTCGAATCATGCTAATTGTTGAAAAGAAGTGATCAGAAGTATTTTCAGAAACAATCACTTAGACTACCCTAGCAACCAACTAGCAATGTCCTTGAAACATCTACTGTAGAATACCTTAGCATCCACCAAACAAAATGCTAACAATCTCTCAGGAAAGCATTCACAACAACTTAACAAAAATAGCAACTTTAGCACTGACAAAGCTATTAAACATTTTTTCAGACCTTTTTTTCCCCCCAGGGTTTGCTACAAAACTGGATATTAATATTTAAGCTCAAAGAACTAGATACTAAAATTATATCTTTAAGAACTGCAGCCTAATATTTTGTCAAAGAACTGGATGCTAATATTTTACCCCAAAGAACTGAAGGCTAATATTTCACTTTCAAAAACTGGATGCTAATATTTTACCACAAAGGACTGGATGCTAATATCTTACCTCAAAGAACTGAATGCTAATATTTCACCTCAAAGAATTGGATGCTAATATATTACCAGAAAACAAACAAACAAACAAACAGATAACAACAAAACAACAACAACAGAACTAGATGGTAAAATTTTACCAAAAAGGACTGGATGCTAACATTTTAAGATGCTAGATGCTAATATTTTACCTTAAAGAACAGAAAACTAATATTTTAGTTGCCAAAACACATTTTGGACCAAAATTCGATTTATTTTTTATTTAAAATCAGACTACTTAATTCTAACAGCATGCTATCTGTTCTTCTTGTTTGTTTCTCTACCCCTAAATCTAAAGGTGACTCTCAGCTATGGATGGTTTGAGAATAAAATGAACAGTGTTGAGCTAAAAGGAGTTTTTACCAAAGATGAAGATCCGTCCAGGTTAGTCATGCACACACCTTCACACACCCACAGGCCCTGTAGAAACAGATTTGTTATATGTGACTAAAAGATGACATACACACCCGCTAACTCCACGTTACTTTGTTCATTCAAGACAAACTATCAGACAAAGTGAATTTTAAGTTAGATATAACCAATTTTACTGATGTAAAAGCATGTTATCACTTTACCAAAGTTTCTGAAATCTAATTTCATGCTAATATTTTTATGTTCATCTGTAAAATATGCTTACCACGGTGAGTGTGATATCTTTTCGCACACCTTTCTGCCTGTGTTAGCATTAAACATCCAAGCCTTTTCTGTTACCACCACAAATCCATGCTTACACACTTTGTGAGCAGACATTTCTTACGGGCAGTTTATAAGCACTTCCTCGTATATCTTAATCGGCTTAATCTGAATAAATTAGTCTGTACTGCCAAACTCTTCACAGGTAAAAAGATTTTGTGTTTTCCTCGAGATATCGCATACTTATTTTTGAGACCCAGTTAAGTTTGGTTCCTGCTCAAACTTCAACCAAAGCTTGTAGCAAAGCCATCAAACAAACTAATACTTTTCTTTTTTAAAGCATTTGTTCAATCTACATTTTAAAAACTCATCATAGAGTGTGACTATGATGCATTTAAAATGTTTTTAGCTAATGTTGTTCTGTTTTTTTCAGGTTCAGGACAGTCCATTGTCTTCTGTACTCTACAACAAGTTGGTGCCCTGTAGCCCTCAAAAGCGCCTTGTCATGGAATCAACATGTTCTCCCATGATGCAGTGGGCTAAATGGACAATAATCATGCATAATGTGAGAATTTCAGTGCATAAGTGTCCTTACAAAGCATTTGTGTGACAAGGAGCAAACAAAAGCCGAAAGCACTGCATTTTGGTCAAATGAGGAAACTGAGAATCCTCAACATTTAACTGAGCCATTTTATTGTTATTGAAATTGGAAGTGTAACTTCTGTCTACACGCTGCACATTTTGTTTATTATATGACCATTTGATTCCTTGAATCCTAAATATATTTGTGATTATTAAATAACACAACAACAAATCTCTGTCAATGCACTGTATATTTGTTTGTAAGTGTAAAAATGTTTTAAAATCAGTTCATTTGATGAATTAATTTGTTTTGAACATTTTTTTAAATTTAAAGATTTCAAAACAGGGTAATCTCATTTGTTTCTTTTTGTTATCACTTGTATTTGCACTGTATGTATTTTGATTACTGTAATACATTTGTACTGTGTATGTTTTATATAAAAACACTTAAGATAAGTGGATATCCTCTAAGATATGTTTTGAAATACATTTTCATACAGTTTTAGATAAATAAAGATTATTTTCCTGTATCATGATTCTGAATTATTTCTGAACTCAAATATATTTATTGTGGTTGTGTGTTTCCTACATTAGACAGGTAGGAATAATCATGGACTGGCCCTTTAAGGCTTTGATAGACAGTGGGTACTGGCCTTTTAAGACCACCTGCCAATCAAATGAATCAAGCAATCAAGTGGGAGGCGTCAGTAAAGAGTTTAGTACACCAAACAAGCTAGCACAATTCCAGATTATACATTACAAGGCCTAAGCGACCATAACATCTTTCCCTGAGTGGATTTGATTCTTTGTGTTATGTCTGCTGGTGGCTGATTCCCCTTTGATGTACTTCAAAAACCTTTGAAATATTTGCCTGTATGTGTTTATATGTAGAATTAGTTGAGTTTTTACTTGGCTTAACTTGTTTAGGGTTGAAAGGCCTGTGATGTGCTTTTGAATGCACTTTTATCATGTGGAGGAACCTTTGAAAAACTGATTTAAGGTTACTTAGCATTTTAATAAGTTTGACTGACTTTTGGAGATTCCATCTATACATTTAGATGAACTTTCTGCCCCAAAATATTGCAGTATAGCATTAAACGGGCCCTTTCCTTGCTTTACAACACAAATTTGGAAAGTTTTCTTTCAGCCACATTAGTTGTAATGGCCACCTGTGACATTCAGTAGACCAAATCAAACCAACCAGAGAAGATTCGCAATCTCATTTTCTGCCATCTGCTCAGAAGCTGATCTGTATGGCTATAAAAGCACCTGGAGATAATAAAAGCTGTCACATGGTCTATTTATCTTGTAGTCGGGGGACGATGTGGCCTAGAGGTTAGAGAGTTTGACTCTACTATCCCTAAGGTTGTGGGTTCTTGGTGTGTTCATGGTGTGTGTGTGTGTGTGTGTGTGTGTGTGTGTGTGTGCACTTTGGAAGGGTTAAATGCAGAGCACGAATTCTGAGTAAGGGTCACCATGCTTGGCTGTATGTCACGTCACTTTTACACTTTCACTTTTTCACAGAGATGTTTATAATGCACCATGGTACCATATGTCACACTTTAAATGCCCCTTTAAATTGGCCATTTTATCGCAAATATAATAAGTGCTGACAAGCTTGTATGTGTGCAGGTGGGTTCAGTTGCTACAGTGTTTTGATGTGTTGTGTTGGTCAATGAACGCCCTTCTTGTAGTCCTATATTATGAAGATATTATTTAGACTGTAAAGTATGTTTTCAGCACTCATTTAAATGATATGATCTTTCTTTTTTGCATTTCCATATTTTCCAATTATACTAATAATAAGTCATCCTTGTCTTTTACTAGTGCTTATGGTACAACTGAAATTTGAAGAACATGTTGACTTGCTCTTTCAGAACTCATGAGATTTCAATACTGTTTCATTGAAGTATAAAGTTTGTCTTAATTTGAAAATCCTTAGGAGGTAAAGTCTCTGGTTTTTGCAGACTTTGATATTTTGACAAATTTGGGCTAAGTTTTGTCAAATTTGTCACAGCGACAAATCAGCTGGAACTTTCTCTTGACAAAACCGAACCTAAAAATCTAATGTATCTCTTCTAGAGTTTCGGAAGAATCTCAAAAATGTGACAAATTTGACAAATCTGGGCACAGTCGGAGAAACTGTTAAGATATTAAAGTGATTATGTTGGTCATATGTTTTTCGATATATTTGCTTGAAAAAGTCTGGTACCTTGTTCTGAGGCTGGTTGTATTAAAAGCACCCAAGAAATGCCACAGATCACATGGATAAACTGTGTGGTGCTGTAATTCTTGGGAATCAATAGCATTGTGCTTTGAACCTGTAGCCATGAACCCCAGAAGCCCCCTACAAAAAAATCAATAGGTAAATCAAAACAATCTCAATGAATACATAAGCTCTCGCAGCATGTGTCTCACTGAAAGTATTTTCTCCTTTTTTCTGAGGGGCCGTTTGTGGCGTAGCAGCCATCAGTTGATGTTGATAATGGAGGGGGCAGAGAGAGGCAGTGTAGAGAGTGGTGGAGTGGCCCTCACTCTGAGAGCCCGCTGAGGGTTCATCTCCATGGAATCGCCCTCCTCTCAAACTCACAAACCCAGAGACAAACACTGCCTGCTAACCAGACCTTTCTATAAGAATGCAAGAAAACAATTTTTATTTATTTATTTATTTTTTTGCAATGTGAAAGCATATCTTAAAAATCTGGACATCCTCAGGAAATTTGTGCTGGGTTAAGTGAGTCTTTCATGTGACTTTGTGTTGTTGTTTTTTTTTCATTAACAGAAAAAAAAAATAGATATTGATTGATATATAAATATACTATAACTTTAATGTGATTTTTTTAAATTATAATTTATATTAGTTATAATATTCTTTATTACATGTATTTTTAGTTTATAAATATTTAAAGTAATATTAAATGTATAAAATATTTTAATCTGAGACTTTTAATGAATGAAAAATAAGTTAAAAATTAAATTGTTATTTAAATATTAAAAATATATATTTTTTCTTATATATAAAAATATAATTTAGTGCATGCATTTAATTTATAAATATTTGAACATTATTTATAAATTATTTTTAGGTTTACCGTTTTATTTAATCAAGATCTTAAAATTGTAATTTAATTGAGTATTTTCTTTGTATTTAATTGATAAATATTTGTTGTATGTTTCTAATGCAAAATAAAATAAAAATCAGTGAAGCAATAACACAAGAAAAACATGTCTTGATGCCAAATCCTTTAGAAATGTGCACATTGCACCTCATTCGTGAAACATGCTAAAGAGATTTCTGCATAATTCATAAAACTAATTTTGTTTAAATTAATGTTGTTTAATTACAACAATTTACAATCAATTCATGCAAATTTGTTCTGCTCATGTGTAATAGATGAGGCCCAATAAATATAATGACAGACTGCAGATCAGTCTGTCCTAGATGTCAAGATTTTCTTTAACCCATTAATGACATTTTCATGACATTTTCAGCTGAATGTATAACCCTCCATTGAGACTTTTTAGCACATTTTTTAAAGGAAAGCTCACATTGGGACCTTGACATAAAAACATGACCGTATCGCCTCTATAAACCCACCCAAAGGCCTTTTGTGCTCTTCTAGAGAACAGAATAGCTCTCCACAGAGACAGAAATAACAGGGCTGCCAATCACCTTCACTTTTTAGTCGCCTGAAATGGGACTTTTTCTGTTTTCTCAAGCCAGACAGAAGAAGCAGGGGTGATTTCTTCAGCACTCACCTTCTAAACCTTGTTTCAATTAATTTGGGACCAAACGTGATGTAAAAAAAGTCCTTTGAAAAAGAAATCTTAGGCATGTCCTTGCCTCAGAAACAAAACAAAAAACAACTCAGTGAGACCATACGCACTGATTTTTGCCATGGACATCGCACAAACAAATGTCTGTCTGATTGTATGTTCTTCTGTCTCTTCAAAAGGACTCACAATGACTCAGTTCATGTCAGGCTGTCTTTTTCTGTGTCCCTGTCCCCAAAGGGTCAATACTGTGATTTAGACCTGTAAGCTCAGGATTTGACCCTTACACATTAACTTGAGAGCTTAGGTCAGGTTGAAATGACCTTGTGAGGACAGAGGGAACAAAAAAATCAAACATTGCTGTTTTAGGACTATGAACAAGATACAATATTTTGTAATAGCCCTCATGTTATGTTCCAGTCGTTTTGACCCAGAGAGCACTTTCCTTTTGCCAGATATGCTAGTTATTATTGCTTTGGACTAAAACTTACGGAGTTTGCTAACAACTTTTTTGTTACGTTTGTGGGGTTCCACAAGTCACCAAATACTAGATTAATATCTTACATATGTCAATATATTCAGTTTTGTTTTAAGTAATTTTAATGCTTCGTCTTAAGCATTATTTAGTTCCGTTAACATTTCTAACCTGCTGTTAAGTTTTTCATCTAATACCTTTAGTTTATTATATTAACTTGATTTCAATTACTGAAAATTATTTAGAATAGCTTTAAATTAGGTCACAGTGCTTTGGGGTAAATTGTGTCAGTCGTTGACAAATGATTGCTGGGCGACAAGAGTTTTATCTATTTGGTGGCCATTCATTTTTGTCATTGTAGACTAATAGTGAAAGTTGAATTGCAGACTTGCAACTACAGAAAATGAGACTGAAGGGGGAAAAGAGGGAGGGAAGCAGTTTAGGTGAATTTCAGTTAGGGAGAATTCCCAGACAGATGGTGAGAGAGGGTGAAGGGGAGATCCCATCATCATAAAACAAAACAGTGAGTCACTCACAGTATGGTGCTTGCGGTACTTCTCCTAACCACCAGGGTGCAGTACATCATCATTGAAAATGTAATGATAACATTAAATTCAAGTATTTGTTAAAAATGTAACAATATGTAGATGGATTTCAAGTCGCAGGAGCAGCCAAACTAGGCCACTTGGAACAAAGAGGATCCACATCTGGAGTCCTTGCTTCCTGCTAATGGACCATGACACTACAAGTAATGTGTTTACAGACCTGTCAGAAGCATTTTGCTTAAGTGTCAGGAATCTGCTCTTTCCTTTTGGCCTTCTTCTGGAAAATGTGACGTCTTGATTCAAAGGTACGTTTGGGATGGCCGGTTAGCACACCGTAATTCTTTTAGTTGACAAAGCTTTTAACCCCGCTGACCGGCTGACATAAAACATCAGTAAAAAATCTGACCTCCAACACACTGAATCACCATCAGCACCTCGTTCCCCAGGTGTGACATCACCAGATCTGTCAAAACACATGCTGCTTGAGATGGATGGCCCTCGTGTGGGTCAAAGACACTTAAAGAGACATGAAACCACATTTGCTGGCCATTTTACTGCTGTAAATTGAGATATTTTAAAGCTTTTATATTTCATAGATTGAAACAGGCCAATGACTAAGCAAGGATCTACCAAAGGAGATGTCAGGATGCTGCATTATGAGCACTTGACTGTGTTTGCACAATATAGTGTTCGTAATGAGTTAATGTGGTTATGTGTGAGTTCTGTGAATCAATTTTACAGAATTGTTTGGAGGGGAAATTGACATTTTGCAAAGACCCGCCCACCCTACTGTTGCTAAGTCAGACAAGCCACACATCATGTACTCTTGCAGTGAAAAATACATCTCAGAGCAAAGAGGACACTGACAATGCTCCAACAGACAAGACAGAGTAGGTTACTTTAGGTACTCTTCTTTTAAATTTAGTCTTTTTTTAGAAGAAATTCATGGAGACCTTCTGTGGCTCTTTAATGTGTCGTGACAGATAGCTGTAGCACCTCAGTTCAAGCAGGATGTGACCCCATCATTTCTTCCTCTTTACTTGTCATAGCATGAAATAAACATAAATTAACATCAGAAGGTATCTTGTTTCAACCGCGGAAAACATTTCAGTAAACACCATTTTTTAAGTTCAAGTCCACTGATGTCAATCTACTCTGCTTTTTGCTTTGTTTGTCAGAGATAAATGGCAGATCCAGCATTGATTGGTCAGATCGCCTGTCAATCAAACTTCCTGCAAAGGGTCAATTTTGTCACCTCCATGATGTTACCAACCTGTATTGTTTGTTTATTTGGATCCCTTCTTCCTGGGGTCCGAAAAAAAAAAAAAAAAAAATACATTACATTAAACCATAACAATAAAAAACCATTACAATAAAACATACAAACCCAAAATTTATTTAAAAACATCAAAATCAGCAATTAACTGTGTACTGTACCATTAAATATTTCTTTAACAATTTTTTTAAACCTCATTTTACTTGATAAAAAACATGAAATATCCAATGGCAATTCATTCCATATTTTCATTCCTCTATACATTATAGTTTTGTATAGAGCTTGACATTCGTTTTTGAAACAGGAAGCAAAAAATATCTCTTTAATGCATGCCTGGTGTTAAAATTATGACTTACATTACTATATAAAAGTTTAGAGTACAATACACTTGGATCTCTCGATACTGAAATGTTTCTTATAAAACATAGCAGAGAAAGAATTACCCTGTCCTTCACCAGTAGCCAACCTAAAATTATGTGCATTCTCATAATATTAACCTTTCTCTCACAATTCAGAATAAGTCTTGCAGCTCTATTCTGGACCAACTGTAATTATCTAAATTTTTACTTGATGTACTTGACCATACCACTGGGCAGTAGTCTAAATGAGTAAGAACCATTGTTTGCACAACTTGAGAGATGCAATACTGTGGTAAAAATTTGCACATCTCTTAATAACTGATAGGCCTCTTCCCATAACTGTTACCATATTTTTTATGTCTGTTTTAACCACTTCAGCCTACTGTCTAGATTCTAGACAATAACTCCAAAAAGTCTAACTTCCTCTATCTGTTTAGTAGGCACACTCTTTACAGACACATTTAATTTTGGTTTAAGTTTAAGTTTAGAAATCGATCCAAACACAATACTTTTAGCTTTTGTCAAATTTAAAACTATCTTATTATTCTGTATCCACTTTACCACTAATTGTAACTCCTCATCTAAATCCACAGATAATTTATCAATTGATTGCACTGGTGGATATAAAGTTGTATCATCTGCATACATAACTGCCTTTGCATGCTTTAAAACCAAAGGAAGATCACTGGTAAAAATAGAAAATAATAATGGTCCAAGACAGCTTCCTTGAGGAACACCACATTGCAACTCTTTCACTTCCGAATAACTTCCATTATAGAATACACATTGCCTCCTATTAGTCAGTTACCAACATGTATGATGGTGTCGTTTGTTCTATTTTTCCCCCATGACAGTCCATACCACTGGTAGCAAGTTTTAAAGGCACAAAAATGACAATGAAACTAATCCTTGCCACAGCTTTGTGAGGAAAAGAGACATTTACAACATAAAAGAGGTGACGATGAAGGACCATCAGGTAACAGGCGCTAAGTAAACCGCTAATCTTGGAGAAAACCTTGTGAAAATGTTCTTTTATTCCCCCAAAGACTGATCCATACTCTTTGGCAAATAGTGTCATTAGGTTTTTTTTTAACCAGTAAAAAAAGGTTTTCTTTTAGTTCAGTGATTTAGCTTTAGCTTTAGCTTTTATATTGCACAAAAACCAGCATCCAGGTTTGGATTGGTGTGAAACTGACTAAATAATGACAATTGTCTTTTTTGGTTTTAACTTCAATTAAAACTGATTTGAGGCCTGCATTTTGAACCCAAATTCCAACCAGACAACCAGAGACCTAAAAACTAGTTGTATCATACTGTACAGGAACAACTTCACTAGGCAACCTGTAAATGTTCTAAAAAAAAGAAGCACTATACTAATGTAAAAGATACAAATGTGAGCTTTAACCTGAATGCCACGCACATCCTTTAGGTCTCGGAATCTCTCAGCACAGAATATGGATGAATGTCAAGGTCGTTCATTGCTATTCCAGATCTTTCTTGTTCTTCACCCCAGAATCATCTAATTTCTCTTCCTCTCATAGTATGAAGATTAATCAAACTTGACATCTCATTTTCAGACTCTGGCTTTTTGTACAATCTGTTTGGTCGGCCGGAGAGATTGTGAATGTTCCAATGTACTTCAGAACTTCCAGATATACTTGCATCATCCTCCTCTGATCTGAGCCTTCACCTTTCCTGGGTAAAGTACATGATCTCATTTGGATCATGTGAATACCTGGTACAGCTTGGTATGAAAGATACTGATCCTCTATTTTGTAGGATGCAATTGCAAAACTATGCTGGTTTTCGGAATTTTGAATCCTGAATACATTTACGTTTTCTAGTTTTTGCATGCATAATTTAAGTTACTCGCACTGTTTATCTGTCACGCTCAATTTATGACCAAGGTGTTCATGCGAGACATAAATGGACAGGTTGGTTAGATAGAAAGACTGATAGAGACTGAGCGAATTTGTATTTAGTGTCTATCTCATTCAGTTTTGGCATGCGACTCGCCTTGCATCGCTGCTGTGCTCCGTTACCATGGGAACATACAGGAGCGCCAACGTGAGTGAAGAACGAAAGCAATTGAGAGGGAGAGAGAGAGAGAGAGAGAAAGCATTCCCAGTTTTTGGTGCTTTCTCCCGCATGTGAGTTATCGACAGCCCCTCTAGCGCTTGGCAAATTAAAACATATTTCATCTGCCACAAAAATCTACAATGAGCCATTAAAACTCAGGACTCCTCTCAGTCTCTCTCTCCACCTCAAATCACTGAACCATACTGCCTTAGCCAGTTTGGAAGGTAATAAAATGCCATTGCCAGTAAATAATTATTTGCGTTGACTTTTAGAACCCCCCACTCCATTTTTTATTTATTTTTATTTTTTGCTGGGTAGTTCTGCAACTGACTCAGGTTTTTTCCAAGGTGTGTGACCAAGTGGAGACCAAATTAGTGTCGCTTTGAGCTATAGGTAGATTCTCGTCCACTGGTTTCAATGTGAATGTTTTCTTTAGCCAATATCACGGTCCAGTCAACAAGAGATACGGTAACACTTTTCAATAAGGTTCCATTAGTTAATGTTAGTTAATGTATTAATTAACATAAACAAACAATGAATAATACATTTATTAATGTATTTATTCATCTTCGTTAATGTTAGTTAATGAAAATACAGTTATTCATTGTTAGTTCATGGTAATTCACAGTGCATTAACTAATGTTAACAAGCACAACTTTTGATTTAAATAATGCATTAGTAAATGTTGAAATTAACATGAACTAAGACTTATAAATGCTGTAGAAGGATTGTTCTTGCTTAGTTCATGTTAACGAAAGTAGTTAACTAACATTAACTAATGGAACCTTATTCTAAAGTGTTACCAGAGATACTCTACATGCTGACCTGGGACTCTTCAGTTGTTTCGGCTACCTAAACCTGTATACATTTTTCCTCAGTGGCTTGGTCTCTGACCCAGATGTTGAGGATTAACAGTAGGACGTGGAGGCATGGTGATAGTAAGACTCAAGAACTTGGTTTATTCATTATTCTCAAGGGATGTCCAGAATTGAAAATGCAAGGCAGGTAACCCAAAAATCCTGGATTTCATCCCAAAGTGGTGATTCATGATTTACAGCCATTGTGTCCCAGGTTGGGCAATTGTCCCTGAAGTAGAAGTGTACTATAAGTTGTTTCAGATAATCAATGTTTAACAAATAAGAATGTACATTGTAAAGTCCCATTGCACTACATTGAAGGTTCAACATAAATTTGTGGCAGCCGTTTTTACCACAGCTTTTTCTAGACTCTTCTACTGTCCATAAGCTAAATCCCATCAGGCAAACCGGCCTTCTTGAAAAAAGTGAGGTCTCAATTTCCATGAAGTGTCTTTGTCCTGGTCTAGAGATTCATAACTACTTGCTGTAGATTCAAGTGCCTTGCCATTGTTTTGTTTTTTGACAAGAGGTCATTACGTTGTCCCAAACAGCACACTTGATGCAATGCTGTAGCTTCCATTTGCCTTCAAGTCCTCAAGTTTGTAGGGTATCCCATTTGTAATTTTCTGATTCAGAAGGGTGCTCACAAGTGCTCATGCTGTGCTCCCTAATTGCAGAAATTTTGGTGGAATATTTCTCAGCCGTCAATGTGGTTTTGCATCATGCAAGTGTGTATTCAGAGTGTGATATCTTTGATAGGGCCTTATTTAAACAGTTGAATAATGGGGCATTTGCTTTGTTGAATCAATAGTAAATGTATTTGTGTCTCAGTGCATATGTGTGTTTGCAATGGCTCATTTGGCAAACCTGGGTCTCATCTGGCATATTCCAGATTACCTGTGGCTCCCGAGATAACCGAGAGACTCTTGCAGTCCATCACCTGCCGACAAGGCCCTGTCGGAAAGTTGTAGGGTACGAAGGACAGGGGAAAACTAACAAACGGGAAAAGGGAAATGGCACTGAGGGACATCCAATGGTAAAATCAAAATATATTTTTCTCTTTTTCTCACAGGAAATAGGTCTTTAAATGATAAATCTGAAATACTGGCGTAAAAATGACACTGCTGTAATGATGAGGATAATTGTGAGGCTGGGATAATTGAGTACAGTCTCTCGCTGGATAGATATTGACCACATTAGTGCTAGCAGTCGAGATGAGCTTTAATTAGACTCAATTAATCCCCATTTGGTCCCGGAGGATGGAGGCAAGTAGCAATTTTCAGAGCATGAGCCCCTTTACCTGCTCTCAGCTCAAGAGATGATTTACCCTGTTTAGTGGCTTGTCCTGTGGCTCTGAACGAATGTGAAAATGACAAGACCATAATCCTTTAAATGGTGCTTTCTGAGTCTTTGATTACTAGTGGTGACACTTTGTCAGTGTGTAAGAGATTTACAACACTGGAGGGACTGTAACTTTTATAATAACTGTTAGATTACACAGTCTTTAACGGTGTATTTTGGAAGTAAAATTTTTACCTGAAGGACAGTGGTTCTCCTCTGCAGTTTTATTTTGTATTACAGAAAGCCATACTCTAATAAAGCCATGTTGTAACACTTCAAGACAATGTCAAACTAATGTCCTCATACATTCAGGGTAGTTGTTTTTGGTAAGGTTGGTACAGTATGTATTTATCCCCTGATACTGATGAATATTGTAAGCTGGTGAATCTTGGAACGGTGTTATTCTTGTGTATTGCATTGAGTTTTTTTTTTGGATCAGCTCACTAGTCTCAACTTTAAAAACTACTTCTGAGATTAAGGTGCAGTTGAATATCCCAGCTCACTTGGTGTCCTAGGTGAGATAACCCTTTGGTAATACTTTATGTAAGTTTAAGACCAATTTGTGTAGTTATATTGTATCTCAGCATCACTCTGAAAATGGAAGGTCTTGTCTGCAGATATGAAAATGTCTGAAGCATAAATGTCTTCACAAGCGTACACGTCCATATCGGTGCATCTGTATGCTTGCTGTCAGAACCTAATGGGCATCCATAAGTGATATCCTCCTTAATTCAGAGAGCTTTATCCAGTGCCTAACACATCATGCTGAATTATCCAAGGCTGTTATTTTCTCTCAGGTCCTATCAGTCTTATAGACAAAGCTGAAATAATAATATTAGACCTGTCTCATGTCTGCCTGCCCTTATCCTTGCCACTTTATAAGCCGTCTTTTGGTCTTTTTATGCAAACGGAAAGTTAAATGGTAAACAGATCGGGCTCAAACAGAGCCTGACTTCAGACATCCCTTATGTTTGTTGATTTTTATGGCTGCAAGGATTTCCGTGAGAGGGTGTGTTGGAGAGAATGGGAGAGAAACAAAGCAAAGGGTGCAGTGCACACTGCCTCTCTCTCTCGCTCTTTATGCAAATTAGGACATTTAAAATGGAAAAATATTTCTGCAAATGATGTATTGTTTTGGTTATTTGGGTTTTTGTGTGTGTGTGTGTGTGTGTATTTAGTATATGAACGCTTCTGGGTTTATGTAGGTTTTATAAATAGTCTGAATAATATGAATTCTGTAAACTATCTAAACTGCACTGTAATTTACATAGAACATTATCTAATCTAATTATCAGATTATTATACATTTCCTTATGCATGTTAATAATTTACTACTAGTTTTAATTATGTCAGAGATGCATATTAAATACATTTTAAGGGAAAGTAGCAAGTTATTATATTTCTAAATTATAGGCTGTATATTTTTGCATGCATGTCATGGTCTCTGGGACTGGAAAGACCTTCATGTCCTGAAGCGATATGAAAGAATTGCAACGTCCAACCTGTTCCATCTCCATCCACCATCCATCTCTTGACAAGAAGAACATCCATTCACTTAAATGACACTATCTTTTCCTTCATGTTGACATGTCATTTATCACTTATGCTGGGCAGCATGACCATGTCTGTAAAGGTCACTAAAGGCTTTAAACATTCTCATTGAGCCCGTTGCCCTATATGAGAAAGCAAAAGGCCGAGGCTCAGTTTTAGGTGGTTGGTAAATTGTATCAATGACTGACCATGCTTCTTTAGATAATCAAGTTCGAACCGATCCTTGACAGAGGGATAAAAATAGATCCTGGGCCATTACATTGTGCAGTAATAGCACAACTGCAGCCAATACACCAACCCCTGGGGAGATTCAAAACGAAGGCCAGGGGTTTATTAACAAGAAACAATTACAGTGAAACAGAAATGTCCAATATTCTAAATTTAGACCCTTGTTGCCATGGTGTGTGATTCACGTAAGACAAAGGTAAAGACAAATGCATGAATTTGATGATTTTGTGTGTACAAAGTGGTTAATGTTAAATATCTCTCTTGCTAGTTCTAATCAAACTAGAGGATAAACTAGTACATATGTTTTTGATTTCTTAAATAGTATTTTGTATCTTGTACAATATTCCCTAACATACCCCCTCCAAGTATCTTAATTGCTTTTAGAAGGAAAGAAGAAATCAGTAGTTCCTAGACAAGAAAGGAAAAGGAAGGGAGTTGGTTTAGGTGAGCCAAAAATTTTCCCAATAAAGTGAAGGAGGAAGCTATTCTTTCATCTCAATGACAATTGCTTGGTAGGTGGAGGACCCACTCAGAAGGACACACTAAAATTGACAATACAATTATCTACAGCTGTTAAGATCTGACAGGTCATATGATCTTTATTAGAGTTAAGAATTTACTGTCTAACTACATTCCTAATGACAAGCAGTGGGTTTTCTTTCCATCAACAAGTTGCTTGCTTGCATGCTAGTGGTGCCATTTGGATAAATGACTGTTGAGCCAAAGGGCAAGGTACGGCTCACCCAACCCGGATCGACCCCAATCAACTTAAACTGGGGTCGATACTATGAAGTATATGGATGGGATTCTCCTTCCTCCACACTACTGGTCTTAAAAGAAGGGCTATTTGTCTTAAAGAGAGGATCATTTGTCTGTGTTTGGCCCCATTGTGTGGAGTAGGGTAGTGAGGCAACAATTGAGGAGATCAGTTCAGGATTAATAAGGTAAAAAAAAAAAACAAAAAAAACAAACAAAAAAAAAAAACATTACCAAGGCTGATGGGGCTCTTTAAGATCTCTCTAACAGACAGAGATGAGATACAACAGCATAAAAATGTTTTGCATGAATAGAGTCTGTCATACTGGTTAAAATGGCTCCAGATACAGACAAGTTTAAATAAAAAAAAGCTCCTAGACCTCAAGGTAGAGTAGGTTAAGTATGAGGAGTATATTTTGTAGTTTAGGTAAGCTGGGACTGGAAGTCATTTTGACAAGTCTGTTGAAGTGATTTCTTTGATTGCCAGGATGTGTCTTGACTCTTTAGGGAAGATACTGGAGTAAGTTTGGGTGGGACTGTTAGATGGGATTTGTGTTTTTCTTGCTGTCCTAAAAGTGATAGAGCACACCCGTCCAACTATTTTGGTCAATATGTCCTTGCGGAACTGTCCGTGGTGCTGAAATGTAGCTGACTATAAGATGGATAGAATATATTTTGAATGAACAAGATGTTCTATTGTCAAACTTTCTCAGTCGTAATGTCTAGAATGTTTATTTCCCTAACCTTTTGAAGAAAACCTTTGACCCTCATGTTGTTTGGAATCTAGCATGTTTATCTTCTTTTGTGTTCAGTACAGATTTGCATTGACATAAGGGTGATATAAGGGTGAGAAGAACCTCAAATCTAACCCATGTTCCAATGAAAGAAAGCTCAGTTCTGGTTCCTTCAGCTGCACATCATTCCCCTAAAAGCTTATGTTGTTGATCTTGAGGGAGCTTCTATCTTTATAGCTATCCTGTGAGTCCCTGCATCAGTAGCATTGATCCTGTAGAAAGTGTGTAAATCCATCAAGCCAGATACGTCAACACTCCTCTGTTATCTGTGAGTGTATGTTCTTGAACGTAGGTCCTCACCCTGTACTATCCGGAGCAGTGTTATGTAGGTAATTCACTCAAATCACTAAATATTTGCTTTGTTACATGTTGCTATATGCTTGATGTTTACTTGAATTTGTTCGATGTGACATTTATGGTGTCTTGGAAGTCAGTTTGAAATCAGTTCCTATATTAGTTACCTTCATTTACAAAACACCACCTGTTTAGTGATCGACTTGAAGCAGCAAGATGTATAATAAGCACCATATTAACTGTGCTTTTCAGACTGAATAAGCACTCCCCATTATCTGTAATCTCGCTTAAGATGGCAGGTTATCCTGTATAGTTCCCTTCTCAGGGTGACTAAATGAATTCTAACTGGCCATAACTGGTCAAAATCTCAAACAGTTCCAGTGTAGGCAATCTATAGCCAAGACTCTTTTGTGAATGAGCCTCTCATACCCTCCATTCACCTAAATTCAGTGCCTGATATCACTCTGAGGATGTTTCAGGATGCCAGAGGGGGAGCTGTACAGTCACTCACGTGAAAGATTGATTTAACATACGCGGGCAGCTGTGGCTGGCTGCTCGCGCTCTGGCAGAGTGCCTCTCTATGACGTCAAAGGCTCCTGCCCGCTCGTGTGGGCACGCGCTGACAGAGGCGCACTACGTGCTCAGAGTGAGAAAACAGATGTGCTTGGTGGCCGATGGAAAAGACAACGAGCAAAAAAACCTGAAGCGATATGAAAAATGCATTTATGCGTATTAATGTGCATCTCCACTTAAGATATTACCGTCAAGAAATAAGCCATTGCGGTCAATCCAATGTGTGTGTGTGTGTGTGTGTTAATACTATCATATTAGTAATGATTCTGGTTTGGATTCAAAGATGCAGTGTTGGAAATGTATAGATGCTTGGAAACAAGGGGAAACCATGCATACAGTAGGGCTGTCAAAATGCAAATTCATGGGAATTCAGGAAAAACTTGATAATAGAACGAGCGCTGCCTTTACATAAACAGGTCACGTGCTCCGTTCGTCTTCTTCTTATGAATATTTATATATAGATTAATTGTTAACCCCGGGTAAATCATGAGCGGTGTTAAACAGGAGGATGTTTTCCGTTTACACTGAGTTTAGAATGACCCAGGGTTAACTATTTAAAGTGTTTGCTAATTGAACCACTGACATGTTTTAAATGATTCATCAAACTCATGCAATTCATTTGGTTGGAATGGGGCTACACTGATCCAGTTGTGGGCTATGTGTCTCCCCACTCGCTCTATTTCTCTTTCTGTTTCTCCCTCGCTCTATCTCTCTCTCTCGCGCGCGCCAGCTCAGTCAGTATCTCCGTCGGTCTGAGTCCTCAGCGCTGGCAAGGGATAATAAACTGCCTTTCCGCAGCAATACGTGGACAACGGAACAGCCCGCAACAGAGGTAGGAATGCAGTCTCCGAATTCTATCATTTCTATGTAAAACTGGTAAAGAAACCAATCTGGTCAGTTTTAAATAAAAAAAAAAATCAATATGCTCTCCATTGATGAGAAGTGATTCATTTGGAAAGCCACCTGCATGCTGATCTGTGTGCGCAGGGGTTTAGTGAGATGTGTTGCATCCTTCAGCTGAAGATAACGCGGATTTATCAGATCTTCTCTGGCACTATCGGGGTTTCAGAAGATGGGTAGGTTTTAAAATGTATCTCGAACCAGACTCAGGGCATTTATAAAACACATACGTGGAACATACTAACAAAAACAGATTTTCTGTAGACTTTAGATTGTGTTTTCCAGCAGTTTCTTGAAGATGGTTGTGATTTCAATTCATTTAATAACTCTGCATGAGGGTTTTTGCTTTCTTGGCTGTAACAGGCTAGTGCAAAACCAGATGCTCTGTCCTTGTCTACTTTCTGTATAGTATTTCATTCATCTTTTTCTAAAGAGCGAATCATTTAGGGACTCGTCGCTTCGTAGGATGCATTCACCAGAGCATCTTTTTGTCTTTGGAAATAAAACGTGCTGATGGATATAAACGACAGAGAGGGGGTGATGGGGGAGCTACGGGACGTGGAAGAGCGCCGTCATTTGATTTATAGCCTCACAAATACGCTGCGACTGGAGAAGCCTGGGGTCCCCGCTTTGACTCTCTGTCATTTTAACAGCAGAAGCAGATTCCACCGGAATACTGATAAAAGAGAGAATGGCGCTCTCTGCACGGGATTCAGAAAGCTCTTTACCACAGCATGGAGAGAAATCAATGTGATTAGGGAGCTACACACAACCACACCTGTTTCATTACAGTACACAGCGACAGCGGGAAGATCTGCGAGCTCCGAGCATTAAAACCACATGAAATCGAAATTAGACTTTTGTGGTTTTTGTTCTCTCTCTCTCTCTCTCTCTCTCTCTCTCTCTCAGCTCTCTCTACAGCTTTGAGGGTATTTGAATGGAATGATCTTATACTACAAAAGTTGCCAATTTTGCTTTAACTTTTTCTAGGCTATATGAAATTATTTCTATATTACTTTTATTATGTAATTTACAGCTTATATATATTTTTTTTATATGTATATACATTTAAAGCATAGCCTATAGGAACATTTACAATAAAATAATGATTTTTTTCTGTTACAGTAAACAAAATAAAAAATATATAAATATATAAATATACAAATATAAAAATATATCAATATATATTACATTGAGGACTGCTTGGTTGTGAAATAATTGGCTGGAACTGCTTCACTGCCTTTAATGCAAGAGAAGTTGACGATATGCTCCGCCCCCAACTTACTGTTTCTTTTTACATAAAGTGAACATGAAAAGGCATTTGCTATGTGCAACCAATTTTGCTTCTGTAATTAAATGATAAAAGTACACTATAAAAATGATTGTAATTTAAATGGTTAAAGTTTAGCTGTTGACAGTGGGGTGAGCAGCTGTAATAAATCTAAAGGACATTTCACGTCATTTAATAAAACACTGTTAAATGTCTTGGAAGTTAAACAGAACAAGTCATTTTAATTTTTACAATGAAGAAACGTAACTATTTTATCCCAGAATTCTCATTGTGACTCTTCAGGTTTGATGATTTATTTTTTTATTTTTTTGTTATATTTTATTTGTATTTTTATTGAAATTTATTATTGTATTTTTTATTATTTTTTCATATAAGTTAGGTATTTTATATTAGGTCTTATATTGTATTATTGGTGTCATTTGTATGACATTGTGCATTGTAAAAATTGCTTGTGGTGAAGACTATTTTAGCAATTTGAATTTTTGATAAATAGCATTTTTAAACTATAAATGTAATTTTAATCTGTAAAACCTAAAATGTTGCTACTGTATTCTTACTGTAAAGTTGACAACCACAGCTGCCTTTAATTTTTTTTTTTTTTTTAAGGGGGTGGCTTCATTTTATCCATTGCAAATTGACTGAATTGTAAAAAGGGATGGAGTTGAGAAATTCTAATGCTTAGTGATGTCACTCAGAAGGGAAAGCTATTCTAGAGGTGAAGCAAGTTTTTTTTATTTATATATATTTTTTTAACGTTAAAATCTTGGGCAAGAAGACAGGGAATGTTGACTAAGTAAACTGGCTTAGTTTCAAATTTACACTGGCTTTACACTGAGCTTGCAGCAAATTTAATAATGGTTAAATGAGAATCTGAGTCTTGCATGTGTTAAACCACAGTGGATGAATTTAAAAATGATGAATTGACCCCTCATTGCCAAAGCTTATTTACTTCATGTGGTAATGTTGAGTAGCTACTGTATGTGACTCCATTATTTGCAGCCTGGTTCGCAGGCTTTTGATTTATCTGTGGCTTTTTTTTAGACACATCCACAGGTGCCAGTGAGTCACGCAGCTGCTTGGTTAAAGGCAAACCTTCATGTGAGCCAGTGCTTTTTTTTTACTTTATGGTGATCTAGATTAAAGTACTGTTTACCACTAAAAGCTGTCAATTTGTTGTATAATTTTTATATTTTAATTTTACTATTTGTTTGTAATATTATATCACATGTTTGTTTTTTTATTAATCATATAAAAATAAATATAAAAACTGCTGAATTACTAAATTACCAGAATTGCTGAACATGCTGAGCATGTGACTTCATTAGGTTTGCACGGTTCTGATTTATCTGTGGCCTTTTTTTAGACACATCCACAGGTGCCATGAATGAGTCATGCAGCCTCTTGTTTAAAGGCGCAACTTTACGAGAGCCGGTGTGTTTAAATGAAATGGGATCTCATGCCCACGCGTCCACCCCAGCACGTTTGCCTGCGGGACTCTTTTTTGTACCATTTTACTGAACGCGCACAATCCAATATTGCCAGCAGGCGCATACTGACAGCTAAAGGTGTATGGTAGGCTTGTCAATGCTATATCCATTACTTATCGAGATCAGATAGAGAGGTGCAGATACAAAGCATGAAAGAGCAAGCGAGACGTAGATGGGGAAGGGTTTTGAGATACAGGAAAAACACACACACACAATTCATACTTTGATATTCATGTTGTCTGTGACCCAAGCATGCCCACTAATAAAGACAGACGGACCCTCTCTAATTCATAATACAATCACTGCAGCCTCTTGAATACCAAATTTGGATGAACATCCTGAATATAAATGACTGTTATTTTTGGGGGGGTGACTGGGAAACAAGTGTATGCAACTAGAGAAAGAACTGCGGAAGTGGAGCAAATGAGTGAAAAGTCTATTAAGAATTGCTCAAAAGCTTTTTCTTCTTCGTCTTCTGTTGTTTTGTTGTATAATAGCAACATATTAGTGCACTGCTGCCTCTCATTGGCGTATCAATGTCATTGGTTCCTTGGATATTTTAAGTAAGCATAAGTAAACGGTTTTACTTGTCTTGAAATGAGCTGTAACTTAATAAAACCAAGCAAGTATAAAAACTAAGTAAGGTAAACTATTGGATTTTACAGTGTACCCACTGCATGAAAGGTAAATTCCAAAAATCAATAATAGGGGTGCTATAAGAAAGCTGGTATGTACTAAAAGTGAGGGAAGGGAGAACGGGTGAGAGGAGGCAATTAATGGCTTTTAATCTAAAGTGAAAATAATCCATGAGGTGTTCACAGTTGTTAGGACCAGTGGGCATTCTGGACCTCTGAGTGGACCCATTCATATCAGAGAACAACATTTAGTTTATCCGATTTTGTATGTGTATTGGGTTCGGTATCTTTGCCTGTGAATTGAGGAAATCAGGTGTGACTGAGTGCCGATTTTGGCCGAGGGTGGTCTGAAGCCTGCAGTGAGACTTTTACACATGTGGCTACAGTACGTAGATGCACACTCTCTCTTTTGGATGTCAGTTTATCTAAGACTGCATCTGTCCCAGTGGATTTCCATTCTGCCTATTTACTCTCCTTCCACATAGAGATGGTAGTGAAGAAAACTTTTAAATGCCCAGTTCCCTCTCTTGTAAAACAAAGGCTTTGTCTGCGACATTATTTTAGCCAGTTCTGCAGCAGTTGTCTTCCGTTTTTTTTGTTGTTGTTCCGACTGGTCTTTTGGAGCGTAAGAAGTTTGGCCAATTACTGCAATCTTATGGATTTATCAATGATGTCGTGGTCACTGATCATTAATGATGCTGAAGTCAGGATACTATTAGTAGCTGTGAATAAGTTCAGAACTGTCCGCACTTCTTTACTCTTTCTCATTTAGTGCTGAAGAAGAAACTGAGGCAAACTTTTTGAGGCGTATCTATAGAGCAGTGCTTCCAAACCAGATGTTTTTGTCTTATCTTGCCTCATAGTTCATGTGTTTGTTTTTTCATGGGAACAGAATTAGAGAAATGTAGCATTATATCACCTGCTCACCATTGGATCCTCTGCAGTGAAAGAGTGCCATCAGAATGAGAGTCCAAACAGTAACATCACAATAATCCAGACGTATTCCACATCAATCCACTCTATCAGTTAACATCCTGTGAACTGAAATTATTAACTTATATTTTTAAGCTTCATATTGTTGTTCCTGGCTCAAATGTGTGTCCTCTATCCATAATGTTTCTTTCTCAAGTAAAACACTTTTTATTTGCAGCAGTTCCTCCAAATTTATTCTGATGAAGTAACATTTGAACGGCCAGATGTCGAATAAATTAATATGACATTTTGATATTTGGGTGAAGTTTTCCTTTAACTCATTACAGATTATTTGAAAGGTAATGGGGGGGAAATCATCTGCTCTATTTTATCAAAGTTCATTAGTTGATCTGATCTGAAGTTTTTGATGTTATTGCATTTTTTTTTTCATCTTGCAACATGAAAATTCTGTGACTCAGTCAAGTTTAAAAATAGTTTGTGATGTAATGTTTAATGCCCCTTATATAGAGACACTGCTCAGTTGTAAGAAGCCATACAAATAATGATAATAATAAAATGTCTGTTGCAAAGTCTATAGCATGACTTACCATGAACTCTAGAGTAACACAGTAACCCATACCACTTAGTAGACGTGCATATATGAGGCTTAGCATGCATTTTACTCCAGTTTGTGTATAATAGAGTCGTACTGTCAGACTATTTCAGTAGCACCCAAGACACGGCCCTGAGGAACCCCAGAGACCAGTTAGCACTCTTCAATTTCTGTTAGATAATTCATATTGTGCATAGTACAGCCCTTTCGGTTGGCAAACTTAAAATGATTTGGACAATGTCGGACTTATAAGCTGATAGCCTATTGTTAAAAAACGATTTATTGTTTATTCAAGAAATGAGTTCTCAGAAGAAAAAAAAGAATCTAGCTATTAAACGTCTCACATTAAGCTTTGAATTAACTCTGAATGAATAGCAATTTGGCATTGAATATGGTATGTTAAGGCAATCTGTATACAGAATTTAGTTCTGTCCCTCAAATCGAAAAGGTTTTTATTTATTTTATTTTATTTTTGTAGAATGAAATAGGTTTTGAAGTGAAATACATCTCTAAACCAACCTTTCAGCAAAAACCAATTTAGCATATTGTTTTTGATAAAAACACACAAAGTAAAAATTTGAACCCCATCAGAAATGTTTTTAACAATCTTACATGGATTGCTTGGGGCAAGGAGGTTTCTCTCTTACACATGAACATGCTCCCAGTTCCCTCTAAGCATCCGGTTATGTTTGCTTCTCTGAGAAGTTTAAAAAGTTTCACAATTCTTAGTCCCTTGTGAACCTTCAACTTGCTTTTTAAAGAATGGAAAACCGCCAAACTGAACTCTTACCTGGGCTCTCTCTCCTTTGTTTCAGTTCCCCCCCAATTTAATTTTCTTCTAAACAGTTTAAACAAGGCAAACATGATTTTAAATGTGCAAGGTTAGAGAGGTTTGGGAAGAAGGGACCCAGTCCAATCAATGCATGTTTTTTTTTTTGTGCCTCAAATAAGAGTCATAAATGGATTAAAAAAATGTATTCACTCTGCATCAATTCATTTTTGTTGAATAGTTTTTTTTATTATTATTATTGAATCTGAAGCTCTTTTAATTTCATACCCGTTAGCTTGTATGGCCTACTAAACATATGTTGTAGTGTTCTGAAGTGATTTTATTGATGAATATATTCAAACTCTATAGTGCTGTTGTAATGATATCCCATGTTTTTAATTACATGTCAGCTTTTGAGCGCATTTTATTTGTAGATCTAACATTTTTACTGATATGATTCTTTTTGTCTTTCAACTATATGCTGAACATATATATATATATATATATATATATATATATATATATATATATATATATATATATATATATATATATATATATATATATAAATTACATATATTTTCGTTTCCATTTTCTTTTTAGTGTAAGTAATTTTAGGTGATTGTAATTGTTTTATTATTTTTTATTTTCAGCTTTTTCATTTCATTTATTTTCATTTTCATTTTCAATTTGTTTTCATTTCTTGAATAATAATAATAATAAAAAAAACGTTTCTTTTAAAAGTTTTTAGCATCAATTTTTTTTATCTAATATTTATTTATTTATTTAAATTTCATTTCAGCCTTATTTCAGTCAACAGCAAAATTAAATTGTTTTAATAAAAAAACACAACACTGGTTTTAAATTATTTTGGCGATTATATCCTCATCATAGCCATCAAATGTAATTTATGTAATTTCACTTTCAAAACATAGTGGTCACAAGAGGTTTTAGATTATATTTGGCTATTTTGAGATTTTAAACATCGATAACCATGTCTGTTTGGCAACTAGTAGATGCAAAAACAAATGCCGTTTGTTGTCTATGGCATCAATCTTGATTTAAGAGTATACAGAAGCATAAAGGAATTTCAGGAAATACCATCTTAAATCTCAGTCTGTAATGACGCTTGGGTAAATGGTTGGTTTAGAATGACATGAGAGCATCTGTGTATTTGTCCACATGATTCTGCATGTGTCCTGGAGAGTGTGTAAACAGTTCCTCCCTCTGTTCCTCCAAGCATGTGTAATGACTGTGTGCGATGATGTCCACCCTCCAGTCGAGATGCATGATGTGATAATACACACATCCCAGAGTGGGGGTATTTAATTATCCTTATCTTCATAATTAGTCATCAGAGGGCAGAAACGCCTTCCCCCCTTCGTTAAGGCCACCCCACCCTCATTAAATCACATCTTAACGAGTCAGGATGTGACCCACGCGTGACTGATTTATTTATTTAAGCTATTTAAAGTCTCTTCCTATCATCACGCCTGCGTTTGAGATTGTTATGGTATTTGAGCTTCCTAATTAGCTCTTGAGGTTAATTCGTGGCCGGGTGGAAGTGCTTTCATCAGGTGTCCTAATTGGGCGGGAATAAATTGTGAACTCCTCACTGGAATTTCCTTGCTTCTAAATGTACTTTAAGGTGCAATATTGCTTTGAGTGTTTGTTAGTAGGTTGCTAGGGTTTTCTGGTTGGATACTAGGTGGCTACTTTTTGGCCTAAATAAAACGAGCCAACGTGTTTGATGTTCTAGTCCCTAAATATGGTTTGATTGCGGAATTTGGGTTACAGTGAGGTGCTTATAATGGAAGTAAAATTGCTTTCTAACCTCTTCTGTGTAAAATTCTATCCAAATGTACAACTTTGTTGCAGTGACGTCGCCGCAAACATAAAACACTTGTAAAAATGTTTTAAACAGCAATACACACTTTACAGACACACAATAACAACCAAGTTTTATCAGAAGAATTAATTGAAGTGCTTTTATACAATAATAAGCTTCACATTTCTGCTTTTAAGTTCCTCATCATAACCATGTTGACATGATCCAGTCACTAAACTTCCGTTAATTCGCCACCAGAGGTCATCATTCACAACACAGACTCTCACACTACACAGTACACACTGGACTACATTTCCCATGCTCCATTGCACCAATCACATTCACCTGACAACAATCACCATGCACCTGAGACATATCACACACACACACAGCACTATCATCAAAAACGCTTTATAAGCATTGGACTTCCCCTCACACACTGCTGAGTATTGTTCTGCACATATCCCTCTCCTAGTGATAGCTGCGATACCAAGCCGTTTCCGTGATGGTTTTCATCATCTTGTTTCAGTTGATAGTTTTCATAGTCTCATGTTTTGACCCTTTGCTCTGGATTCTGGATTACCCCTCTTGCTTAGCCCTCTGGATATTGTTCGTTCATCGAAGACCCACGCATGCTCTAGGAATATTCTTTGTCTTACCCTCTATATACCTGTTTGCCAGTGTTTGACCCATGCCTGTTACAACCACGTCTCTGTGTAATAAAAGCTTGCACATGGATCCGCACATCTCACGACTTATCAGCCCCGTTACATATGTAAAGAAAACAAGGGTTAAGTCGAATTAATTTAAAGTGAATAGGGCCAATTCAGTTTAAATACTCACTATTTAAATAGTATAATCCCAAGATATAAATAATTTGAGTGTTGACATGATTTTAAAGTGAGAAAAGGGCTTACTTTTGTGCTACTTTTGTGTAAAGTTATAGTTAATTTTGCAACTTTGTTGCCATGACAATTCTTTAAACCCTAAAATGACTGTAAAACAGGCTTTATGGCTCAAAAAAGGCAAGTTTTAATACACAAATTGATGTATATAGGATATGGATAATTATGCTATATGAATTAATTAACATTATGCCACAAATGATATTGACTGAGCTGAGTAACAACCATCAGTGGTCAGCTCGCGGTTGTCCATGTCTCATTTACCATCTTCTTCTCTAAACCTGTCACTGGTCACTTATGGCTGTTTCCTCTGCCAAGAGCCTCCTCCATTTCACAGACTCACCTGTCAATCACATGTTTCTGCATGGGGCGAGCTGTCTTGCCAAGGCCAATTGGAGAATCTGTCTTTCCAGTGATGTTGCCATGGAGATACCCATAGGTGATCAACTGGTTTCTGTATTTTATTTTTTTTTTTACAAAATTTGAAATCTAATTTTGATATGCACCACCATGGCAGCTGTCGATTATGATGGAAGCTGTAAACGATCATGTGATAAAGAGCAGGTTAAGGTGAGATTACAAGAGTAACAAGAGATGTGCTTTATGGTATTTTTGTCATGGCTACGCATGTCCTATATAGTGTATTTGTGTGTGTCGGAGTTTGGAGGAGAGAAAAAGAGAGTGTTTGTCACATGAAAGGATCCTGGTTTGCAGATCAACAATTTTGCTTTTCTCATTTCATCACTTTTACCAGCTATCATGCCTGCCCTGACAGCCATTTCTATAACATCACTTGTAGAAAATGTGTTTGTGTACGCGCGTGTGTGTATATACGTGCTTGTTTGTCGACATGAGGCTGTTTACTTTCATGAAATGCTCACTATTTTTTATTATTTTAATTTGTACATATTTTTAATATTTTATATATATATATATATATATATATATATATATATATATATATATATATATATATGTTTGTATATATATATATATATATATATATATGTGTGTGTGTGTGTGTGTGTGTGTGTGTGTGTGTGTGTGATAAATATTAAATTCAATTATTAAAATATTTATCTTTTATTTTTAAATATGTAAAATTAGTTACAAAAATGTTTTGTTTTGTAGTGTGTGCGTTTCATTTTAATATGATAATAAATAAATTGAATTATTATATATAAAATCATTCTCATTTAAACATATAATAAAGTATTTTATTCATAACATATTGCATTTATATATATATATATATATATATATATATATATATATATATTTATATTATATATATATATATATATATATATATATATATATATATATATATATATATATATATATATTCTAATTTATTTTTATTATCCATTTTACAATTTATTTATTAAACAATAACAATATAAAAGAAGTTAATATTGTCTGACTGATTCAATAAAATAAATCAGACTTTGCAGTAAAGCTTTTGTGCATCTGATTCACTGGTATGGACCGTCCAAATGCGCGGATTCATTCAAATGAATCAAGCTTCCCGCTGCTATTACACAGATGGTTTTATGTGATACTGTTTGCACTACAGTCAACTGAAGCTATTCATTGAATAATTTGCTAATCAGAATGCATGTTCACCACACCTGCGACTCATCAGAAAATTTAGTTTGGTCCTGCACCTCACTGTTTTTGAAACGGCTAAGCTCCTGAAAGCTAGCAGTGTCACTGCTTCTAGTTGGTTATTCCTCAACATGTTTGTGCAGGTTGAAGTTTGGCATTTCTGATCTGGAGGTTCAGACCAGTGATCCTTGACTTTCTTATATTTACAATCCTTACTTTTCTTTAAAAAACAAAAACAAAAAAAACAATGGATTTGGAAAGAGGCGAGATGTGGCGCAAACTGATGTTGGCAGGAAGCTCAGGGGAGTTGAATCATCATGTCTTTCGCCTGCCTGTCTCTTTGACTCTTTATTGGCGGCGTGTCTAGAGGTTTGAGAACAGCAGATGGTCCCCCAGCGCACGAATGAGAGTGGGCGGCAGGGGAGAATGAGGTGTGGATTATCTCACCCAGAGAGAGAGAGAGAGAGAGAGAGAGCTATAGCAGCTCCAATATTTTCAACCCATTTGAAACAAAGACTCCGCCTCCTGTCTAATTAGAGCTACTGATTTTAATTTAAATTACTTCTGTTATGAGATTTGAATACAAATATTATTTAAATAATATTAAATTATCTATCTATCTATCTATCTATCTATCTATCTATCTATCTATCTATCTATCTATCTATCTATCTATCTATTTGGACTTGAATGTAAGTTATAGTCATTGTGATTTGTCATTTAGCGCTTGTGTTCTTTGATGATTCCGATATGTTTTGACAGTAGAGGACACTAGACACAAGACACGGTGTCATAATCACACAAACACATCCATGTACTGGTAAGCTGTCAACATCGCCCCTGAAATTTCATTAACGAATGCAAACTCCTTGGCCGGCGTTGACCACACGCAGTCTCACACACCCACACACTCTCTCCAGCCATCTCCCACTGCATACTAAGAAGCTTACCCACAGATACTAGGCTGTTCTCTATGGAGGCCATGCAGTGGCTGTGTGTGTGTGTGTGTGTGTGTGTCGTTCAGTGTGTATGTGTGGGCGTAAGGTCCAGCCCCGGTGTAGGCTGACTCATGGCAATTAGAGAGAAGTCTTAGACCAGCCAGAGACTCCAGACATCTGTCTCTGTGTGTGTTTGTGTGGCTCCACATTTTTCCTCTAGACCTCTGTTCTGTTCTTAGCATGTAGTTAATTTTTTTGTTCTTCTGTATAATTTATATACATATATATATATATTCATACTAATTTGATTCATTCATTAACAACAAAAATCAACAAAAATCTTCATAATAAAGGAATATACCTTTAGATGTGGCCAAAAGTTTTGGCGGTGTAATAAATTTTGTGTTTTGTAAAGTTCTGCTTCAGTATTTGTAGATCATTTTTTACAATTACAATGAAATAGCATTAGAATGAATGAAAGAGATTGGTAGGACCGTTTCAGTAAAATCTTTGTGAAAATCTTTGGTTGGTTATTTCACCCCAAACTCACACTATTGGTTGAGCGGGGAACCAAAACCATCAGAGCAATCATTTGAATTCAACATAGAGAAAGACAGAAAGTATTTGGACATAAATTACATGCATCAGCTACACCATTTCCTGCTATCACTTCCTGTGGACGCTACAGTTAGCAGATCCATCATTCCTTAAGCTCTGTTGTTTCTCTGCATCCCTCACGCAGCCACAAGCCTCTGCGTTTCTCTCATTAACTTTCAAAGCACACATGAGGAGAGGTAATTTCATGAGAGTGCACTGCAATCTCCTCTCAGCCTCCAGGCATAGCATGTGCCATTAATTAAAACTGTGCTAATGTCTAGTAGCAGGGGAAAAAGAAACACAATGAATCTTTTTTTTTTTCAGACAGTCATAATTTCACCTTTTATGTGGGGAGATGCATATGCTTCATTATTACCTAGGCTTATCACAAAAAGTCCCTGAATAAAGAAAAGCGTGTCTGCGTTTCATGGTTTATGCATGGTGTGCGTGTTATCAATTAAGGGTTTTTCAGGTTTTCGTGTCGAACAGACAAGTCTTTTTAACCCCACGTAGTTTTATGCTTTCAAACAATAGCTATTTGTAGTGGATTGAGGAAAGCTATGTGTAGTTTTATGCTTTTTATGTTGCTAATATACTATTGCTGTGTGGTAATAATAATCTTCATAGTTACCTAAATGTAATGTATTTTTTGGAAGAAAAAAAAAAAAACAGTGAACTTTTTCCAAGTTGTATAAGCCATTCAGATTCCTTTCCTTTGGTTACTACAACAGTGTCATTCCAGACAAGCACGATTAATGGTAATCAGTTCTGGGTCTTGACAGGCACTGTCCGTGGTGCTGAAGTCAGTGGCTCACCCATTTCCTTTGTAGCGCAATTCACTGGTGCTCTCCATGGTACTGAAACGACTCTGTGACCCAGACCAAATCTTGTTTGTGTGGGTGACTATGATCAAGATTTTTCATTATGTTGTTGATACAGTCTGAGCTGCAATGCACAACTTTACCGCTGTGTTGTTGTTCTTATGTATGTTCATGTAGGTGGACACCCAGGAACGGATGTGGACGAGGCTTTCTCTGCGTGTGTGGGTATGTAATCAACCATAATTGGCCACATTTCCTCACCATCTGGTCCAATTAGAAGCTGTGAATTCCATCATAGTGTGGACATGGAAAACGGCCAGAATATCCTCTGCCCAAAATGCCAACAATCTTCTGCATTCCAAGGTTACTGAATCAGGCCGTTATTGGTTTGAGATGACGTAATTTAGGATGCCTTCTTAAAGGAATAGTTCACTCACAAATTTAAACTCACCTTTAGGCCATCCAAGATGTAAGTGAGTTTGGTTCTTCATTGTAACATATTTGGAACAATAGCTGTCAGAATGAGCTTTCGGTAGCATACTGTGTTCTGATTGGTCAACTAACATAGTCAGGTTTGATTGGTTGTTCCGCACACACCTCCACGGTAAACTATGCGTTAGCATCTGTTTGGGGTGAATTATGTCTTATTCCTCTCACCGTGAAGCAAACAGTAAAATAAAAAACTTGAACAGTCTCGCTGCTTTTTCTTCTGTGTGGGTGTATTCAAGCCGCGCGCTTCAGTTTGAATCTGAATAGTGCGTTCAGCGCAGGGGCGTGGTCACGAAGGGAGACATGAAAAACAGACATTGCGTTGTTTTCATATCCGTTTCTTCCAACATGGTAGGCGGAGATTATTATGCAAAGTGCTCCTAGTGACGTACATAGAGATGGGCAAAAGATTTGAAATCTATAACGACTCGTTTCAGCGATTCAGAGTCGACTCCTTACTTTAGAAGCCAATAACTTTATAAATCGTGTACTTTTTGGTTTAATTACTTTGGACATTGTTTACACTGATGGACAGCTACATCATACACTGTAATACAGGTAATTTTTGATTTCCCATCTGTGTGGCTCTTTAATTAATTAAGGTGAATAAATTGATGGATTGGATCTCATTCTGATGGCACCCATTCACTGCAAAGTTTTCTATTTGACCATACTCTTCTAAAATAGAGTTTCTTTATTGGCAGAGATGGTTCAGTGAAGAACCTATAATATTCATGCAAACTTTCCACTGCGCAAAATGTTCTTTATAGTGAAAAAAAAAAACATTCTTTAGATCATTAAACTGTTCTTCACTCTTCACACTAAGAACAACAACAACAACAAAAAAAGTTATTTTAAGAACTTTAACTTAAAGGGGTTTTTTTTTGGATCCAAAACTGTTCTTCTGCGGCATCACTGTGAAAACCTGCTTTTGGAACCTTTATTTTTAACAGTGTATTTGTTCTTCTCTGAGGAGTGCAGTGTTCCAGGCCTATCTCACAGGTCACTAGTCCCCAGGGGCTTGGTATAACCGAGTCTGAAGCCTCTAACCCAACTGAAATTTCCTCACCATGGTGATAATGACTGTACTGGCCTTTTCCCACCTTTTGATCCATGTCAACGGGGCTGGACTGCAATGCTGCCGGTTCAGGCACTGACTCTGACATTTAAAAGAATAAACGTTAGAGAGGATGCCGAGCACCCCAGTTAATGTCAACAGTTGTGTTGGTTAACGGACGCTAAGTTCATCCTCATAAGAGAATGTTTCAGAGTTTGATGTGTTTCTATTTGGAGTTATTCTATAGATTATTGTGTTGCTGAGGAAGTCAAGATTGTCTCTAAGAATAGACTAGGTGGGCCTGCATTCTATTGAACTGGTGTCGTTTTTTTTAATTGGAGCACAGCAGAAGGTTCTTTGTTTTTTTATGATATAAAAAGAAACACAAGCGTAGCCTTTGAATCTAAATTTGTAATTTATGCCTTTTTTGTCAGTTGTCTTGGAATTAAATTTTGCTGCTTCTAAAGCTGTGACAAATAGAGCGCTGGTATTGTTATCCATTCGAATTCTTGCCTTCTGTGACAAAAGGCATGACAAAACTATATTCTCAAATAAATAGTTATTATTAAAAATAGGAAGGAGTGGTTGAAGACCTTGAGCTGAAATTTGATTTATGTTTTCATGGTTTTAGTCCATACAAACTATATAAATATAAACATAGAAAATGCCATTTTTATATTCATAAGAATATAAACTCAGTGGATTCGAACAGTCCTTTGGCATATGTTTGCATGTGATCCAGTCGACAGTTGATCTTCTAGTGATTGATTTTTTATTTTATTTTAATTTTACAGTTTGTTCCCAGGCTTCAATCCAAATATGCATTTTTATTTATTTAGTTGGTTAGTCAGTCTCGATCAATTTTCAAATATATATTGTTTTACTCTTGACCCATGCCTTCAATATAATTGTAACATGAAAAGCAATTGGAAATTTTTTTTGCACAATGAGAGAGAGAGAGAGAGAGAGAGAGAGAGAGAGAGAGAGAGAGAGAGAGAGAGAGAGAGAGAGAGAGAGAGAGAAACACTTTCACTTTCCAAACACTAACACTTTCCAAAGGTAAAATATTTTCCTCTTAATAAAAACACATAAACGTGTACAAAACTACACATGTAGCATGTTGTTTAGTTGCTTACTGAAGAGTGTTGCAGGAAGAAATTTATTTGCAAACCAACTCTATGCAAGTTATTGCCTATGTATCTACAGCTAATTGCATTGCCTTTCTAATTTCAAAAATTAATGCAATTATCATGACTGGTAATTATGCTGCACAGCTTGAAACAAGATGCAATTAGCATAGCTAAAAACGTGAGTCAGATTTGTGCTCAGTGAATCCTTCTAGCAGAACTATTATTTTCTTGTCAGTGAATTGAAGCCTTTTATTGTTATTGCATCAAATACAATGAAAATTTTTATTTTATTTTGTTTTGTTTTGCCTGTTTACACATGGACATGATGGGCTGTTAGAAAACAAGTGTCTATTTTACATTATATGTTATAGATTGATTTTGTTCCGTTTTATTTTACGTATTTGCACATGAACATGATGGGCTGTTAGAAAACAGGTGTCAGCTCTTGGCACTTTGCTGTACAAAACTGATGCCACCAAATGTCACGAATTCCCACAGTTTGTGAACTTCGGACTTTGAAGAGCCGCGGTTATTGGACCACAGTCCAAATCCATACCAATTTTTTTTTTTTTTCTCCCCAGACTGTAAAACATTTATCACAACTAAATTAAAGGGATACTCCACCCCAAAATGACATTTTTCTCATTAATCACTTACCCCCATGTTGTTCCAAACCCGAAAAAGCTTTGTTCGTCTTCGGAACACAATTTACGATATTTTGGATGAAACCCGCGAGGCTTGTGACTGTCCCATAGACTGCCAAATTAGTTACACTGTCAAGGTCCAGAAAAGAATTTTGGATCCGGGACTGGTTTAATTGTGGGTGACTGTCCCTTTAAGTCCTATTTTGCTCTCCTGCTCCTTGTGGTCATTTGGAGATATTCTGAGAGGACTGTGTTTAATTTCCTTTCTTTTTTAGCACCCTGCCTAATCATCACTCGCAGACAAAATCTCTCTTTCTCCTGGTTTTCCTCGAGCATCTTCAACCTTCCTGATTTCCTCTGGTGGTTTCCCGAAAGGATTTTCTCACGGACTTGCCCTTTAATTTAATTTTACGCTCCATTAATAAGAAGCGAAAGTGTTAGCAGGATGATCTGCAGACTTCTAAGCAGGAAGTGGAAGAGGAGACAAAATGGAAATGAGTGTTTGTTGCATCACTTTCACTTCAGTTCTCGCTGACACTCTAGAAAATTCTTGCAGTTTTCACCTCAGATTTCATAGATTTTATAACTTAGATTTTATACAATTTATTTAAATATTTAAACTTCACAAAATCACTCTAGTCTGGTTATAGTTTATGTAAATAATAATAATATATACACTTGTGTGTATATTCTGCAATGCAAAACGCTAACTAGAAAATTTCAGAAATATCAGCTAAGCTTGGAATTCCAGACAATCACCTTAGATTTTGTTTTTTATTTATCTAAAATATTTTACTTATTTTTTTCTATTTAAAATGCAAAATACAAACTTTTACAAACGGGAATCACTTCAGCGCACACAATTTTGTATCATTTATTTAAAATAATAAAACTTAATCTGTTTTTACATTTTATATTAATAATTATTTTTATTCTATTCTATTCTATTCTGTTCTACTGTACTCTACTCTTCTCTATTTAAATATTTCAGTAACAACATCAACATACTTTGGATCTCCAGTGAATCACTAGATTTTGAATCATTTACATAATATATTTAAACTTATTGCATTATATATAGATTTTGCCATGCAGACAACAACATTTCCGAGAATTACATTAACACACAAGTTAGCATACATTTTTAAGTCGGTCTCCATGTGGTGGTCCTTCTGTTTGCGACAATAAGAGATTGAGAGATCTCCATGGTCAGCAACCTGTTTAATAGTCTGGTGCTTTTTTCTATCGGATGCATGTTTTCACTTCCCTGCTGATTATAATCGGATGGGCCTCAGATGAACATGAGGTTATTTTGTTTACTTCATCTGTCCAAAACTGCAGGTCGACAAATAGCTTTGACTACCTAGCTCTTGTTCAGGACTGTAGCCAAAATGGTGGGTGACTGCGGCCCCCTAGTCTCTCTGCTCCTAAAACAGCGTCTGGCATCCATTTTCTGTTCGCCATGTGAAATTATTGAGTGTGCACTTCTGCACAAGCTGGTTAAATAAACCGAAGCTGTTGAGTACATGTTGTTTTTGTCGTCTATGCTTGGGCGAGTGTCATTCCCTGGGTGTTTACATTGTTTCCCATCATGCATCTACATTAGGTCCAGAGCAAATCGCTGCTCTCTGTATTTTCCTCTTTGAGCGGTGGGGGTTACAGGCTCACATCGTCCCTGTTGACAGTGTTTGGTCATGTTCCTTGAGCTTGTTGCCGGCGCGGTTCAGATGCTAGTTCAATAATGTGACAACCAGCTGGATAACTCACCCGGGAGGGTGTTTTATCATGGATGAGATCATTTGCAGGAATCAATGGAACATTGCGACTGTGATTTTCCAAATGACCACGCAGGAGAGTCGGCTGTTGCATCAGGATCAGCAAACTTGTGGTAGAGCAAAAACAAGGACACTTTTGTTGTTTATTTTAGATTGATGTTTGTAGTTTCGTAGTTGAAAATGTTTCAATTATTGCTCCACCACGTCTGAAAATGTGCATTAACACATTTTACTTTACTTAACCCTGCCCTGCGCCATTATGCTTTTGTTGTATGGAAAATATTTTGGTTAAATATAACTGCAAAAAAAACAATAATGTTGCTTTTGAACATAACCAGATATTGTTTTTTCTCCTCCCATGAGAAGTTGCTATAAAAGAGCAGAAAAAGACAGATGGTAAAGAGGAGAAATAGATAAGAGATGGAAAGAAAAAGTGATGCTAATCACAGCTACAAACTAAATCAGTGGTTCAGAAAAATCTGGGGGAAAGGGTCCCTCGTCTAATCTGTCATCCTCTTAGTTGTTGGTATCTAGTGGTTTTTGAGTGTTTCGTATTGATCTACAACAGCCAATGTTCTGCACCAGGATAATTGGGCTTTCATATTTTAAATTAAACATAGCACCATGTTGAAAACAGCTTGGTATTAAGTATGTACAGTAAGTGAATGCTTCTTTCTGAGAGCATGTGAAAAAAGGTGAGAAAGCAAGAGAGTGTGATGATAAGAGAAGTGAAAGATGAGGTAATTCTGCGCTAATAATGATTGACATGGAGGTGCAGGAAAGGTGCAGACTGGAGATGAGATCCTACTCAGTGTTAAGATGTCTGGGTGCATGTCTTTAAAGAGCTGATAAAACAACTCTTCTCATCTGATAGGAGAGACACCTCCGTAACATATCTGACAAGCTTGGAAAGATGCAGAGATGTTAACTGCAACACAAAGGTGAGAGAGAGAATAGGCAGGAAGGAAAGAGAAAGACAACAAAAACAATCTGTCATGGCAAAATTCCCACTTTCAAGTTCCTATGAACTGTGGTTGAGTGACGTGCCGCATGAAGCTATTAGCCATGATTAAAGTCATTATAAAAGAGTATATCGGTTAAATATTTGAGGAAAATCATACTGTGGTTTGGATTCTGATTTAGTTTCAGGACCACATAGAAGTGTCATTTTAGAAATGACAAGAACCACAATCAATAATTTTTTTCAGACCTAAGAACTAAAACTATAGAAACTGTTGGATCATAGATGGTCTTAAAGAACTTAAAGAATGAAGGGATACTGATTCTAATAGTCTAATCATTTCTAGGTGGAATTTTATGCTATGCCTGATTTGAATGGTCTAGATCAGGGATCGAGATCCACTTTCCTGCAGAGTTTAGCGCTAACCCTAATCAAACACACCTGAGCATGCTAATCAGTGTCAATCAATGTCTTTGGGATCATTCGAAAATGGCAGACAGGTGACTATAATCAGGGTTGGAGCTAAACTCTGCAGTGCATTGGACCTCCAGGGTAAGATTTGAGGAAGGGGGGTCTAGATCATGGGTGCCAAACCCTGCTCCTGATCGCCAATGTCCTGCAGAGTTTAACTCCAACTTTCCCCAACACACCTGTCTGGATGTTTCTAGTAATCATGAAGTAATCGATTTCCTGGGTTCAGGTGTTTTAATTGGAGCTAAAGTCTGCAGGGCAGTCGCTCAATGAGCAGGATTGGACTAGTCTGGTCTAGACTGATTGGTGGTTTATCTAATTCCAATGGACATGTATTTTCCAGGATGATGTTTTTTTTTTTTTTTTCATTTCAAGACCCTCAGAATCAGGAGAATTAGTCTTGTACTTTCTAGGTATTGCTTGTGATGTTCCTCATTTGGAAGTCACCTTGGATAAAAATGATTCTGATGATAGTGCCTAGATTGATGGATAGTCTACTCCTAATGGTCTAACAGTTAGTTTCTATAGGTGGAATGTTCTTCTAGGCCTGATTATCTTATTGTGTCTAGACTGATAGTCCATATCCTTCTGTTAAACCATAAGAACCTTCTAGTGGAAGGTTCTTCCATGCCCAATTCGAATGGTCTTTTGGAGTCAGATTGGTGGATCTGCTGATTTTAACGTTTTGTAGTTTCTAGAGTGATTGTCCCCTTGAGGGTTTTGAATCTACATATACAGTGGCATGTGGAAGTTTGGGAACCCCTTGCAGAATCTGTGAAAATGTGAATAGTTTGAACAAAATAAGAGAGATCATACAAAATGCATCTTATTTTTTTATTAAGTACTGTCCTGAGTAAGATATTTTACACAAAAGATGTTTACATTTAGGGCAAAAGAGAAAAATCGCTGAAATTATTAAAATAACACAAAAGTTTGTGAACCCTTGCTTCTTAATACTGTGTGTGGTTACCTGGTTGATCTGCGGCTGTCTTTTTGTTTTGTGATGGTTGTTCATGAGTCCCTCCCTTGTTTATTCTTCAGTTTTCCAGCATCTTTTGCTTATTTGAACCCTTTCCAGCAATGACTGTATGATTTTGATATCCATCTTTTCACATTGAGGACAACTGAGGGACTTCATTTGGTCAAATTTCTTGTATTTTCTAGATTGTTGGTGCTTTTAGTATAGATTCTAATGGCTTTGTAGTGTCCGCATTGGTTATACCAACGTTACTGTCCTGTATTTTCTAAATTGGACAAACTTCTGCACCTGATTTTGATGGTCCTTGTAGTTTCTACAAGGATTGCACAAAACATTCGCTTACACACCTGTGCAACTTGTAGCACTACATTTAGATAAAGATTTTGAATTCTATTCATACGGGTTCAACATATTTGCGGTTTTGTATTGTGGTTTATAGGGGTTAGAGTTTTCACTTCTGTATCCTGATAGTCTTATGGTTTCTAGAGTCATATTTTGCAAAGCCGCCTGCATGTTTTTTAACTAAATGTTCCTGTTATCGTAATGCGGTGCATATAAAAGGCAGCAGACAGAGGGATTGAGCATATAAAGACTGTAAGAGCCCAAGAGGGAGAATGTGGGGCGGGATAAATTCAATCAAGGCAGTGGTAATGCTCTTAAGTACTGAGATAGTGGCATCTAACTTCTGCCCACTTGGACTGCACACTGAGGGGACCCTGCTGGGCGTATTAGTTTAGGACTGGAGAATGTATAAAGGGATTAAACTGGGATTAAGCTAAACATCTCCAATGCAAGAACTTGCTTGGTAGGGAGAACAAGACCCAAGAAGATACCTGATAAATATGATATGCATACAAGCACTATAGGGATTTTAGAAGTGTTTCAGCTTTTGGAAACATCCTTATACCCTTGAGCACAACACAACAGAATTTGCATTTCTGTATTTGACGGAAGTGTTTTTTATCAGGTTGTATGTTCCCTGGGAATCAAACCTATTCATTTGGTGCACTCAACAGAAACTAACACTTAACCCTAGGTCGTTCCATTTGAACTAAATCTGACACAGCTGATGTCCGATGATGTTCAATATTTTATGGAAACTTTAAACTTATTTGATTACGGGATTGGGTTCTTTTCCCATTCAAGTAGATAATAGCTGTATGATTGCTTATTGCATTCACAGAAAAAAAGCAGACATCTTGGAAACACCTCAGACCTTGCCTTGCCTTAAAGTGACTTTGGATAAAAGCATCAGCTAAATGTGATTTTCCTAATTAATTATACATTAGAGCATGCATGTATAAGATGGGCTGTAGAGGTCTGCATAGATAACCAGCGAAGGATGCACAAACTAGTGGGTGCAGACATATCAGCCAGCACATACACATATATTCATGCACACAGGCAGAGTAGTCCTGGTTTACAGACTAAGACACTGGCTGTCATAACACAATAAACCCAGAAGAGTAAGGCCACAACACAAGCCATGAGAGAGTGGGAGAGGGCAGCAGAGGTCATGTCTGAGGAAAAAAAAAAAGCTGTACAAAAAGCATTGCTCATGGAGGAATTGATTTCACATTCTTGTGTGTCTGCCAAGAGGAAAAACAAAGAGTACAGCTTTTTCTCAGGTCCCTGTTGGAACAGGACAGCGCAGAGACTATGACATAAACACACACACACACACACACACACACACTGAAGCCTCAAACTTGTATTATTTATGGGATTTATTTTAGGGAAATGAGTCATAAGTGGTAGGCCTACTTGCTAAGGCAAGGATAGTGATACTTTTGCTGATAGCGTATTTTACTGATAGCGTATTTAACTTTGGTACATAAGTCTTCCCACTAGGGTTTGTGCTACGAACATGAATGAGACCTCAAATCGTGTGGCTTGTTGAGCACAGGTGTAATGTACCTCTAGCTGTCTACACCCCTGGAAAATGACAAAACGAATTAAAATTACCCCACATCAGGACTTGGATTGGGAGCGACAAAAAACATATTTTGACACCAGAATTTCATTTAGACTTGGGTGGGCTTTTTTAAACGCCCTAGGAAATGCATAGTAACAGGCTAACAACGAGAAACCACCTAGAACACAATAACAACACGCTAACAACTGAGAATGCATCCAAAACACAATTGCATCATGCTAACAATCAAGTCACCAATGCGATTACCATCGTCACTGCATAGCAACGTGCTAACAATAAGAATCCACCCAAAACACCATAGCAACAAGCTAACAATCAAGCAACCACCAAGAACTCCCAAGAACTGTATAGCAACACACTAAAAACCAATGGACCACAACAGCACAACACACAACAGCAACTGCACAGCAACATACTCATGACTGAGAAACCTCCCAAAACACAACTTGTTAACAACAAAGAAACCAGCCCGAACACCATAGCAACATGCTAACAACAAGAATCCACCGAAAACACAAAGGAAACAAGGTAACAATCAATCAACCTCTGCACCCAAGAAACTGCATAGCAGCATGCTAACTGAGAAACAGCAACAAACACAATAGCAACTGCACAGCGACATACTTGTGACTGAGAAATCACCAAAAAATACAATAGCAACTGCACAGCGACAGGCCAACAACAGAGAACCTCCCAAAACACAATAGCAACCGCATTAGCAACATGCTAACTATTTGTATCTGTTTGTATTCTAACATATGATTCTGCATTTACATTTATTCATTTGACAGACACTTTTAGTAAAAGTGACTTACAGTTGAGGAATACAAGCGATGTCTCATAAGATGCCAACAAACATGAGAAGTGCCTGTTATACAAGGTTTCAGTCATCGTTTTAAAATAGTAAAAAGCTAGGAAGGAGGCTGATACGAGATTTCCAGAGAATGAGCGATTACAAGAGAACAGAAAAAGTGAAGGCATATAATTTATTTATTTAATTTTTTTTTATTGTTATAATTGATGGTAGTTAGATGCTCACAGAAGAGATTCCAGGAACATTAATTAGCATATATTTGAATTAGTTTGTTTCATGGAAGCTTTCATAACTGTACATGTGTTAGTTCTCGTGTTGAACGACCAATTTTCTTTTTGAAATTTTACATTACTGTAGCATTTTTTACAACCATATACATCTACTGTATGATGAAAAAATGCTTCTTCAAATATAGCTATAAACCCTGTAGTATGAAATGCTTTCAATCTTTTCTTCATAAGAACTGCTAATGGACATGATCAATCTCAATTATTTTCAATAATTCAACATTTTGTTCCATTTTAAAACCCAACCATCCTCACTAAACAAAAAAACTCTCCTCTTTTCTCTATCTCAAATTTCAGCTCACAATGCTCCAATTATCTCTAAGAGCCCATTTGTGCCTTTACCACAGGAGGAGTTGTCCTCTAATAAATGTCTAAGAATGTGCACCTGTCAGAATTAAGCCAAATTCTATTGATAAATAGGATTTAAATGTAATTTAAAACTGCTCACTGCCTGCATTGCTGGCGCAGTGGTCCGTTCGCTGAAGAAATCTAGCATTTCATCTGCAATGGATAAAATTAGCTTGATGTCACTCAGTAATGGTCTGCATAATATTTCTAAACATTAATAACAAGTTACTATACATTGTAACATATAGTTCCGTATATACACATGTTCTTGTTAGACAGTTAAGCACACAAAAACAGATGTTTAAGAGTTAAGGGTTTGTCTCATTAGATCACTTTCTTGTCATCTTGTCATCAGCTATATTTTATTGAAGCACTAATGTAAAACAGCTTTTTTCTGGTGTGCTATATGAATCTGGAAGTGTCGCTTCTGAGTGTTTGTTTGTAAGCAGTAAATGAATCTATGAGATGCTGAGATCTGCATAATTGAAAATTATATTAGAAGTGGCATAAGGAGTTGAGAGCACTAAAAAAAATTAAACTGAGGGAAGCGAGGAGGCATGTAAGGTAAAGAAACCAGGGAGATGGAAGACCAGTGGAGCCATCAGGTACACGATTGCTTGTCTTTTTCAGAAGTTCTAACTTTGTTTCATTCACTCTAATGCTATTTTCTTTATCTGTTTGCATGGAGTGTTTTGAGTTAAAATGTAAACATGCGAATCCATCACATATTTTGAATGTGCTAATTAGCGATTGATAAAACTTGTAGAAGTGATCATTTTGAGAGTTGTTGTTGTACGTGAATGTTGTGTTGGGAACTGATAATTGGCTTCAGTCCAAACGGTTTAAGGAATGAGTTATGATGGAATTACTGGCACCTCTGGAGGTTTTTTTTATTTTTATTTTTCAAATGGTGCACCGATTTGGGGTTGTGACTCAGAGGAGTATAAAGCCAGGTGAGTTTCTGGCTGGATCTACTTGAGAGGATCAAAAAGTCAGGTTTTAGTCATTACAATTACTTTTTACAAATTCAATCTCTTATTTTTTTAATAGGATGAAGGAGCTAAAAAATGGAAGGTAATCAAAATGCACTTAGAGAAAAAGTTGCAGGGAAATATTTTATATATTAGGCAAAATCACGTTCTGAAGAACATTCAGCACTGATTAAGCGTTCCATTTGCCCCAATTTACATACTCACAGATTTTGAAAATGAGAGGGAAATAATAAAGAAAAACTTCTGCAGGGTGAATGTAAAGCTTCCTTTTCATGGCTGCTTATTGGGTTGTTTTAGTGAGATTATCTCTTCTTGACCTTATCACATCTGAGAAATGTACTCATGTATTATGCATGACATGATTATTTGAGACTCTTAAATATGCAAAATTGCTCATTGAATATGCAGTGATTACAGAGGACAACCAGGGGACTTTCTAGAGCCATTAGAGTAAGAACGTGTTGGATGGGAAATGAGGAAAAAGCTTAGTATGGAAAGGAAGAGATAAGGAATCAATAAGGAAACAGGAAGGAAGGAAAGGAAAACAAAGACATGAAGGCAGGGACAATTTTTTAATTGGCAATGAAGTGTTTAGTTTTGGAGGGAAACAGACAAGGAAGGAAAGAAGTAAGGCAAGATGATGTGAAAAAAGGACAGAAATGTGAAAGGCAGAAAAAAGGAAGAAAGGGTAGGGAAGGGAAAAATAAAAACAAAACAAGAAGTAAGGAAGGATGGAAGGTAGGAAGTGAAGGGCATGGACAAGAATAAATTAGCCTATATATATATTGGAGAGAAACAGGAAGAAGTAGATAGTAATTTAAGGAAGGGAAGAGAAAATGAAAACAAAGGAAATGGGAAAAGGAAGGAGCAACAAGGAAGTCAAGAGCCAGACAGAACAAGAGCCAGAACTAGATATACATTCATATGGCTGCCTATCAAGTCTGGCCAGTGTTAGCGAACAAGAAAATTAAATATTTATGTTTACTGTGGTCAAAACAGATGCGCTCAGAACGCGCGAACAGATTAGCTGCCAGTCTGACAGAATGAGTCAGATATGCAGAACTGCAAGAGCCAACGTGAGCACATTAAAGCCCACACAAAAGCAAATTGTCTTTATATATCGTCCGGGAATCCTTATAACTATCAGATGAGTTTTTTTTAGGATCTGCTGGCACGAACAGTTCGGATCTGTTTCCTGTTGTGGCATATCCATTTGTTGCTACAGTGCTATTTTAATTCCTCTAATGACTCTGGCGTTAGATGGAATGACACACGACGTACAAAGCACACCCACGACTTCAGACAGCATCTCTGTTGCTCTAAATCTTGTCCATATCGGCAGGCTTGGTAGTGTTTGTGCTTAGGTGTGTGTGTGGACTGCTATAAGTGTGCACCAGATACATTCCTGAAAGATTAATAAGGCCTATCGCAGAGATAAACGGACAGAGAATCGACCACTAGCAGAGAGAGTGCTGAGAAGATACTTACTTTAATGCGTGTGTGTTGGGGGGGGGGGGGGGTGACTTGCCCCATTCTGGGTAGTTGGCATCCACATGTAGTGAATCTTTGCGTCTTGCTCTAGCAACTGCTTTTAATTGTGGAAAAAGCAGGATTCACTGAGGGGTTTGCTATCAACTTGACGATAATATAATTGAAATCGGATGTAAAAAAACAAACAAAAAAACATGTAATATAATGTTTAGCTTTTGTTGTAAGGAGCTTTTGGTTGATTATCCCCTCACATTGGGTTTAGACTGTTTTCTAGACGCTTGGGCAACTCATACTATTTGTGAGACTTTGTTAAAGAGTAAAGAGCAGGTTTGGATAATGGTATCTCTCAAGATTCTAGATGACAATAATAACTCACCAAGTTAGATTGTTTGACCTTTGACCCCTAATAATGAAAGTCCTCTGCTGTCTTTGGACTCAGTGGACATTAATTAAGGGGTCACATAAGGCCACTGCACTGTGTATGGAAAGTTATCTGTTGGTAGCTGTCAACTTTGAACTTTCCCACAGAGTACAAATGTTACCCCATTAAATAATATAGTCATATGTAATGAAATAGCATTTTAAAGGCAAACCTCATTGTGTTTCCGTAGAGGATACACTGGATACTTTCCAAACACTGTGCATGGTATACAATCTATATACTTCAGAAATAGTCATATCAGCATATTAGCATGCTATTCCGAACATAGCCAAAATCAGCTTTTCCTGAGGGACGGGAGGGTCAAGACCTCTTCACATTTTGCTGTCTCTTTTTGGAAACACCAATTATGTATCTTAGCTCCAATTCTTCTTTCTTTCTTCCACCCTCCCCTCATCCCAGAAAGATAACTGTAATAAGTCTAACAATTAGTGCACTGGGAATATATAATAGTGTTATGAATATAACCCTGCTGACTGGCAGAGCACATCAACAGAGCGATTAGCCTGTCAGCGATAGGCCTTTCCGTATGTAAATGTTCTCCGTTGGACTATGGAGACGAGAACAGCATGGTCTTCTGAGCTGCTAATTTCCCATGTTAATGATCCCTTAATTTGTTTATTGTAAACTTATAACATTTTGGGTTATTAAGCATCATCTCATACTCCCACTTTTTGGTTTAGAACAACCCAAGGGTTTTTTAAGTTAGGCTGTGTACTGAAAAGAAGCTTCACTTGTTAGTTGGACGTTGGGGTTGTGTGTTGCTAACAGATGAGATTTTCTTAGGCGGTTTCCCACCATTAACTGGCACCCTTGTTGAAATGGGGCATAAAATGTGTGTATAGATGCGTCCCTGCCAATTTTTGATACTACTAGCTAAACCAGCACTAACCAGCAATAGATAGTAATGGCAGTCCGCATTGAATTTTTTCAGCAGGGTTGTAACTTACTGAAAATTATCCGAGGGACTTTCTTTTCTTTGTGTTGTACCTGAGTGTAACTTTATTTTGAAGACACTGCCAGACAGAGCCTCAGTTCTTCGTGAAGTGACTTGTGCCAGGAAATTATTTTTGTGGAGAACATCATCGAAAGGCTTGAGGATTTTTGACAGTGTACAGCGTATTGCTTCAGACTCCTTTCTGCTGTCTGTCTCCTTTTTCATAACCACACACAAGCAGTCCCAAAGCAGATCTAATGGTGGGTGTTGTTCTAATGTAGTTGGAAACACATACTCATCCTGCTGGACGGACTCAGATAGACACAAAGACAGCTCTCCTGCTTTGCCTTGCAAACAGATAAACTCTCCAGGAAGCTGATCTGCAGGGATCATGCTTACCATTGTTCATAAAGGGTTTAAGATTTTTCAGATCCTAACCCTTCGTATTTAACTTTTACTCGTCCTGTGTCGCTTGTGCTACTGACATGAATAATAATTCTAATTGTATGACTGTTTGAGGAGAGGTGTATTGGTACTTTTATATTAGAAATTAGCTTTGCCTGCCAGATGACGGAATGGGTGAATAATTCCCTTAGATCAGGGCTGTCCAGTTCTGCTTCTGGAGGGCCAACTTTCTCATTTTAGCTCCAACCATTTCTAACTTTAGCTCCAACCAGCTCCAAATTACTTGCCAAGAAGTTTCTAGTCTGAAGACCTAGATTAGCTGGTTTTGGTATGGTATTAGCGTTTGAGCTGAACTCTGCAGTACAGTGTCCCATCAGGAGTAGGATTGGACACCCCTGACTTGTCCCCTAAAAAAAACATATTTAGGGACCAGAATATCAAGGAGACTTAATGGTGGGGCCTTTGACTTGGCTCAATATGTAGCCACAGAGCAACAGCATATCAATACCCTGGAACCTGCCCCCAACACTGCAATCCCAACTCACTTTGTCTTCAAAATGTACAAATCTCATTGGCTCTCCTGTTAGGTAGATGAACTAGGTGGAAATGGAAGCCTCAAATTCATGCAGGCTCACATTCAACTTCTTGATCCCCATTCCTTTAGCAGAGTTGTACACTTACTCTTAAAACAGTTGACAAAGTCAGTCCTTATTCCTTTTCCCAACAGCATTCTCAGACATGAGCTAATTTCCCTAAAAGAGCCTTCAGGATTATTACAACTACACACACACACACACACACACATACACACATATATATTATACATAAAGCCTGCTGATTTCAGTTTCTGGGGAACCATCTGGGTCTTATAAAAGCAGGCAGAAAAGGTTATTCCTTGAAACAGACAATTGTGAATCTCATTGTAACTGCACTGGAAATACTCATTTTCTTATTTATAGGTTCTGGCATTGAAGTAATTTCTAAAGCTTTAGAATCATGTGGACCATTCTTCAGAGATCCCGACTATATTGAGGCTTTCGAGTTGTTGTGAGTTGAGTTGTCGAAAGGCCATATGTAGTATGGCATTTCTGTCTAATGGAATATAATCTTTATTCATCACCACATGAACAGATTCTTCTTGAAAAACATGAATGATGTGTGAGAAATCCTGTGGCCATGTTAATGTGCATGACATTTGCATTGAATTTTGTCTGAAACATTCAAAATGATTTTTTTTTTTCCCATTCACAGCTAGAAAGCTTCATGTAAGAGTAAAATGCTGTTTTGAATTTGATCGAAATACTATAGAATACCAGTTCCTAATTTTCCTAATAATAATGCCTTTTAGGCAAATATAGAGTTTCATATGTGTGATAAAGTTCAAGGCAAAATATTCTTTCTGTAAAGGCGGAGTGTAGGACAGCAATACGGATGCATAATGGGACTAAGTACCCAACAATTTTGTTGTTCATAAATCTCCGGGATGCACTCTTTTATTTATTGGTGACATTTTATCATACTCTCTTATTAGCTGCAGCTCTTTAGTTGGGAAACGTATTGCTTTTGAAGTGTACTGCTTGTGGCTGATATTAATAACATAGCAACATTAGTTCATTCTTTAAAATATTGTATTTGTTCCACAGAAAAAAAAATCATAAAGGTTTGGAATGACATGAGGGTGAATAAATAATGCCAATTTTTATTTCTGGTTGATCTATCCTTTTAAGATAATAAAATAATATTTTGTCTGACATATCTACTGATTAAAAATGAACACTTAATCAGTACATTCTTAGCAATAATTGTGTTTGGAGGAGTTTAGCAGAGGCTGGAATTTCCCCTTCACTATTTATTTTCTTAAGATAGCTAATGAAAGTAACCAACCAGATTAAGGTTTTAAATTCACTGAGGCGAGACCCATCTCTTTGCGGAGGAACCCTATTAAATCAAGGTTATCAGAAGCTAGAGCAACATCAACTCCAAACAAACAGCCATGCAAATCCGTATGCAAATGTGCAATGTGACAAAATGGGAAACAATGGATTGCATTTTGCTTTATGCAAATAAGCGAATCGCACAGCATTGTGGGTGATGAGTAATGAAGATAATGATCTGAATAGAGTGATTTCTCAGGCTGCGGAAGTGCAAATGAACTTGTTTTTTGTTTTTTAACTTGTGATAAAAACCAGTTATGGGAAATCATTTGAGAAGCAAAGCACAAGAGAGAAAGAGGTCATGTCGATGAAAGTAAAGAAAGGTGGAGAGTAGAAATATGTGTCTGCTACTGAACAGAAACAGTCTAAATAATAGCTGTAATCCAAAACTTAGTAGGTTGCCCATCTAGAAAGCATCATAAAAGAAATCTATTCAAAAATACTGGCAGCAAAATTATACTACCTTCTAAGATACATTGGCCAAATTCTAAGGCAAAATGAATCCATCACAGAAAAGGCAATCCCATAATGCCTTTAGACAAGTTCTGTGAGTAGATGAAAAACATCCAAAGTGGTGGAAAATTCAAGAGAAATTTAATTCTAAACAGTTTAATCAAGTAAAGCACCATTTTAGCCGGTTTAGTGTTGTTCGAGTTTATTGTTGCCAGTTTAATGGCATTCTAACAATTGCGCTGCCCTTACGAAAAATAATTTTATTCAGGTGTGCTATTAGAATACTTATTTTAAACTAAAAATAGGAAAGCATACTTTGTCTACTTTTTATGTACTTCTCAGAAATGTGCTTTATGTACTAAAATTACATTTAAGTATACTTGACTTACACTTAGAAAAAGTCTAAATATATTTGAGCTAAAGCTACTTGTGCTCCAGGAATCCATGTTTTCATTGTTATACAACAGGGGGCGCAATTACATATCGTCTGCAGAAACAAGTGAAGAAGAAACCGAAACAACAAATGCTTCCACATGATCAAACATAAAACAGCATCAAAACTTTGTAACACCTTATTGAATAAAGTGTTGACCCATTGAGAAGTAATGATGGTCAAGCTTTGGGGTGTTGATTGACTCACAACAACATATTTGTATACTTACTACATAAAGTATACTTAAAAATATACTTAAACTTTAAATAAGTATACTTAATAAAATAAACTTGAAGTATACTTCTTTTTGGTAAGGGTGCTTATGAACAGTTTCAGATCAGTCACAGAATGATGTTCCATGTACATATGCTGCCTTTGAAGGTTCTGGAACAAGGCTCCAGATATCTTAAAGGGGTCCTATTGTGCTTTTTCGCTTTTTGAGTTTTAGTTGGTATGTAGTGTGTAGCCTATGTTTGGGCATAAAAAAAGATCTACAAAGTAACAAATCTTAAAGTTAACTCCAAAGGGAGATATTTTTATTTTAAAAAGTCCCTTTTCAAGAACTACAAACAATGGCCCGTTTGAACTATAGCGTTGTTTTCGGGGATTTGCAATGTTACAAAGTGGCCCAACAGAATATCATGAAAATAATTCCAGCCTGCGGAAATTCAGTGGTTGGGGGCAATTATAGCTGATTAGTGGCTCAATGCTCACTTTGAGCTTGTACTGATTCTTAGTCCATTCCCTTACAGCCACAAACTGCACAGTCATCAAAGCTGCTATAATCCCCCCTCTGCCCTATGAACCAAACATGCAATGTTTATCATGGGGATCAGTTTTACTTCCTCTGTCATGTAGGACTCACTGGAGCCCATTTTCTACTCTTTTAGCTTCTCAGATGGAAATTCCCACATTGTGACTATCCTAAAACATTTGCTGTCAGTTTGTCACTTTTGGACAGATTTTTCCCTTGTGTTTGAGATTAAATAGAATCACTGCACCTCAAGGTCCTTCACTGAGCAGATGCCTGCAAGTTCCACCAACTTATCAGTCAAGTCTAAATTTCATCTCAGTAGTTTACTGAATGTTCCACATTAATGCATCACCAGCAGCCGAGAAACTCTTTTTGGGGTATGCCTGTTTTTTTTTATTTTTTTGTTTGTCTTTATCCATTCTATTCAGCTTCTCAGCACATTATGTTTTACCTGAATGATTATGTATGCATTCAAGGTTTGGGTGCGAAATAGACACATCAGGCTAGCATCGCACTCACAAAATTATGTTTTAGTAACAAGGTTCGGGAGGAGCGCGTCATATACTTAGCCTAATCCACACCAGTGGACCACAATCAAGTAATCAATACCATAGTATAAATACCTCTGACTTACCTCCATCCATTTACGGTTTATCAGCATCCCTCCTCCATCCCATCTTATCACTTTGAGTTCACTTACAACTATACAGGAAAGGTGGGGTATTCTAGGTTTGAGCCATCCCCGAGCTCGGAGCCCTTCCCTGGATAGCACGCCAAATACGCATACCATACTTCAGCTAATTATATGGTAGCGTGAACTTGTGAATTCATAATATGACTGACATATGGCACCAGAAAAGTGATAATGGTATTTTAGCTTTGTCAAATGTGGGATGTATAAGACGCTGTAACATGTAGTGGGTGTGCAAATCCTGTCAGAGCGGAAAATTCACTAAACCTTATGATTCCAGATGCCGTGGAGATCTGTTTCTTGAAAAGCTGCTTCTGAATCCTGCTGAAATTATATTGCATATTAGCATGGCCAAGGTTAATGAAAGTTGTTCATCTTCTTTCCCAAAAGTAACTACTTCTTGCTACCTAGCTTTTTTGGTAAGTGTTTATTTCAGTCAAGCAGCTGAATATCATCTGGCACTGCAGTAAGAAAGTCTGCGTGTTGACCTTTCATTGATTTTTCTACACCAGTTCATAGTCAGTGCATCTTATAAACACAATATTTCATCATAGCCAAGCTGAAAGCATGTACAAATCAATAAAAGACCCAAAGTTTACAATTTTATCTGCAAATACCATGTTACTCTCCAACCAGATATCCCAACATTTCAGGAAGTGATTCGACCCACGTGAAATCCCCTCACTGCCGATATTGAGGGGGCACGCACATAGGCATGATGATTTTGACAATGCTTGTCTCTTGGGTAAAGAACAGATTGTAAGTCTGGTAGAAACAAACAAAAAGAATAGAGAGACATCTTGACATCCGTAGCTGCTACATGATACCCGGCAAGTAAACATCTCAAAGTCATCAGGATGAAGGTCATATGACAGTTGTTTTTTGTTGTGATGAATGTACTGAAAAACTCAAAAGCATCTACAAAGACCTTCCACATAAAGTTTAAGAAACTCTTCAATCAAAGCTCCTCAAATCAAATGTCCTAAGAAATGAAAAGTCAAAAATGTGCGCTTTAATCTGCGATACAAACATCATTTTTAGGTAAACAAAGCTTTAAATCATACCTATCTATTTATTATCTGCAAGGTGAAACAGCAGGACTTGACCCATCTTCAAAGACTCTATTTGCCTCTGAAGTCTCTGTGAAGTGACGGTATAGCACTCTTGCTCATATCCTTAAATGAAACATCAATTTGGGGGGTGATTTATTTTCTAAAGCCTGATGTTCAATCACAGCATGTTTGTTTAGATTGATACTGTATACTTCCCTCTGGCTACAGCCCGTTGAACACTTCATTGTGAGTCATCGTCGACTACACCACCTGCTCTCATTACTGCAATACTGTAATTAGGCATATATACAATCTTAATGGGATCTTTCTTCATTCTTGACGTCAAGATTTGATGGGTAGTGGGTATTTTTGCGGCACTAGCTGTCGATAAAGTAATGCTTGGTCTTCCGTAAGTTTGCACAAAGTGGTTGGATGTGGAGGCAGGTGTGTAGGGGCATAAAAAAACATGGTAAAGCTTAGATGGGAAAGCTGTTGGCCTTCAAGAATGGATACAGGTACAGTCTGAAAATATAACACTTATGAAATTTGATAAGCATAAATTAAAACTTTTCCAAATAGCCTTTAGTTTATAGTAGGACTACAACATTCGGTCAATCCATGGCCGATGCTATTATCTATCAAGGACTGGGGCCATAAAAGCAGGTGTATCTATCTGTCTGTCTGTCTGTCTCTGTCTGTCTGTCTGTCTGTCTGTGTCTGTCTGTCTCTGTCTCTGTCTGTCTGTCTGTCTGTCTGTCTGTCTGTCTGTCTGTCTCTGTCTGTCTGTCTGTCTCTGTCTGTCTGTCTGTCTGTCTGTGTCTGTCTGTCTGTCTCTGTCTCTGTCTGTCTCTGTCTGTCTGTCTGTCTGTGTCTGTCTGTCTGTCTCTGTCTGTCTGTCTGTCTGTCTGTCTGTCTCTGTCTGTCTGTCTGTGTCTGTCTGTGTCTGTCAGTCTGTCTGTCTGTCTTTCTCTGTCTGTCTGTCTGTCTCTGTCTGTCTGTCTGTCTGTCTGTCTGTCTGTCTGTCTGTCTCTGTCTGTCTGTCTGTCTATGTCTGTCTCTGTCTGTCTGTCTGTCTGTCTGTCTGTGTTTGTCTGTCTGTCTCTGTCTGTCTGTCTGTCTCTCTGTCTGTCTATTACTAGATATCTTCCTTAAAGCCATAAAAGGATAGTATTCTCAAACAAAAGAATTTGATCGTTACGATCATTACACTTTTTTTTCTTCAATGAATCCCACTTACGTAAGATCTCTGGGGCCTTGGATGCTCATAACGTCCACATAAGAAAAAATAAATATAGCTAACTATCTCGATGAAACCTCATTAATGTTTCGATCATCAAACTAAGTGGGAAAAATTGGCCCCGTGAGATGAAAATATTGAAATGTATCACTTCGCTGTAAGGTATTTGCAAAATAATTAGACTTTTTTAAAACACAGGTATTTAACTGCACAGCAGTTGGTGTGAAGATACATCCGAGCCAATTGATACTGTTAAAAGAGAAAGATGGAGAGGTTGTTGTGACACAAACAGTCATAGCAAAAGGAGAGAGATTGTCCTCTGAGACTTTAACTTGATGTTTGGGCCTTTCTGAGACAGACAGAAGAACTGGACTGGGAAATTAAGAATAAACAGACAAGTGCGACAAGTGGGAGTGCTGAAAGAGAATGGGAGAGATCGACAATAACAGAGGGTAAATAGCAAGTACGGGTGATTGCCACTGACAGCATTGAAGAGGTAAATATTAAGCCCTCTGCTACTCACAAATCTGCTCACAGTTTGTGATATTAACATGTCACTGAAGCTCTACAGAAGACATATTTGAGATTACAGGGGTCTCATTCTCAGGCGAAACACACGAGAAGCATTAGACTTTATTTGTTCTGCATTTCATATCATTGTAGTCTAGAATAAACAGTTGAGATTACATATATCTATACAGTATAGATAGATGTTTACAGATCTTTTGACCGTGTAATAATTATTCCTAAAACTTCTCTCTTAGTACAATGCTTGAGTCTTCTTCAGGGGGAATGAGGGAAGTTGTGGCCTAGTGGTTAGAGAGTTTGGCTTCTCGTCCTAAGGTTGTGGGTTTGAGTCTCAGGCCAGAAATACCATCACTTTTTTTCTTTTCATTCAGGCCGAGAGTCTGTGCATTCTCTTTTTGATTTTGTTTGTCATTCAGTTACTCACTTCCTGTCTGTCATAGACTTATGTTTCCTTCTAAATCCCATTCATCGTTCCCTCTCCATGTGGTCATGGCTCTCTGCTCCGCATTGATTGCTGCCACGCTGAATCGAAACATCATTTTCATCTTTTCTCAGCTCGCTCACATCCAATTCCATCCTGCCATGCTTGTTTTCATCTGCTCTTGAATAATCACAGCTGACCCCTGCCATATAGTGGTATGTTCTTGCACAAAGTCAGTCTATCTGTCTGTCAGTCTCTCTTTCTCTAAATCAATTTGAAGAGCTCTGATAAATCTTTTTGGTAAACTAAAAGATATCAAAAAGGAAATTAATTGTTTGGTGACTTCGGAAAACGCTTGTGCACAAAAGAAGAAAGAAATGCAGCTCATCCACACCCTGATGCTTATTATACAGTCCTTCTTTGTTTCTAATTTCACATCTTTTGTTCTGACTTTCTGATTTCCTTTCATATCTGTCTGCCTTTTTCAAATTATATCACCCATCTTCAATTTCCATCTAATAATAGTTTGATCTCTTTCTGTTTCTGCCTGTCACATTGGTTGATGAAAGAACATGTGATGTGAATTACATATGTGTATAGTTGGATGGTTCTTCATCTATGGTCACTTCTGGGCTTCCAAACTTTTTTTTTTTTTTTTCATGTCCGTGTTCCACAGTGTATATATTTACCACAGTCTATATTTTTTTTTATTGTGTTTTCTGGAAATTACACTTGGAATAAAATGGCCATCAGCTTTGCCTCACTAAGCCTCTCTTCATATATGTCATTTTATGTATAATATTATTTATTCAAATATTAATTGTATAATGTTTATAAATTAAATATTAAATATGTATAAAAAAAATTGTGTATTGTTTTACACAAATTTTGAAATAGTTAAGCACAAATATTGTTAAAATTGTTTGACCTCAATGACATTTTAATTGATACTGACCTTTGGAGACATTTAAAAGGTTAAGTAAAATGGTTTAGTCCATTTTTTCCCTTTCATTGTGTCTGTTAGATGCAGGCCAGGCAGTGTAGCGAATAATGTAAATTCTCTTCCATTTGTTGATTTAAATAGGCCGGTTTCGCCTGAGAAAATTTAATCTGGCTCTTTACTCTCTTTCATTTGTATATGTTACTGCTACTCATCAAGTATTCATTCAGATGAAAGCATCTCTCATTCTCATCTGCCATCTAAATTTCAAATCTTTTTATGTTTACTGGCAGACGTGATTGCACATGCTTTGTACTCTCGAAAAAATCACTGCTTATATGCTAAGGATTTAAAAAAAAAAAAAAAAGGAAAAAAAAAAAAAAAATCAGTTTTGATGGTCTTTTGCTGTTGCCAAATCTTCAGGCCGTGTCTGAAGTGTGTCTGTGTGTGCATGATAACAAACTGGGATCGCCTGGAATATTGCATGGAGTCTGTTTTTTTAAATGTAATCAAATTCTCTTTTTTTTCCCCCCTCTATCTTTCCTCAGTGGAAGATTTGGGTGTTTTGAACGCAGGGTCTTCTCTGGTTGGTTGTGAAGATCTAAGTAAACAAAGCTGTTACTGTGGCATAAGTGACCTTTGGTTCTGAAAAGTGGCAGCGGAGTCCTACTAAAACAAGAAGCCCCCGGAACCATCCACAATATCCTATAATGAGAGGGGAGTTCAAATAACACTTCGAATGCTGATTTATTAGAGTGAAAAGGTAAGAACTTTTTAAATACCACAAACCTTTTGTTAATATAAAATGAAAAGATGCTATTGCTCGTTAACATCGGCATTATAATAGTGCAAAAATTTAATGTTGTGCCGTTTCTGTGTGTAGCATTTACTGCTCTGCATATTATTCTGCATGTAGTTGCAAATGGTGCTTAATCATTTTAGTCTGAGCTTTGTATTACACATATTACACAAATTTGCTTAGATAATTAGCTTTTGCAAAGAGGCTTGTATTTGAATGATTTAGTTGTTATTAATGATACTTGACATTAGGGCTGCACGATTAATAAAATTACTAATCGCGATTACAATTGTGGATGCCACTATTACGTAATCGTTCGAAGTGGCAATTAATCATTGAAAGTCCACTTATGTTATTCTGCATGCCTAAGATGCATTTTTTTCTTTCTGCGTGTTATCGAAAGGGTTTTTCCATGGTTTTAGTTTTAGTGTAACATTATAATACCATTCACATTTGTACTATTTTTTTTTTATATAATTTAATGAAGAAAATAATTTGGTGTATATTTGATATTTGAGACTTAATACTATAGAAAAGCACAAAAGGTTTTTCAGTTAGAGTTTTTTCAGCTTCTTTCATGTGAAAATATGGCATGCAGTTGAATCAAACAAGAGCAGAAACATAATTAAATGTAAATTGTGATTATCGTAATTAATAATCGCAATTACAATTTCAAGGAAATAATCGACAATTAAAATTGTAGTCATAATCATGCAGCCCTATTGGACACCACTGTAAACGACAACCAACGTATGAGTAGCACTGTTGTGAATATTCGGTTTCTTTTAAAGTCGAATATGAAAAGAATTTGTTTTGTGAAAAAAAAAAAAAAAAAACGAAAAACCTGAAACACTGTTGGGCAGGCAAATCTTGTGGTCTCGCGAATCCAGTTGCTTCGCTCCTTTGGAACTTTGGCATGGAGGACGGAACAAAACGTCATCGGAGTCGTAAGGGCGTAACGGTAAAATAACATGCTGATCAAAGGCTGCTTTTAAACAAACATTTATTTATAAAACAAAAAATTTTCAAAAACTTTCTTAATAGCATAAACATTGGCTATACTCCCTTCAAACTTTAACTGGAATGTCAAGGTTTCTGTCATGGCAACATCCCAAACACGTGAATAAGCACACACACACAAAGATGAAAAAAATGTTGAGCCCATCTATCTTCCAGTGTACTGTTTTGAGCAATAATTTCTAAGAAATAATTAAAAGGTCATTTTATTTTGGGTAATTTAGAATACATTTTAAATAATTAATAAAAGCCTTTAAAAGAACAAATGCTATAAAATCATGCAATTTGCTTGGATATGAGTACCTCACATTGCCTCATATATTTCTCTCTCTTTGTCATTATATCTCTATTTGTCAGGCAGTCAGGTAATAACTTTTTTGTCTGATGCTCAACACAAACAGAGACACACTTACTTCAGAAATCACCAGACATTCCCTGCTGTTCTCCTGCTGTGATTTGTGTTCCGACTCTGTGGTCCAACAGAGAAAGTCTGCCAGCCAGTGGGGGAGTGTTACCGTACTTAAGTCTGTGTACGTGCATGTGTTGAGTGTGTTTGTCACACTTTTAGCACACTGTCGTGAAGTAGTCCTCCTTTAATAAGAAGAAGAATGTGTTAAAAACTTTTTCTGTAATATAACGCCCAATAAAATCTCTTGTGTTTCTTGTTCCAGAGACAGCCTGCACAATGGCAATAGAAAATTAAGTTAAATCAAGATTAAATAACCTAATATACCTCATTTATCCACATTGTAAGTAATGAAGGGATTAATCTACGTTTTCATGGCTGCAATAATGGCTTGTATCTGCGTAAGGTGGAGGTAAACATTTCACTTGAGCGAGAACACAAAATTTGTTCGTTTTCTGCTGTGTTTTATAGTGCTTTTTAACGTTTGTCTCGATTCAATGTGGTTCCAGGAGGCAGAATTTGTTTGCATGCTTGTCCTTAGCTCCAGTTTCCTCAAAGGATTTTCTTTTGTTTGAATGAGTTTGTATCTTCTCCTGAGGGTTCAGAACCAAAGGGCCAGACATTGTAGTATAGACGTCAGTCAGTCCACGTTTCAATAACTTGGATTGTGCATGCTGAAAATATATTCAATTAGTCCCTAAGGAATGGGCCAAAAGAGAACAGGTGAAAAGAAAAACATTCCAATCAGATTTTTATCCCAACTGAAGGTACACTTACTACAGGGACTGTAGAATAACAAGTGGGCTGAAAACAGAATGGTCGTTGGTTGCTTACATCTTTGCAAGGGTCAATCAGTGATCGATCACCATTGTGACTTGCACCAGACTGCGCTGAAGACACAACAGCAATAGATTGTTGAGCAACCCTTGTAGGCATGCAAGGAGCTTGTAGGTACCAGCCCAGATTTAGCCTGACTTTTCCTGACATGTCGGCACAAAATCTGGTACACATTCAGGCTGTTCTGGCCAAGTATTGCCAAGGGAGACGGTCTGACTGACATTTAAAAGCTACCAAGCTCAATTTGATTTTGCTTTCATGTGATTTGATGCCAATAACCTGGTGAGCTTTCGGCAAATCCAGTAATTAGTTCTTTCTAAAAAGGACTTGTTGAATCAACTTGCTTCCTTGTAAATAAGACTTGGTTTCAAAGCTGACTGATAGAAAAAACTTTGCCTTAAATCACAAAAATTGAATGAACGGAGGTCTTACAGGTTTGGAACGACATGAGGGTGAGTCATTAATGACATAATTTATATATTTATTTTATAGTAACAAAAATCATTTAGTTAAATTAGAGAACAGACACTAGATTTTATCCAGTAGGCCTTTTGGAAAGCAGTGCAACTTTGAGTGTATGAGTGCCTTCTCTTCACTCTCATCGTCTCCATCTCCTACCATACTCCAATGCTCCTGTCAAACTACTTGTCGGCACCCCAGATTGCCTTGGCGACATGTTGCCTCTTGTGCAATGAAGTGCTACTGAATGCGTGCTGCTGCATGAGAGACTGCTTGGCAAGTCGAGCATATGCGTGTGGCTCTGATGGGAACAGCCGATACATGCTAGTTTAATTTCTCGGCAGCTCCAACGTAGATAAGGGGCTTTCGGACAGACTGTTTGGGATTTTGTGTGTGTGTGCTGGGTTGTCCAAGATAAATTCGGGCTTGTATAGTATTGTGTTAGTGGCCAATTCCAATGTTCTCTCTACTTCTGTCCTGACTCCTTAGGCTCACTGAGGCATTTGTTACCTGGACGCCTTACCAAGGACTTCTTCGACTTGGAGCGATAAAGACCATTTTGACGATCATGATAAAGACTTGTCCATTTCTTCGAACCAAAATTCCTTTGAGACTTGTTAATGAGGGCAGTGGGTTACTTCTTGTTTTGCTGTTCGTTCATTTGTTTGTTGTGTGGGAAACGGAGCCAAGCCTGATGGAGTGGAACCCTGCCAGTCCTGGTGGAATTTTTCCATTTACTGCTCAATCATTGGATAAGACACCTTTCGGGGGACCAATGAGAGGGAGTTGCTGGGCAGAGCTCCACCCACGGCCATTAGGATTCCACACTAATATATTCCATCTCTCTCTAGTCAATGGTTAGCAAGATCTAGTTGCCAGGTGCTAGTTCCCCATTCCAGCAACTCGGGCATGTAGACAACCTTGTCGTACACCCAACCTCTCTCTACAATAAACGTCTATCTTACATCTTCCCCCTTCAATCTCGGCTCTCCAGCCAAATGCTTGCACTTCCCCTTTATCGGGGTCTTCACCTTGTACAGCACCAGAGCTACGATTGCTGTTAAACATTGGGGTGTGAGGGAAAAGGCAAGTGCCAGATCCGTGTGAATTGGCATCCTCTATTGGTTTCCAGGGATGGGGGATCTTTTCTGGCTTCCCCACCCCTGTGGCTCATCTGCATTAGCGTCACGCTAATCGTATGAGCTTCTTGTTATTGAATCCTGCAGGACTTTTTGCCTACTGCTACATGATGCTGCATATTATACAGTACAGTACTCCCTCCACTGAGCCGCGGGATATAGAGAACCAGAGAAGAGATGAGACGACAGGAAGCAGGAAGGATGGAAAATTTGACCGGCCCTCCACTTAAGTTCACATTCAGTGTGATGTATCCTCACCTGTCATGTGCTTGAGCAGATCGCTCACTGGTTGAACGTTTATGCGTGTCTTGGCTCAGTGTTGCATGTCTTCTATTTTTTAGGCTTTTCCTAAATCGTTACTTTCTAAGGGGAAATGCATCACTCATTTTCCCTCTTTTTCTCTCTCTCTCTCTAAAAATTGTAGGCCAGTGGTTCATAACCTTTCTCCTAAAACAGAAAGCCTCTACAATTAAAAAAAGCATAAATAGCTTGGATTTGATATGCTTTTGAAACCATGGTAAAAGCATTTGAATTACACACATTTACCTTGCCTCCAGTTTGGTTATTATTATCATTTAAATTGACCTGCTTTTTCATCTTTACTAGGAACCCAGTGTCTATATTACTTCGGCAAGGAGTTATTTATCAGAAATGAGTTTAATGATTGCTAGATATATTCAATTTCTGTCAGGTCTATTACAACCAGTTCAGTGAATGCAGAGAACTTTATTATTTTGTCCCATATTTAAACATGTTTTATAATTAATGGCCATCCACAGAGGATGTCCTATGCATACACACAGACAATTAAATAATAGCACAGACATGTCTTGTGTGAACGGCCTGTCTCAGGCTACAAAAATAGCACAATCTTGTAAACCAGCAATGCAGAAAATCAATCCAGTTCATTTCGGTGGTAGCTGTGGGGTAGAATACATCTCAGACATCTGTGGCTTGCATGTGACTCTCGTCCTGCTGTTCTCAGTCATTCTTTTGGGTTGGAGCGAATCAACTCAAAGTGATTAATGACCAGATGAGTCTGAGCTGAAGATGCCACTCGACCTCTTGAATTCTGCTTGACTTGGTAAACAGTCGCTGTAAATTACAGCTGTGCTTCTGCTGACCACAAGCAGAGACCATATTACCCAGCACTCTGATCCCTGCACTGTTACTCTTATTAAACGGAAACTGCAGAATTGAAGACTGATGTGGGGTCAGTTGCTCCTGAAAATCATTAGTAATTTGATAAACTGGTCCCAGAGCAGCTTGTTGTAGTCCACACATTCAGTTTTACACAAAAAATGTAAGTGTAGGCTACAGGGAAATATGTTTAATACATATTCTTATTTTTAATCAATAAAATGTTGGCTTTTGTATGCCGTCATATGAAAATACGGCAAAAGTCATATGGAACTTGTATGATTTATAGTTGTCTTTTGTTCATTTTGGAGCTTGGCTATACATTACAAATGACTTTCTTTGGATAGAAACAAACAGCTTGGACATTCTGCACAGTATCTCCTTTCGTGTTTCACAAGTTTGTAAACCGGATTATTTATATTCGTTTTATGTTGAATTTTTTTTGTTTGAATTTAGTTTGAAATTTTATAATTTTCTATTATTAGTTTATTTAAATGTTTTTTTTTTTTTTTTTTTTGGCTGCTAAATATAATGTACTAATTGACACAATTATTATTATTATTATTATTATTTTTTAGTTATTGGTTTTATTTTTGTTTATTTAAATTTTTTTGTGCCCTATAATTTAGTTTTAGTTTCAGCTTATAGTTGTTTTTATGATTATTTAGTTTATCATGTGCTGAGGGAATCACGTCATCCTGGACTGTATTGGGATCACTCTATAACTGGCCTTCCCTCGCTTCTGCTAGTCACGACTGGCACACTAACAAGTGTGACTGGCACTCCCCCAAAAAGTCCTGGCCGTATTTTTCTCTGTATGTGTTTGTCTTTGTCTTACTCTCAATACTCTCAAAAACAGATTAAATAAAGCGGCAAGAACAGGAGGAGATAATGATCAGAATGGCGGCACATCAAAACCATAATGAGACGTTTCTTACTGGATGCATGCAATAATGCAGATGTGGAGCGGTGTGTTTTTTTCTGTGGCAGGGGGTTAAGGGGGCTATTTTCAGGCTGGTTTGTTCAGTCAGTGGGTGGTCCTGGTTTTGACAACACTGATTGTGTTCTCATCACCTGTCTGGCCACACTCCTGGAATTACAAAAAAGCTCAAAAAAGAAAGAGAAATAATACATTGAATGGGAGCAAATGGTAGGGGAGTAAAAAAATGAGTCAGGTGGATGAAAGGTAGTTGAATGGGAGAGGAAATGAGAGGAGGAAAAGACTGATAAGAGTTGAGAGGGCAGGTGATTAAAATGAAAGGATCGAGGTGAGGAGAAAGGAACAAGGGCTGGGGCCATAAATGTAGGTGAATTTGGAAGTGATAGCCAGAGAAAGAGAGAGAAAAAGGCTGTTTCTCAAATCCAAGAATGCAAAGAACAGACTCGAGTTCTCGTGGAGGCTGTTCACCCCAGGCTGCCTTGAAAGAACGAAACTCGAAAGGACGTGAGGACACAGAACACATATTCGTGAGAATTGAGATGTGCTGTGATCTTGCTGCTCAATGCATCTCTATCGTTTTATCTTTCTACCATTCAATCATTCTATCCATCATCTTTGACTTATTAATTCACTCAGTACCTCTAACTGAATAAATAAAATACATTACCAACATTTACATTTAGTTTGCATATGTATGTACAGTATGTGTGTGTGTGTATGAACAGAAACAAGTAAAATAAAACAGAAGTAATTCTTGTAAGGCAAGGAGGCAATGTGTTCCAATTTGTTTGTGGACAGGTTTATGTATTATTGTAGAAAACACGGACCTGATCTGAGAGAGGGGAATCACAGGTCTCATGGTGTTTATAATGTGCTTAATTTAAGAACAACAAATATGATATCCTCACCAAGATATAATATTCAAACATTATAAAAGCTTTTGCAACAAGACTGTAACTTGCGTTTGGCCTGTAACTTGCTAACATAACGTCTGAGCCCTTGGCTAGTATACAGAGATGTTTTTTCCCTCACTTATGCATTGAAAGTTTGTTAGAAGCACTAGATCTTACGAGAGCCGATGATCAAAAGATGGTCTGAAATGTGTGAATTCCTGATATACATTTTCTCGCTTAATGATTATATTTAGAATATACTTATTGTCACTTTTTCTACAAGATCAGAGAATGTGTAAAAGAGCGAGCAAGTGATTGAACAGATACTGCATGCATTTAATTATTAACACTTGGTGTTGGGTGGCCGCCTCATCTCTATTATATGTTATATGTTTCTTCTGGCTTTCATCAGCTGGTCATTTCAGGGCGGTGAGATTGCACGCTGATTTCTCATCATTAGTTCCCCTCGGCCCTAACCTCCTCTCTCCCCTCAACCTCTCATTTACCATGAAGGAAAAAGCCTTTTTTCCCTTCCTCCTCAGGCCTGTGGTGAAGATATGACATCAAATCCTGAGCATCGACAGTAACTGAATTTTAAAAGCATTTTGATGCTTGAAGAAAAACTATTATTTGATTTTGCTGTTATTCCAAATAAATTATTTTTTTGCAAGCTTGTTTTTTCCCCCACTGCCTCACAAAGTTCAATAGAGCTTTATATTTATGTTTTATTCAAGAGAATTGTGAAATTGTAATAAAGTAAAAAGGATTAGAACCATAGATGAGGTTGTATACAACTATTTATTTATTTATTTATTTACAATGTGTGACCCTGGTCCAAAAAAATATTTGTCTAAAATACAACTGTTTGAAAATCCAACGCTATCTCACGGCCAATTCGTACATATTTTACGAGGTGGCTTGTTCGTACGAATTTGTACGACCTCACTCGTACGATTTTATACGATTTGTCTAAACCCCAGTGATGGTTAGATTTAGGGGCGGGGTTAGGTGTAGGTAATTTGTACAAATTCATACGAATTGTGCAACTTGTAAAATACGTACAATTTGGCAACAATCATATGAATTTGTACGAATAAGCCACCTTGTGAAAAATTTACAAATTGCCATGAGATTGGGTTGGAAATCTGAGAAATCTTTATAGCAATTTTGGCTATTGCTATAAATATACCCCAGCCACTGAAGACTTAAGGTGCTTTGACACTAGCACTTTTGGTGCGCACCCGGGTTCGATTGATGTCAGAGTTCCGTTAGTTTGGATGATGTGAACGATGTCTTCCGTACTCGGATGCGCACCCGCGAACCGTACCCGAGTCTGCTTAAAAACGGTGGTCTGGGGTATGCTTCATGTGAACTCTGGTACGGTTCGCTGCTTATGTGAACACAATCATACCAAATCGCGGAAGTGAACCGCTTTTAATGACAAATTATTTGATGAAAATGTGTGTTTTTGTGTGTGTTTCACTCACTTTCCTGATGAGCGTGACTGACGCGCTGCAAGCAGAGAGCTGTACATCTCATTTATGTTCACCTTCAACGTTCTTTAGAGCATTTTCAGACATTCGTAAGACAGACGCAAGTGCCGTTATGTACCGAAGCAATACTGCTGGTGAAATTATGAAAAATGAATTTCATGTTTTGACACATTTTTTATATTTTCACCTTTTTCCATCTTTCCATGTTGTCACGTGTAAATTATTTAAGTTATGTAAGTAAATAATGCAAAATCTCTATATATTATTGAACTGCATTTTCTTGTTGTTTGTGCTTGAAGGAGTTTACTTTAACTGTAATATACCCATCACCTATTTGGCCAAGCCGTCAATAATGCTGAGCGTGTTTGCTTCTTAACTAGAGGGACTAATCATTACACTGAATAATTAGCATGCGTATCCACGATCTCTCCTCACTCCACAGGGAGAGGAAGAAAAGGTGAAAGGTATGGATAGAGGCATTAATTGATATACGTTCCGCTCCCTTACTACTTACTTTTATAGGTTATCACCAAACAAACAGCCAATTTATCATTCACAACGAGGAAGGAGTGACCCAACCAACCAATTAAAGGCTCTCCGAATTAATAGACACTTTGGGTACTAGGAGGAAATGGCATATGGACCTGGTCCTGAAGCATCCAGTCTTGAGTGAAAAGCTCTCGAAGGAGGCTTTTTATGAAAAAGGTCAAATGTAATGGTCTGTGTTGTGAGAACCGAGTGTATGTGTGTGTGTCTATCCTGGCGTTTAGGTGTGTATGTGAGTACTTCTGTTGTAAAGTGCTATTGTAGATGATTTTTGCACCCAGAAAGAAAAGTCTGTTGTTGTCATCCTCACTCAGTAATGGGCACCGCTGGGATTGGCAGACATGAACAAACTGGCAAAAATGAGAGAGATACATTTTAAAGAACATGTTTTTGTCATTCGATTGACACACTAAGTGTTTAAGATAAATTGTTACTCCGCTAAAAAATGGAATGGAGGAAATGGAGACAAGTAATAGAGTTTGGCAAGGTCCTTGGTAATTACCACCTGGGTCTAGGGCTGTATATGTGGGGCTGGCCTTCCAAAAGCTATCCCAGTGTGCTCTTCTGCCCCTCTTCTTCATTAATGTGGATGGATGAACAGGGAGACAGAAGAATGGAGTATTTCAGAAAAGTCAATGTGGTCTAAATTCTTCAATTTCCTTCTTAGGAACAGGCCATGGAGTAAATGCCTAGCTTTGTCCAGTCTTGGAGAAATTGTAACTAATCAAACTATAAGTTACTTGTCGTTTAAAGTTAATACAGTCAAGTTAGCTAGTAAAATGAGTTAGCTATGCTATGCTATGCTATGCTTTGCCTAAGTTTATGACAGCTTACTAAAAGCTGATGAACAAATACACATCTCCGTTTGGTAATGTTACTTGGGTCATTATTTGCTAACACCAAACAGCATCAATTTAAAAAGTTTGTTGTCATTGTTTCTTGGGGAAAAAAACAACAACTACCTTCCTTTATCCAGCCTGATCCAGCCTGAATCAAAACGTACATATTTAGACGTAAATTAAAACTGTCCAATACATATGTGCCTTTACGTATTTACAGTGTCATTTACTTATTATCTGGACGTAATTACAGGTTCAATACGTATCGAAATTTACGTAAAAACAACCTCAAATACGTACAGATAGAACGTGTTCTCTGACCAGTCAGTTATCCATAGAAATTTTGCTCATGAAGCTGCTTTTCAATGCGTATCGGATCACCCGAACCTAAGCCTACCCATTTTATACAGAATGTTAAAAGAATAAAACATAATAAAACACAATTTTAGTAAAAATATAACATTAAAACGTTACTTTGAGCCACTAACGTTAATCTTACACCTACCCCTAAACCTACCCATAACCATTTCTTAAACTACATAATGTTACTGTTATAAATAAACAAATAACAGACAAACAAACATAATGTTAATCATTTATTTTTTGCGAAAAAATATCAAAAGTGGTACCAAAAGTAGTTCAAATGATAATGAGTTCCAGTCCTCTCTGGAGGTAATAGTTTTTACAGGATACAGAGCAGAATTTAATTTATTAATCCATGAAATTATGAGTCTATCTTCTCTCCGTGAAGGCGCACTGGCGCAGATTTCAAATGTCTATCAACTGAAACACGACATGTCGCAATCTGTGATGAATTATGTGAGAACAAGATGGTGGTCCAGTGTCCCTGCCGGCAGGGTTGAGAGTTCGATATCAGTGCCGTAAACCATGTCGTAACGTTCCTGTGGCGCACTGGCGCTATTTTCAAATTCGAATCATAACGAGTGTGGGCTTTGACTGTGACGGATGCTGTTGCTGAGAATGAAGATGAAGATCGATTGATATGGATATGTTCCTTGCAAACATCTGGATTCTAAAGATATGGAGTACAGCAAACAAATAAAATGGATGTGATTTGTAATTTTATGCTGTGCTTTTGTGTATCTATGGTTTGCAGCATGCACAGAAATTTTATTTCCTATTAAGTAGATGAGTAAACTGCTTTCAATAAATTCAATAAAAGCTGACAATAAAAGTTGACATATATTGATATGACAATTAAATACAACAGATTTAAATCATTAAAGTGACGATTTTAATATTAATACATGGGAATTCATATAAATTCACACTTTACGTTAGATTATTTACTGCTAACATGTAAGTATTTGTACGTTTTACTGCTATAAATACGTCTACGTTGTACGTTTTTATGTGCATGAAAACGTAAGTAAATGTACGTTTGGTAGAACCACATTTAACGTAAAAATACACACGTATTCTCATGAGATCACGTTGCTTTATCAACTTATTGCATTCTTATGAGACATTTTATAAGGCTGTGTTTGATCTATTACCTCAGATTGTCTGGCTAATATTGTTAGCGCAAGATGTGACAGAAACTGCTCTAGCATTTTGTTATTTTACTCAATAGTAGCTTACACCAAACATCATAAACTTTTGGTATTTGATGTTTCTTGTCTGTTTCCACTAAAACAAACTATTGTTATAGACAATTATTGTATTTTAGGAGACATTTAATGAAAGTCTGTTTGATTATTACCTCAGACTGTTTGGCTAATGTTGTTAGCGCAAGATGTTGTGACAAACTGTGATATAGCATTTTGTTATTTTGCTCAATAGTAGCTTACACCAAACAGCATAAACTGTTGGCACTGATGTTTCTTGTCTGTTTACTTTTAAACAAGCAGTTGCTAAAGCTATTCATTGCAATTTTAGGAGACATTTAAGGAGAGTCTGTTTTATTATTACCTCAGGTTGTTTGGCTAATGCTGTTAGCCCATTATGCTGTGATAGTAAACTGTGACATGACACTTTGATACATTGGTCAATAATAAGAGCAAAAACTCTTGACATTAATATTTCTTGTCTTTCTGCTAAAACAAACAATTCTGTTTTTTGAAATATTTCTAGAGCATGTGTTTGATTTGCTACCTCAGACTGTTTTGCTAATGCTGTAAGTGCGCTGCACCCTGTTTAACTCAAGCATATTCAGGTTAGGTATGTTTTGAATTGCTGATGGTTTAAACTGGTCCTAATCTGGTCACGTGCTGGTCTTAAGCTGGTCCAAGCAACTAGCTCCTGCTCAGGACCAGCATATGACCATCTTAAACCAGCTCATTACCAGCTAAGGACCAGCTTAATCCAGTAGTTGTGCTTCAAAACATACCTAACCAGTATATTCTGTATTTGTTTTTGTTTTTTGTCAACAGGGCATTGTGACAGAAAGCTGCAGTATAGCACTTTGTCATGCTAACCTACTACTAGCTTGTTACTGCTAAATCTAGTTTGTTTTGAAAACACACTCAGAAATATAACTAATAAAAACTGTAAGTTTGTAAGGTCTCTTCTACCTGCTTTGATCCTGTGTATGCTAAATTTTACAGAGTTTGTTTACACATATCAATTTAGCAGTGTTAGCATAGATGATTTTTCAGAAAATGTGAACAAAAAAGCACCAAGTTCAGACTATATTGCCTTTCTGCAATTTTATAGCCTTAGCTGTTTGTGGTGAAATAATCTGTTAGAAAAAAAAAAAAAAAACACCTTAAGAGAATTACCTCCCATCTGTGTAGAATGATTGATCCAGTGTGCACATGAATGAGAAAAATATTGCTATTTTTCGTTAAAGGGGTCATCGGCTGCTACATGCACTTTTATAAGTTGTTTGAACTGAAATGTGTTTTGGCAGTGTGTGTACACAACCACCCTATAGTCATAAAAATCCACCCAGTGTTTATTTTATTTTTTAATCTGCTAAAATATTTACCACGTTCTCAAATTGAGCGGATCTCAGATGCTCGTCTTTGTGGTGTCATTAACATTTAAAGGAAAATGCTACAAAACGGCTTGCTCTTAAAAAAGCTGTTTTTTACAGGGTAAAAAATGTTTTTTACACTACCATTGAGATTTTTTTTTTTCCAAACTATGTTACAGACTTTTCATTAAGATCCTAAATAATCATAACAACTTGTGGAAAATGGGCATCCGGTGACCCCTTTAAGGACCACTGAGTAATAACGAAATTATTTTAGGACTGTGGCTTGCCACTTGTGGTCTGAATCATTCTTTGTTCCTGTTCCTTTTGAGCTGAATCACAATGATTAGCTCAGGGTGACTTTGTCATGGGTGAAGAGCATTTAACTCGGCAAGGAGACTGCTAGCTGTTATCGCCTTTTTTGTAACCTTACCACTGGCTCTTTTGCAGAATATCTATTCTTCAAATAGATAATATTCACTTTATACATGATGGGTTTAAGAGCTGTTTATACTACTTATAATCAGGTTTGAAAAAACTATTAATTAGAATAACTTTTCAGTTTGTGGCCACACACTTACACTATTGCATTGCATCGCTAATAGCATAATAGTATAATAGTGTAATGATACTAGCTAACATGTTTAATCTGGTTACCTTGCTGTTTCGATTACTACAACAACACCAATTCACAGTATTTGATAGACAATCATGCATTACTTTGTTTCGTATGCAGGTGAATGTCTCAGGTTAGACTCAGAGTCAGAGGAAGTGATCAGTGGGGTCAGGTGATGTTCTGAAACACTCTTTTCATCTGTATTGAATGTAGTGTGTGTGTGGCAGTGTGTATGTGTGTAACATTTGATATGGCTGGGGCCAATTACTTGTCTAGTGGCTAAACCTGGACCATGCCTGATTACCTCCTAATCTCATACACACACATCAGCAGCCATGAGACACCTAAGCTGAACACACACACACACACTCACCTTCTCCCTGTCTGTGGCCATTTTCTTCTTCTCTATCTTTCTCACACTGTTCTAAATCCTGTGGAATAAACGTAATAAGGGGCTTTAGTTTAATTTTTTTGAAAAGAGCTACTATGAGGCTATTGTGATCTTTGTTATGTGTAAGTGTTTGCATCAGGCGCGTAGCCAGTAATGGGCCAGGGCGGCACTGGCCCGCCCACATTACTCACTGGCCCGCCCAGGCAAGTTTGATTAAAATACATTTTTAGTTTATTTTTATTATTCAAATGTATTTAAGAAAATATATTAATATAAACCTGATTTATTGTTGACTGGTGTGTGTGTGTGTTTAATTTGTTTTCCGAATAAAATGGAATTGTTGAAGCAAGTTGTAGAAAGCGTCCCTCCTGAACCTAGGCCTAATTGGTTGCTATGGTTGCTAGGGCGACAGGAAGACTCTCTGAGCGGCGGGCTCTGGCGGCCTTTAGCCAATGTATTAACATCGCCATAATAATGGCTAAACAAGTTTCTTTAATGTTTTATTTAAATTAAAAAAAAAGAGTTGAGGAAGAAGACACGCCACTGCCTTCATCTGTCGAGTCCACCCAGCCCAGCTCTTCAGACTCATTAACCCACAAGAAGGCTAGTCAGGCGCCGGTGGCGGCCGCCGCGTGCTCCCTGGCGGCAGTGCCAGTGCTCTCTCCCGGTCAGCCTGACGCGGGTTTACCCGCCGATCTAACTGCAATAGATGAACCACCTTCACAACCCAATCTGAAAGTATTTCTACATTGTTTAAATGAGTTGCTATTTTTTTGGCACAAAAGTTTAATTTCCACCATTGCATTGTATATGGTTGATTTAACAGAAATTAGGGAGCGTGTTGTTATTTATTTCAAACCATGCTCTGCTGAGTTTTCATTATTTTAATTTCTTTTACTTTTAGCCTATATTTTCGGGTGAACTGTCTGCACTGCTGAGTAACTTGAATGAAATAGACAGGTTATTGTCTATGCTGGTGGTTTGTCCAGCCTTTATTGAGCTCTGTTGGTTGAACATGATGATTAGACAGTGTTTTGTTATTGCCTTTGCCGAATATTGCAAAATAAAGGTGTAACTGTTTTTGCAGTTTTTCTATTCTTTTTTCCACTCTCTAAGGTTATTTAAGTCATATTTTTTCTAGGAAAAACTATAGGCCCACCCACTTTTTTAATGGCCCGCCTAAAATACAATTTCTGCCTACGCCACTGGTTTGCATAAGACATTTTGGGGACAAAATTGTTAAATCTGTCAAACACCTTGGAAAAATGATTCTAAGTACTAGACATAACAATTACATTCTTGTATAGTTTCTTCATCAGAACAGATTTGGAGAAATTTAGCGATACATTCCTTGTTCACCAGTGAATCCCCTCAGTGAATGGGTGCCATCAGAATGAGAGTCCAAACAGCTGATGAAAACATCACAATAGTCAATGAGTAATACACATGACTCCAGTTTCATCAAGCGATTTATTCTAGCTAAAATGCATGTCCTGTATTCATAATGCTGCTTTCTTCAGTGAAAAAGTCATCTTACCTGAATCAGGAGAGAAATATGGACGGATCAGATATGGGTGAACTATTCCTTTAAGTCTCTTCCTCCTTAATATCACAAGTTTTCCCCAAAGTGTCCAAAGTATATCTAATTTAATTTATTAATGTCTGATTAGACAAAATATTTTTGAGCCATGCTCTCCACATTAGTTTTATAGCTCTGTTCACTTGTATGAATATCCACAATTAACTCATTTGTAACCCTTTTTTTTTTAAAGGAATTTTAGGACATGAATTTAATACTTGAATTAAGCTCCATAAAATCTCTGAGCAACCAAAGCATTCCCAGCATTCAATGGAGCTTGATTGCGAGTGGTCCAGTAGGTGAGGTTGCACCAAGCTCACGGCAGGTTCATTCTGCAGTCACCAGCAGTTCTCCACTGTCAGGCCTCCTTACAATTACCATCCTTTGTAGTGATCTTAAAACTGCGCAGCTGGATATCCAACCGCTGCTTAATAAGACTAAATCCTTTGCCTGTTCTCCCTGCAGATTTCTTCCACACTGCAAAACAAGCTGCGGTTAATGAATGCTATAATGCAGGTGTATGATACATCGAGCAGGGCTTGTCAGCCAGACAGGGAGATTTGTTCGATTTTATGCAGTGCTTAATCATTTTAAACCAGAGGCCGTGGAGATGCTTGACTGGATGTGAAACAATAGCTGTTTACCGTCTGTATGGCAGTTCAGATTCGGTTCATCGCGTACAGACTGCAGGCTGGTATGGTGCTGTTTTTATGACCACTCAGACACGATTCAATTTCACCCCTTAAATATATGCAGAATTATGTAGGTGGACTGACTTGTTTTAGATGTTCACATTTATAGCCATTTTCAGTGGCAAAGCCACTGAAAGTCAATCATTTTCGGGTAGAGTTGGCAAAGTGCAATGACAGTTGGCGACGTGACAAAGTTGAGCTCAGCTTTATGCAAAGAAGCATCATAAACAAACATACGTTTACTGTAAACATTTCATTTTTTTACCTCTCGTTTGAGAGCCACCATTCAAAACATGTCAGTATATAAGCGCAGTCTTCCTCACAACATTATAAACCCATTATACTATGGTTTTATATTTATATATATATATATATATATATATATATATATATATATATATATGAATGGACAAAAAATAAATACAAATAAAATCAGTGATTCAGTATATTACAATTTATGGATAAATTATGATTATACTGATGTCAGCTTTGTTTGCCATTTCTCTTAAAAAGTTTCTATCCATATCTCTTCATCACAGGTCAAAGCAAATTGTTATTTTTATAGAGGCAATCTGCCAGGGCACTGTTTTAGTTACCAAGCAACATGGCGATCAGGGTTGGTGTATTTTGCTTAAATTAGACTGTGTTGCCGTGACAGTTAACGAGATGAATGGCTGTAATGGAAAGCTCCAACACTGTGTTCTTGTTTCATTCTACAACGCGCTCATTACAACAGTGACCCATGGCGAAGCCTATTAAAACTAAACTGCCAAGTTCAGCCACCGTGTGTGTTGTTGCAAACCCACCGAATCCTTGTTTTCCTTTCTCCCTGGTCTTTTCATTTCTCAGTAGTATTATTTTGTGAGAATGCATATATATATATATATATATATATATATATATATATATATATATATATATATATATATATATAATATTCATTTGGGTGTAATTGGGAATCCCTTGCAAAGTACAGAGTGAATGAAAAAGGACAACAGAATAAATTGCAGCTCCCAAATGGCACGAATGAAGTGGCTGTATTTAAGAGATGGTGAGGGGTAGGCTAATCTAGAAAATATAAATTCAAAATTTTTTTTATTAATACTTCTAAGACCAGTTTATTTGAGTTATGCTATCCACTTAAATTTTGGTTGCACTTTATTTTACAGTACGTGTACTTACATGTACTTATAGTGTACTTACAGTGTATTTATCTAAGAATGTTCTGGTAATACAAGGTAACTACATGGGGTAGGGTTAGGTTTAGGGGTAGGTTCAGGGTTAGTACCTAGTTATTAGATAGTTATTGTAATTACTATAATAAGTACATAATATGTACATGAGGAACAGGACTGTAAATTAAAGTGCTACCTAAATTTTTATTACATTTTTATTTTCTGCTTTAAGAGATCTATAATTTTGCTGCATGTACTTTTTATTCATTTGTTATCTTTGTGCCAATCACAGTCCTCTTTTATTTACCACAGCCAGTTTTACCCTATCTTTGTCTCTCAGAATTAAACTGTCTGTTTATGCAGCGGCAGAACAACTTTTGTTACAACCTCTTTGCAAAGCCATTGAACATTTGGAAAAAATTCATAGAATGGCTTGTACCAAAGTGTGCTGCTCAAAGTGTTAAGAACATATTTAAAAAAAAATGATCAGGAACCTTGTTTAAAATACAAGTATGTTTTAACCGTAAGTTTGTTACATTGTGAGAAGTAGGAATTTTATGCAGAGCAGTAGGTGCTACACACAAACAAAGATGAGCATAAGTATGGGTTTTGACTGACTTTTGGAAAGCTTTTACCTGTGTTGTTAAAAGTATTTATTTAGTTATTTTGGGGTTGGTTTAATAGTACTATTCCAATGTTTTTGGCAGACAAAGTTTTGGTTGCACTTTATTTTACAGTACGTGTACTTACATGTACTTATAGTCTACTTACAGTGTATTTATCTAAGAAGGTTTTGGTAATACAGGGTAACTACACGGGGTAGGGTTAGGTTTAGGGGAAGGTTCAGGGTTAGTACCTAGTTATGACATAGTTATTGTAATTACTATAATAAGTACATAGTATGTTCATGAGGAACAGGACTGTAAAATAAAGTGCTACCAAGTTTTTGATCAACCAATAAGCATCATTGATGTACAAGTCTTAATTTGGTTGATCTTTTTGATGGTTAAGTCAAATTACAGTATGTTTATAGTACCTCAAGTTCTTTCTATTTCAGAAGGAGCACAGAAAATATTATATGACCCTGTTAAATGAGTCATAACTGTCCTGAGCTAAGAAAGAGCAACCTCTCAGCAAAGTTTTACATCTTTGAATCGGTTGAATATGTGGCCTAATGCTTGTTTAGACCTTTATGCGCCTCGTTCTCTGTTCCTGCCTCTCAGTCAAAGAGCAGTTCTTGTGGAGGTAGGTGGCTGGAGCTGTGCCAGTCACGACTGGAAGGAAGGAAGGAGGAGAGAGGGAGTGACTGATAAGACGAGGAAGGAAAGAGCAAGGCTCCTTACATTGCACTCCTTCCACTCTGCTGATGCATAGAAAATTGTGGGTAGATGCACACACCGCCTCACACAGTGAGAGATAAGCGTGCGTGGACTCATAATAAAGCTACACGAACAAACCCCATTGTGTAGTGTTGAACGACCAGCTGCTCCAGTTTTATTGACAGAACTTATCGATTTTATAGCAATTTCTGCTTTCATTTTTGAAGGGAAAATTGTGGATTTCTGTGAAACAGATTTTTATAAAAATAATAATGCAAAAACAAAAATTTTAGGGACCGTTTCTCCATTCATTTGCACTTAATACAGTTTAATGGCTGATAAATAATATTTATGAGTGGTAATTTCAGTAGATTGGATTCATCATGGTGATTAAAATTGGTTTAATGACCACAATCTTTGTTCGCTGTAGTTATGGGCTGCCCATTACTAAAGTTTATTTTGAAAATGATAAATCGGCTGCCATGAAAAAGAGCTAATTTGTTCTCTTGCAATTTCGATCACTAAATAAGGGAAGAAAGAGACACACTTGAAACAATGCATGCAATAATTTCATCAGTATCTGGGATGCAGGAATTAAAAACACAAAACCAATCAGTAATAGGCAAATAAAAAAGAAAGCAAGAGAGAAAAAGAAAGGAGAGTAAAAGTGAGAGAATGACAGAATAGGCCCCTAACAAATCTGATCAAAAGCTCCTAAATCTCGCAGGACTGTAAAAGAAGACAAGAGAGGCAGAAGTGCACTGCCGAGAAGCTGTAAACTGAAAAATGGGAGGATGAAAGAAATAAAAGCGAAGCGGGAACAAAGAGCGGAGGAATGACGGATGACGGATCGTTAGCGAACGGGCCTTCATCCTGTTTCCACACTTTCAGGTTTCGACAAGGGAACGTTTTCTCTGCTTATTCAGGGCAGCTTCCTCAACAGAAAATCTGACTATAAATAAAATAATAAAAATAAAATAAAACAGTAAGCACTTTATTTTCAGCCTTATTAGACTTAGGTTTTTAAAACATGAGTGATCTTGAGTGACGTGTGAGTGATGTTTGCTTGTCCATATCTTGGTGGTTACTAGATTGTTACCATGTGGTTGTGAAGTCATTGGATTGTTTATTAGTTTTTGAGGTTTTTAGGGTGTGCTATGCTGTTACTAGGGTTCTTGAACTGGTTATTATTATTAACACTTTGCTTTGAAGTTGTTAGGGTGTTCTGATTGCTTGCTGGACAGTTGCTAAGATGTTTATCTTGGCCGTTAGGATGTTTCCATGGGGTTGCTGTGGGCTGTGAGTGGTTGCTAGGGTATTGTTGGCTGCTAAGGTGTTGAAATTGGTTGTTGGCTCAGCATTATGAAGTTGCTACCATGTTCTAATTGGATGTTATAAAGGTATTAATATGTTTGGATTGGTAATCATTAGCACTTTGCTATGAAATTATTGGGTTGTTCTGATTGGTTGCTGGGCGGTTGCTAAACTGTGTACATGTGAGAAGTGGCAAAAAAATGAGAATTTAGATTCTTTTTTTTTTTCTTTTAACTGCGTACGAACCCACTTTGAGCACTGAGGGTGAGTACATGACTACAGAATTTGAACTATCCTTTTACACAGTTTCCAATCCCTATTTTTTTCCATTTTCTTTTTTCCCCTTGTACTGAACGTTCACACCTTATGATCTGCGTTCCAATCCTTAGTATCCCTTGTGCAGTTGGTGTCTTTTAGCACTTGTTCTCTTGGCTTCTGTCATTCTAAGCATCCTCCCCCCAGCGCTCTCTCTTTCTCTCTCTGTCCCTTGCTTGCTGTCCTTTGAAGTGTAAATCTCTTCAGCAGGACTCCTGGCTAATGAAGCTGCTGTCTTGCTGTAATTAGATGCATCTTGGGTTCCCTTGACATGGCTGTGGTGTGGAGAAAGAGGAGAGAATACATCACAGGAACAAAAAGACAGATACACAGATATTCAGAATTGGCTACAGTCAGAAATAGGGTTTGGGAATACTAATGACTTGCGGAAATGAAACCGCCAATAGTCAATAATTGCCATTTTCACCAGGAAGGTGGGCGGAATACTCAATATGGAGACGGATAGAAGGTGGCTATTATTTTAAATGAGACTTTCATCAGAAGCGTTGAAATACACGAACGCCTTTGGAAAGCTTCTGTAATGGCTAAAATTACACCTACGGACGTACAAAGAGAGGGAAGGAATAACACTGATAGACGAAGATGCCTGTGCTTTGATGTTATATAACCTGGCCCATTTTTCTGTTAATAAGAATATCATTTATCTTCTAAAATATCAGAATAGTCAAAGTTGAGTGGGGTTTTAGTACTGTTCAGTCAATATACTTTAAGCATTAATCTCAAAGGGATAATTTACCCTAAAATGAAAATTGTTGTCATTCACTCAAACTTATTTTTCACTTCTTCACTCAGCTCTTCCCATGCAGGACACAACACAAGCATTCCAAAGATTGTATCCAAGGAGAGGACACTTACTAGTGTGAGAAACATTTCTCGTCCTGTAGGAGAAAGGACAGACAGTGAAAACAAATGGATGTAGTTGGAATTCAGAACGATGTTTCCCATTGTGACATAATCCCATTGGTGTTGATGCCAGATCGGTTGTTGTCTTTGCGGTCCAATGCCAGGATGGAGATCAAACAAATTTGAGGTGAGCTGTTCCCAGAGCTTTCTGAATATAATGTCCTTTTAATTGAACACAAACCTAAAATAATCTAACAAAATAAGTGAAAAAAGGGTTAGTTTTAGTTTTTGCTATTTTTACAATGGGAAAAATGACACTTCAGCTTTAAGGAAGGAAATAGATCAAATAAGATTTGTGTTGGGGCATATAGCTTCCGACTATTGACGAATCAAACACAATTCTTCATGACTTCAGACATTTTTTTATTGTATTTTGATAAGTACAAGTAATGCAAACATGCACTGTCACACTAAATGAAAATAACCACAGCAGATGCATCTGTTGATATAACGTTGGCTGTGGGTTCCTCTATTGCGGTTCTATGACGATGTCTTAAAAATGTTTTATGAATAAGACACAGGCCTACAGGTGGCGCACAGATGACAGGGGATTCATAATGTGATTTCTTTCATGATCATCATGAGGACTCCGATTTCCTGGGTGACAAATTACATTTTTCACTTTCATTTTTTGGCCAATTGGATATAAAAACTGGGGGGAAAAATGAGGGAGAATAGAAAACAGGTTTGAGTAAAGGGATGTATTTTAGCATATTGCTGTGTCCCCTAGTGTTATATCACAATTAATATTTATGAACACAATGACTTGGGCACATAGTGATTTGTTTATGGATAAACATATTACAGGAAGAGTAATAATCTTGCCCTCCAAAGAGCTGTTAACCACAGCAACAGAATCATTGAGTCTAGGAATATGTAATTATGAAGTGTTATGCTTTGTTTCAATAATAAAAAATAAAAAATAAATGTAATTGCAAAACAATTTTACTTTAAAATAAAATATTTAAACAAATTTGAAGAATCAAGTCAGTCTGATTTGATTGAATCATTCAGATGGTTTTGGATCAACTGATTCATTGAAAAGATTTGAATCAGAACAATGATATATTTACAAATGACTACTTCTGTCACAAACTATGAATGTGATAAATAGAGCTAGGGTTGATGTTAATATTTTCATTGAATAATGGCATACATTTTTGCTCAAGTTGTATTTTATATTACTTTTACGATGTTTTAATGTCTTTTTTGAGGTTTGGTGAGCCCAGTCCCCATTCAGCAAGGAAAAGAGCTGTCTGGACTCATCTGGGCTGTGTTTTTGTGGGTAAACACATTAATTCAGTGTCATTTTAGAAAGAGCAGGAAGCTGTGAAGTGCTCCATCAGAGTCGTCTGTCTGTTCGAAAACACTGGCTAATGTGTTGGTCTCCAGTTCCAGTTGGTGATAGTGCTAAATCTCACTTTTCAAAAATTGCTCTCTCTCCCCAATCTGTGTTATGAACCAAATGCTCCATGAAATGTGTTAAAGGAAATATAAAGTACATTTGTTAAAATGGTATCTGCCTCTCAGGGTGTCTTTAGCCACAGTGCTAAGTCTGTCAGAAGATACAGGGTTCTGAAATAAAAATTTACCTCAAAAACTAGAAAAAACGAAATTTTCTAATGAACTAGCTAGCTTAGCTTCAATTAGCTAGCTATTCATATATAAACTAGCCATTGTTTTGATGCTGTTTCACTCAAAAATGGAAGTAAAATATGTTGTGAAAGCAGTTTTGTGGTAATTTTAAACTGGAAGTGAGAGAACTGTTATTGTTTTTCTGAAGGTTATGATGCACCTTAATGTCTAATACCAAATGTTGAACTTGCCAGAGGGTTAGCGCTTAGCTAGCTCATTAGGCTGTGGAAAATATCACCATTTTACACCCAAACAGGCTCAGGCTTGGCTTTCATGTAAACCGTTCCTTAGCCTCCTTGCCTGAAGGCCTCCAAACATATTTCCTCTCTCCGAGCGTTGGGAAAATGAGTTTTGGTGGACAGACGCTGTGGAAATAACTCAAACATAGGTACAGTCAGGATTTTCAACAACAGCCTGTATATAGTCATTTCAGATGGTGGAAATGTGATGTGATAGAGAGAGAGGTAGTGATATATAGTTTTATAGCATATTATAGCAAAAACATCCCCAAGCTAAATTTTTCTCCTTTTTCTTTGTGGCCCGTTTCACATTGTACCCTGAACAAAGCTACCTTGTTTTCTTTTGTGAAATCTAATAATGTTCATTCGCATCCATGTTTGCTATTTTGCTGGATTTGCTTTAGCAACCGTTTAAGTTCCGGAGTAGCTAACAAAACGAAAAAAAAAAAACCTGTAAAGTTAACTAGTAAAGGAGTTTGGTTTGCAATTGCCAAATAGTCGATTTAGCGACAGTACCAAAGTAGAATTACTTACAAAGATACTTCTTAATCTCTTTAATTTGAGAATTTTACACTGTAGATTTGAGGAACACACAATTGGACAGATATGTTCAGTTTGTTAGCTTGAGGATTAGTCGTTCTTTTTCAGTTTGCATCAGCGGTGTCAACAGTATTTTTTTTAGAACAGACTGTTTAACAAAATCTATTTTGATTATGAAAACAACATTGGCTAACAAGAAGGATGAACAGTATAGGCTACATATTTTTGAAGAATTATCGTGGAATATATTTCTTCAGTGCTAGCAAATCAGCGCTGCCTATATGCATTTCTCATTCTAGAATTTTTGCTTTGATTAATCAGGCATCTCTTTGTTGGGGGAGCGGCTTGGAGTGGACGCAGTCTATTTTGTACCCAAACAGCAGTGTGTATCTATTAGCGTGCATTTCAAAGGCTTTTGTACTCTTCGGTTCATTGTGGTCCATAGCTGTTAGCTTGGAGCGTCTCTGCCTCAATTTTGCCAAGGTACACTGGGATTGTAAGCAGAGCGAAACTACAGGGCATCAACAATTTAGGAAATGTTGAGTTTTATGCAAATGAGAGATTGGTGCCAGCCAATCACTGTGAGCTCAAGGTAATCACATTTTTACTTACTGCTTGATTTTGTTTTATAGCTTTATTGCTATATTGGTTTCAAATGGGTTTTGCAAATGGGTTTTTAGCTAGCTACTATCTGGCTAGGTTAGCAAATGTGTTTTCATTTTTTTCTATTATGATGAATTTAGTGACCGTTTATTGAAAGAAGTCATAAAACATATTTAAATCCACTATTGTACTGGTTTAACACATTTTTATACATTTTCTGTAAATTTTTAGGACTGGTTGATATAGCAGCAATAATATACTAATAGCTTAATGTTTAAATTAAATTAGAATTTAAGTAGCTATTATTTAAAAAAAATATATATAAAAAACACCTAGTAGTGTTGATAACTAAGTAACCATGTCTCCATCTGTCAGGCTTGTCTATAACCATATTTGCATCATATAATGAACTAATGTTGTTAATTTCTGGTGCTTAAAACTCCCTCTGAGTTTGTAGAGAGATATATAAATCACTCGGCTATTCTCATCCCATTTCTGCTGCCATCAGCAACAATAACAGCAAGGCAATCCCATTAATTCTGATTAATAATCAGAGTGTGTTCTGAATGAATATAATCTGGGTATGGAGGTGAATGTAAGGTGTTGTCACCTAGGCACAATATAAAAGGAAACCTGAGATTCTGCAACATCTGAGTTGTTTGGTAGCATATGCCTTGTAATATTGCAACAAATCCTTTTTTTTTCTGTCTGTAGCCTGCTGGTTAATTCCATTATAAACATTCAGGGCACTGTAAGGATCCATCTCGGGATTGATGAGATGCTGCTGGCAGTTTTTAAGATCTCACACTAGGGGTGTGCATCACAGCGATTCAATGGTGAATCACATTAGAGTCCATAGAAACTAGTCCATTTTTCTAATCTGTGTCATTGCATCCTTTGAGTGTCATTAATATGAACTATTATGGAAGCATTTTTTGTTGTTGTTGTTGTTGTTTGGCTCAATGAGATAATGATGAAGTTCAGATCAGAAGTTATGAGTCACAGTTTTGGAACAAAGCTAAACCTTGAAAGATGAAAGTGATGCAGGAAGTCAAGTGATGGCAGACTAAAAAAGTTAAAAAGTTTTGTTAGCGACAGTGTTGACCGTTACTTTCACCCCATGTTGAGACCTACTTGCTGAAAACTCCAGATTTGAGAGCACTCAAAACCAGAGTAAGACTTCCCTGATGTTTATGAAGTAGAGTCATAGACTCTATTTAAGGGGTCACTGAGGCACCTAACATGGGTTCTGGCAGGCCAGGGGCTAGGGACCATGGACAATCAATCAGCGCACAAATAATTTGAAAGAAACAGTGACCTACTTTGGTGAAGTTCAAGACTATCACAAGCTGAACTCAGCATCAGCAGGAAAGCATGACAAATGGACTGTAGGTAATTTTGAGAGCATGTTGCGCTTGGTTCTTCTAGTGATGACCATTTTTGGCCCTCAAATGGGACATTGAGGCTTAAAGGTGCCTTACAGGTATCAAAGTTGTAAAAGAAGTTGCTTGCTCAGTGACTTGGGAAAGATGACTATGGTTATATACAAAGTGAGGGCCTGGTGTGGCCCTCTGGCCTAAGTACTGCAATTTAATGTAGGAGGAATGGCCAGAGGTTTTCAAAACAGTTGCAAAGAGAACCACCAACATTTAAGTTGTATAATAATCATCATTATAAAAATGATGCAAGTTTGCATGCCAAATATTTAATACCCAGAAAAGAAAATCTTGCCCTTATTCCATTAAGGGAGGGAAATTGAATAAGCTTCCAACCTTGGTAATATTGCACAAAACTTGAATACATAAATTAGTAATATGTATATAAATGGTCTCTGATTTTACAAAGTTTCATAGAGAAACAATTGCTTTGGCTATTAAAAAACCATAAATCAAGCTGGTCAAAATAGCCATACGTCCAATATTATGAAATATAACCCTGTGCAGGCTGAAAAAAAAAAAAAGTACCATCTGGATTATACATTTTTTTCCATATTATGAGCAAAAATGTGTCTCATCTGTTCTGTGGAAGAGTGTTTCTTACTGGAGAATGGAAGGCAGCCGAGAGCAAGATATGTATTATAATACAGAATAAGGGGATCCTGTAGTACAGCGGAAAGGTTTGTGACTGAATCCGTTAGTAGCTGGCTCCACAGGTGACGTGTCTGCCCTTGAGCCAAGTACATGGAAATGAGGCAGCTACTTCTCCACAAACCGTCAGTCTCCAGCTTCATGTGTGATTTGTTGAGTGGTAAGGCACAGAGCAAAAAGGCCTATATTACCTAGAGAATGATGATTGTTAGCATTCCCCTTCATCTTAATAGCACACACACAGTCTTGATCTCTTCACTAGCGACTGTCCAGAGCTGTGATGTGAATAATACTTTATTTAACTCTTTAATAGGCACTCAAATGGGCACTGTAAAATAATACTATATTTACAATACACTGCCTGAATTTTTATTAAAAAAAAAAAAATTATTTTACAAAAATTTTACCTTTTCAGGGTATAACAGATCGTCACTGGGACAGGGTGGTTTATCTTTAGGGGAATTTATCTACCCCTAAAAGGTGTGCATTGGTACCTTACTGTAGTAATATATACCTATAAGGTATAAATAAGAACCGTTTAGGGATAAATAAGTTACAAAATTGTACCTTTAAAGGGGTCATCGAACCACACTTTAATGATAAAAATCCACCCAGTGTTTTTTTTTTTTTTTAATCTACTAAAATCTTTACTTCTTTCTCATATCGAGCCAATCTCAGATGCTTGTCTGTGTGACAACAAAAAGGCAGGCCCCTCCCACGAAAGTTTGATTGACAGTTCAGCACAGACTGGACTGGCATCTTACCTAAGACCCATCTTGAGTGACAGGGATCAATCCGCCATTGTTTCACTGCCGGAGCAGATGTAGACAAGAATGGCTCCAAAGTGATTGAGGTGTTTTTTTTGTTGGATGTAATAATAAACATAGCAGTCGTCATTTACTCCCGACATCTGAGCCACTGAAGACGCATGTGGATTACATGTGTTTCTGAAGAGAGTTTGCCCACCATTACCAAATCTTCAAGCAAATAATTTGTGGTCCAGCTTTACCAACAAAAAAAGTGAGTACACAGCAAAATCAATGGTGTAAAAAGAACACCCACAGTGTCAAATTTAACACCAGCAAAGTGTCTATATGTGTCCACACTATAGAGTGTAAATGTTACACTTTTGATAGTGTTAACTTTTTGACACCATGTGTGTGTAAATTCAACACTCATTATTGTTAATTGTTTAACCTATTCAACATTATTCATTGTTGTTTCTGCACTACACCAGTGTTAGTATTCAATTACAGTGTTAAATTTTAACACTCTCCTTTTAAGATCAACACCAGTGTAATGTGAATATAACAATGATGAGTGTTCAAAATACTTATTTATAATGGCACTTTTGGTGATTTTAATAGCGCTTTTATTAATATTTGATTGTTTCTACAATTAAATGGCAGGACATATTTGCAGAAAATACTGCAAAAACTTTATTGAGGTACACCACATTTAACATTCAAACACTGCATTTCATTGCATTTAAAAAAATTACAATTTGCAATTAATTCCAATCTGAAACAAAAACACAACAGGGAACAATGTAAGTTCTCTCGTCATTGTCATATGAAAACTGCCTGTCATAAGGTCTATAGTATATCAAATCATCCACGCAAATGAGAGTGAAAATATTTCCCACCTCCTCAACACAGAATGCATGCACCTGCTCATCAAAACACACTGTAATTACATTACTGGCCAAAAGAAAAGCTTGCCCATCTTTTACAATAATACTGATAATCTTATTAAAAACGGGCATTTCATTTTCAACAGCAGAGCAAACATACATTCCAACTTGGTATTCAGTTCCATAGTTTTTTACCCAGGTTGTAGTGGAGAGAGTGGGTAAATTCCAAGTTTCAGTTAAAAGCTCATTACCCTCCAGAGTGCAAGTAGAGACTTCATTAAAGGGACCAAACTGAAATCTTTTAAAATAAAAACTTTCCCAATGAAAAGCCAACTGATGTTGATGTTTCTTGGCCAGTGTTTTGGTTATGTTTTTAAAATTCTTCACAGACTTCTTAAAAAAGTTGTGCTTCCCTTCGTATCTCATGCACCACATGTGTATAAGTGGACCCACTTTCCGAATGCATCTAGGATAATGGATCATTAGATGGTGTTTTGGAATCAATCTTTTTTCAGGAAATATGGACTTAACCCCTTACTAGTAACCCCCCTTTTTTGGCATGGAGACCGAAATTACATACCCAAAATAAAAAGGTTTCTGCTCATGATTCTTTATGACTAGATACATAATCAACCTTTGTTCACAAAGCTGACACTTTAAAGTTTACTGTTCAGGAATCAGAATCACTCAGACTGTTATGATAATAGAGATATATAAGCTCAAACATAAAAACAAAAATAAAAATATTAAAAACATATGTTTTAAATGTATTTAAAAAAATGTTGATGTAGGAAATGAGTTTGAAAACACAGTGTAGCTAAGGCCACAAGTCTTCCAAGACTTCATAAAAAATTTCATAATCGAATCTGTAAAACTGTGAATTTTATGAAATATTTTCTAAGGCCATGTCATGTGTGTTTTTAGAGAAGGCTAATCAGATTGATTTATGGCCCTTGTCATCTCTGTAAGATCTCACATGTAAACATTCCTGTGCTCTTTGTGTATGTTTCACTGTTGAAAACTGCCCGAATCATGATTGTATTGTTCTCACCAAACGGTTCTTTCACACCTCCGCCAAGTATGACACATTATCCGCATTATTCTTTTATCATTATTCTTTTGTTTTTATTCCACCTTTATTAGCCTTGATTGTGGTTTTTCAGGCTTTACAAAGCAACAAAGCAGCGATCTCACTTCAGTCTCTCTTTGCATTTAGCCCTTATTTATCAAAAGTCTTACTATAAAAATACAACAAAACATTTTCTTACGACCTTACGTGAATTATTGAGACAAAAATGCATTATGAAGAAGAAAAGCACCTGCTATTAGTAGCATTGGTGCTAACGTTAGCATCAAGCTACATCTGACAATTTATGAAATTATTAGTACACTTTTACTCAAAACTCACTTTAAACCCCGATCGAGTGTTTATAATAACTTCCTTTAGCGATCAGGGGTGGAATTTGGTCGTTTACTGTTGTAAAAATATGTTATTTGTAGCCTTTTTCATCGCTGCACAAGTTAGCATTTCCGATGTACATTTTCAATTTTTTTTATAAAATGCCCCAGATCTCAAGAAATTCTCATACCAAGCTTTACTATCGTAATCGCGGGTTTATTATTCGGATATTTTGTGTGTACAGAGGTGTTTCAGTGTTGTTTTGGCCAGATAACTACCAGGAAGTGTGCAGGAAGCATGTGACACGATGGGGCGGTGTCCAGATATGAAACTCTAAGATTGACGTTTGAAAGACCCAATCAGAGTCTGAGTCACACACCGCACGAGCTGTGACTACTGCACGCACACACAGATCGCTGGGAGAGGCTGTTTATCATCTGATCGCGTAAATCCGTGGAAAATGAATAGAAATGACGATTCTGTCTGAAGAAATATGAAGTAAACATCAGTAAATATATCCATATATCTCCGCAGATATGCATCTTTGGTCTGTAAATCCTTATTGACGCTGTTCAGTGAGTCTATGTGAACACAAATAAACCGCTCTTGACGTGACTGAATATGAGTGAGTTGTGAATTTCTATTCAAAATGTGGCATAATACGGATTTATTATTTTGCACTCCTGACATAAATCACTAAATATCTGTCACTGCAACAATGTTTTATCAAAATATTGGTCAAATATCGAAGCTTGAGTCTTTAAACTTTCCATTGATGCACAGTTTGTCCAGATGAAGTAAGACAGTGATGTTTAATGTGCTGTGAAAGTGAAACAATAATAAACTGGGGCCGTCAGCGATGTTTGCACGCAAAGGGGTTAAAAAGTTTATGATGATCAGAAATTAAATGTTTCAAAAAATAAGTCATACCCTGTGTTACAACTGGTGAGAATACAATGTTCACTATCTGTATCAAAAGTAGTATAAGATTCCAGTAACCATTGTCCGTGTCAACTAGATCTCCAAAGATTAAGGGGGTATTGCGCAGAAGGCACCATGACTGAATAGCATTGAGGCCAAGGTCCTTGCTGCCATCATCAATTTTAACTCCACTTGGTCTATTCTTTCTTTCACTGTACCCATAGTTGAAGCTCTGAATCCTTTCCGAAAGTGTGTCCAATGAAATGCAGTTTTTAACAAAGTACTGAAAAAGCAGTTTTAACTCATACTGCACAACCCCTTCAAGCAAATCGTGCATAATGTCAACAGCATAATTCTCCGAAGAATGAAAAAACTGTAATGAATTGAGTGGACAACTTCTCTTAAGGCCAAACAGTGGTGCAAGAGTGGGATTTTGTGCCAGAGCACTGCAATGTTCTGAATATAGCTCCTTTGTTCGAATGATTAAATCTGGGTCATCCTCACTAAAGACAGACTGCAGTTTCGTTTTGTCAATTAAGCAAAACCGACAACAGTAGGTTGCACTGAACGACTCAACCATACCAAGCAATCCATGTAAAGCTAAATTGTCACCAGTAACCTGGATGACAGAACCCTGTAACATAGTATCTGAGAAGGGAACATTAATTCCCTTCAACTCGAGAATTTTAAGATCCTTTACCAGAGGCTGTAAGATTGGTTCAAAGCCATATTTTTTCAAGTCTTCTGAATGGAAAAGGGCCACAAGATGGATGTTCATTAAAACAGAATTGATCTTGGGGAGCAAATTTCTTAAAATAAAATAAACACAGCCAAGTTTGTGTATTCCTTTTTTGGATCCAAGTGGATTTGCAGTTTCGAAATCGTCATAATATAACTGTATTTGAAGAGCATGCTCTTTTTGACCAAATAACATGTGCTTTTTGAAGTAAGAACCATCATTAATGTCTTTGTAAATACCATCTTGATGACTTTTAACCTGCTGGAAAAAGTGGCAAAGTTCAGAATTTGTAAACATAGACTCGAGAGTTCCTAAAATGGGCACATAGATAAATTTGTCATTGACAGGAACTTGACTGTATAAGCCTGTAGTTTTATCTTTGCGCACATCATAACGCACACCAAGAACATATTCCACTGGTTCCACGATTTTCCATTTTTTCTCAAAGTGTCTTTGCCTCTTTTTTTCAGTATTAAGGCAAGAGAAAGGATTTTCGAGCTGGCTAAAACAGTCTTTAACTTTGTCTAGAGTTTGCCCAGGTACCTCTGATGAAAGACATTTTAGAACAGTGTCTCTTGCCTGAGCATGAACATCACTTACAAGTTCTTCCATTGAACCAACTAAACATTGAACAGTGCTTTCAGAAACTCCAGCTGCTTGTACTTGAGCAACAATAGCACTACACATATCAGTTACTTGCCGATTTTCAACAGGAGTCTGAAAAGTGACTGGAGGATCCTCACTTAGGGCATCAGAAACCGGAACAGTGATACTACTGCCAAAATTCTCAGCAGTACCTGAGGCTACACAGTCTCTGTGGACTCCAACGATATGTTTCTTGAACCCATAATATGTATAAAACACAGATGAACATCCAGGTTCGCCACATTTCAACCGTAATGAACGCCCTGGGTACAAACCATGATGAAACTTCAGATGCTGAAACAAACTTGAACAACTTCTGTGGTGTACCTTGCAAAGGAAGCATGAGAACATTTGAGCAAGATGCTGGGGGGGAGGGGAGTCACACCTCAGTGTTTTCAATTCTCACTCGGATTTCCTTGACCCTTGGACTTTCCTTGGCAGTGCCCACATCAATGCCATACACTGTTGTTTGAATGAACGTGTAGAAGTTGCACAAGGCCTCATCATACGACACGGCAAAGACAAAGTGCGCCTTAAAGAGTTCATCAAAGGCTGCAACAGCTGTCTGAGTCATGCAGGGAATGGCCTTCTGGTCCAGGATGATGTAAAACTTCTGAATGATACTCCTCTTTTCTCCAACACAGAGGAGGAAGGGCTGTGTAGATCCAATTTGTTCAAGAAATGTCTTGACGCTCGTCCCCACCTAAGAGAATATGATGAGAGATTTTAAACATTATTTTGTACAACACCGGACTAGGAATGTCAATGATTAATCTATGATTGATTAATTGTCGATAAGAGATGCAACTGATTAAAGCTGTCGATGGTCAGTTAACTGATTTAATGTTGTGCTCCGTGCAGCTCATGATCGGAGCACGTGCGAGTGGCTGTGAGTGACAGTGACTGTATATAAAGGCATCATCTTTCATTCACAATGTACAAATTAGGCTTTTAATGGGATTTAAAAGTAAATTAAAATAGAAACAAAAAGTTCAACATGGAAAGCAATAGAAATGTAGTAACTAGAGGTCGACCGATATACCGTGCCGATAAATGTCTTTTTTTATATATATATCGCCTCGGCCGATATCCGTTTTTAGTAGCGCCGATTTAAAGTCATGCACGTCGGCGGGCAGCCCCGTGTTATTGGTGCAGTGGAAAGTGCTGCTGCTGCTTGTGAAGGACCCAAAGCCAAAACTTTTGGAAGATTCAACAACAGTCCTTGGGAGTTAAATTTAGTCAGAGAATTTCACTCTGTAAATGGGGTGGAGAAGTTGGCAGCTCTCACAAACACTGCAGCGTTACTCCGCCCCGCGCACAGACAGCACCGCGCTCTGAGAGACAGCTGTCCTGGAGCTGCCCAGAACCGTGAATCACATTTGTTCGGAAGCATAGTTTAATGCAGACAACAGCCAGGTTTCCATCCAACTAATTTGTATTTAGGGATGTCATTTTTCAATAATTTCCATGATCGATCGACGTTTAAATTCACGATCAATTAATAACCTTAATAGTGCAAAATGCCTCTACAGTGGTATTATTATTATTGTGTGTAAAAGCCACTTGGAAAAAAAGCTTTCTCACCTGAATTAAAGCGGTTTTAAAATGCTAGCAGGATTGTAAAATGAATAGATGTGATTATGATCATTTGATAAAATGAAGAGAGCGCGCCATACGTTTTAGATCATTTTACTTTGTTGACTGTTTCCTGTCAAGGAGACTGCTGAATGAGTCTTTAAATGGTTTTGTGGTGCTCTTTGTTGTATTTTAAAACGCAATTGCAATGTTTTTAAATGACACTATAGCATTAAAAATAAAATTATCCCAAATCTAACTGTGGCGCTTGTGGGTGTGCAGTCAGTAAACTTTTTTTTTTTTTTTAACATTAAACATTTTATGCAAGTATTATGACCAGTACTTTTTTGTTTGATCCTGTTCTGCAAAATGTTTGATTTTTAATTTTTGCCTTCTGCTAGGCCTATTTGTTTAAAACAAATCCAGCATTTACAGTGCATTCGATCATGACAGTGCATGAGTGCTTGCATACGAGGACGAGAGAGCGTGGGTTTGGATGTATTTGGAGGTTATTGCTCACATCTCATTCTGCACATATCCAAATGTTTCTATATTCGCAATTTATCAATGTTAAACTACAATATTTTTTTATTTAAACTAGACGGAAAAGATCATCCTCTTCACATGAGCAAAAACATCCTTGGCATAACAGCAGAGTGGACTGGTATACTACGTTCACACGCACCACAGTTACGTTTTAGATCGTTTTATTTTAAATGCTCTAATGTAGGTTGTAAACATTTGCAATTGTGATTTAAAATACAGCGACGAGCACCAGAAAACTATTTAAAGAGGCGCATTCAGCAGTCAGTAAAATGATCTCAAATGTATGGCACGCTCGTGATTTAATTAAAATGATCATAATTGCATCTAGTCATTTTATAATCCTGCTACTAGCATTTTATTCAAACTAAATAGCCTTTAATTTGGGTGACAGTTTGTTTTATTTATTTTTTTAGTGCCATTTGCACATCCTGTCATAACGGTGACTGCGTACTGCTGCAATAGATGCATTTTGTAGCATTAAGGTTAATGATTAATTGATCAATAATTTAAACTACGATCAATCATGGAAATTACTGAAAATTGACATGAAAGATCTTTCATGTTCAAATTCACAAATAAAACTCATCCTCAGAGGTGTGACGTATGAGGAAAAACAAATAACATTTGTAAAATGTATTCGGTTAGAGTTTTACAGTAACCAAACAAATGCAGTGCAAGTATTATTCAGTGCATTTACATTACATCAGTAACAAATAAAATAATAATTGTAATGTGCTAATGAAAGCTTTGTTTTACCCTTAATTTATAGGAAAAGGATGTAAAAAGATTTTAATGTGAGATGCGAAGAGATTAAGGTTTCTGCCTGTCCTATATTTTTGAACCTGTATTTGACTACGCAGATACACTTTCAGATTACACCAACTAAGTTAATAGACTAAATGAGTAAATCTAACAACAACTTTATTTTACCTTAATGAACTTTACAATATGATCAGCTGCTTCAGTTGCACTGATTTTCCCAGTCTTCCTTCCTTTTACAGTCGGAGGCAAGAGATGAATGAGCAGAAGAATAGCTGCCACATCACTGTCCCATCCTAGCAGAATAGAGTATACAGTTAAACCTTAAACCAGTTAGTTTTTATTTATTTTTATATGTATATATAAATAAAAACACTTACCACAATCACACTCCTCCAGAGCAGACAGAAGGTCATCCACATGTGCACCAGGGTGCAGGTTTTTGCAGTCAGCAATTACTCTTTGCTTGTAGAATGTTGGCCATTTTGCAATAAATTTGCTTGAGATGTCATCTCCAAAAAGCATAGTAAAGTCTTGGTCAATCTATCACACAAATAAATCATGTCAATAACGAACACTAAAATTACATTTACAATTAACTTCAACATTTTAATATTTCTTACCAAGCCTGGTGTATCCAAAAATCGGGGAAAGTAATCAAGGATGAGTGAAGATTTGTCTGGATCATGTATCAAATTCTGCCTGTACTTGAATGTTGTCCTCATTTTATCCTTAATAACTGGTGTGTCCGTTGAATGCTTCATCATGGATATAGCTTCTGTGCATTCGTCACCTGACAGCTGCTCAGTTGCTGAAGATGTCTTGCGCAAAGTCTTTGGACCATCTTGGTAAACCACCTTGGATGCCCCCTTCAAGTTATTTACAGAGTTGCGCTGAACAGTTTTCAATCTGTAGGCAATGTAACCCTGGCCACTGCGTGGATCATAGTAATGTTCCTGTAAAACAAATGTTAAGCATCAATAAGTCAATCAGTATCAGGCAGTATAGCATGCACAGAACTTATGTAAACAATATATTCTCCAAAATTCTATGCATGACCCACTTTACACAATGGACTACCCAAACTATAAAATATTTATACTTAATGATACTTACAGCTACCGATAATTACAGATAATTTGATTGACTCATGCATTTGATATGTGCTGAAATAAAGAGTACAGTTTCAATGTACTGTATACTTACATAACCAGTCGGTGAGCACTTATCCTTCAAATTGGGGAACAAGGTTATGATCCCAAGAGCGTAGCTTAAACGGATACTGACTGGTGGAATCCTCCTAGAACACAATTTTTTTTTTTTTTACACATTACATGTAAAATGTAACTGTGGTCAAATACCAATGCAATATATAAACTAAAGATTTTTTTTTTTTGGTCACTTACCCATACTTCTCTACCATATCAGCCACAAGGATGTTTACCAGCTTCTTTCGTGTCTTGTCAGACAGGCTACTTGTTTGTTCATACTCCTTCAATATATCAGAGCCTCCTGGTTTTGAGTGTAGCGCTGCATGAACTAGCTGTATAAATATAAAAACAAAAACAAAGTATGAACGCAAATAAACCGGTCTTTGATATACTAATGTTGATAAGATTATTGATAAGGTATTGAAACTTATATCATTGATGGACAAAACATAAGAGGGAAAATAACTGACATCTTTTGACGCATTGCAGTCAGAAGGTTCTTCTAAGAATCGCTTTTTGGATGCCTTTGAAGATTGTGGAATCACTGTGGACTCCGAACTTTCTGATTCTATTGATGAAAACGATGACCCAGGGCATGAGGGCTCAGAGAGATCGATCTCAGCTTGTGGAACATTATCTTAGAATCACATACAGGACACAAGACAATATGAACACCAAAAAGACAGATGCGGCTCATCATGTATTGTGAAAAAATATGTTTGGGAATACAAACTAGATGATTCATTTATGAACATGGCAGCAGGTCATGAGTTTCTTACCCGATTTATTGTTATCACCATCCAAAATTTTGAAGGACACCTTAGATGTTCTCACAAGCTCATCAAAAATATCAGCATCAACATCAACTCCTGCAGAGTCTTTAAGAACCACATTGGCTCCATGCGGCAAGTTGAACTTTGCTGAAGCTTAGAAGTTGAAACAAATACAACTCAATTTTATGTTTTAACATACTGAAATAATAACATTTCAAATCACTTGGCATTATTTTCAAATGCAAGTAATACATTAAAAAAAAATCTCTCTCTTTCTCTCTCTCTCTCTCTCTCTCTCTCTCTCTCTCTCTCTCTATATATATATATATATATATATATATATATATAATTCAATAAAATAAGTATTCAGATAGTAGGATATAAAGTCACATGTATTGAAAGATTTTTTAACATTGTAATCAGAATATTATTTGGGATTAAACACATTTATAATACACATTGGGCCTCATTTACGAAATGAACGTACCACAGAAAATAGGTCATATGGTCGTTTCAGTGCAAAACTTTTAATTTATTTATGTATGTGAGCTGAGGCTACTATCAAATCTCACGTCTGATCTCAGCTCATATACACAAGTGTTCGAGTTGCTTGAACTTGGGCACAGCACAGTAAATATGGTGGAGAATTGTAGAATGATAGCATTCTGTTCCCTTTTATTTTCCAAACTGCTAGGGGTGGGATCGATACAGCATAGTATTGCAATATTTTCTGCGACAGTACCGCATCGATGCACGGATGAAAGGTATCGAGATTTAATTATATTTGGTAGAATAAAAATAAAAAAATTAAAAATCGCAAAGCCGAAAATAGGCTACATAATAATATTATATACGTGCATGCCCCGCCTGCCAGGGTTCAGCGCGCATGTGTCACTCTCCTCGTCACTGCGCGGTTTATGCTGTGCTCAGTATTCCACTCTATTTATGTGCTTGTGTACTGCTCATGCTCACCAGGAAATCAAATTCTGCCCAAACAACGCTGACAGGATATTTGTATGCATTATACTTGCTCTTGTTTGCAGTAGCACTACTGTGATATAGCATGGTGTACAGCTGTACTGGGCAACGCTGATAAAATGATACCTTCAGTGACACTCTGCTCATATGCTCTGAAAATAATAGCTTTGTAGGACTATAAATTATTTGAAAAATTAGTTCAATAAATAACTTGTATCTGATTATGTTACATAGAAGTGAATATTTAATTTTATATTTAAAAGTTTTGATATTTAATATTAAGGTAACACTTTTCAATAAGGTTCCATTAGTTCATGTAAGTTAATGTATTAACATAAACAAACAATGAAGAATACATTACAGTATTCTTAATGTTAATAAATGAAGAAAAGAAAACAGTTGTAGAATACATTTGTTCGTTGTTAATTCATGTTAATTTAGAGTGCATTACCCTTAACAAGCACAACTCTTGATTTTAATAATGCTTTAGTAAATTTTAAAATGAACATGAACTAAGATTAATAAATGCTTTAGAACTTTTGTTCAAACTCAGGGACGAGGTTTCTAAACTGGGGTGTTTTATGGGCGTTATATTCAAGTGATGATTACTTCGTGCTGCCACATTTATGGACTTTCGATCTTTGGTAAATACTTTGAGATTGGCTGCATACAAAGGTTTCGTGAATTACACGTGAACTCTGTCGTAAGCTGATTTGATCACAGGGATATGCGTTCATTTCTACATTAAATTGATAAATGAGGTCCATTATCTAATGCAAAAAACAACAACAACAAAATATATATTTATTAAGACTAATACTTATGAATAACACTGTCATAATTAGCTTAAAATTATTCGAAATGTGAAAAACGTACCTTCTTTAATGAATCCACAGAAGTCAAAACAGTCATTTTTCTCTGGTATTCGGATCCATTTCGGGTTCCCTTTACACTCGACTTGGACCAGCATTTCTTCAGAACGACACTCTCACTATTAAAATAAGCTAGCACATTTATTATGTCTTTTAACCACTCATCTAGATAACGCCAATATGAAAACCTAACACACACACTTAACGTTACACACAAACACAGTTACATCTAAAATAAAGTTTTAAAACCAACTATGCAAGTTTCGCTTATAAATTATTAAATTGAGTGACGTTTTGGTGATATTGCACATGTTTAACTTACGTCCACACAAAAGCAAATCCTGCAGCACCCATCGAAAGCTTCGTTAATCTAACGTTTTAATTATAAAGCGTGTGTGTTATACGTTCTTCCACAGACACTATTAAATAAAACAGCAGCTTACATGGTCAAATAAACACCTTAAACATTTTTCGACGAGGTTTTGAGACAGGAACTCTCCTAGCTGACACATCCTGAAGCTGGTCAAGCTTCATCTTTATAACAAGTGTGACATGGCGCGCGCCCGCCCGCCAATTTAGAGTGCGTCGCGGCTTTATCCGCCTATTAGGCCTCAAATCTTTCAATAGCTTTTAGCACCTGTAAATTCTTCCCCTGTCCTTGATATTTTATCTTTTTGTATAACTCTGCGTTTTTACAGTTACAAACATTAAATTTGTTCTTCTCATGATCAACTGTGTGGTTTTAATCTGTAAAAGGCGTAATGTAGAGAAGGGAAGCCTAGATGTCGTGACGACAATTTAGAAATTTGTTTAATAAATTTACGATTTATTAATACGTATATTCGTTTTAGGTTAATCAAGGACAGATAACTTAGTCCACTATTTTAAATCGCGTCCATGATCTGAATTACTAAGGTATCAAATTAGTACAACGTGGCCCCGATTTCTCTCAACGAGTAAACGATTTGATCAAAGTTGTCCATGACATCTAACCTTACCCATGTGCATGGCCCCGTGAATATAAAAAAATATTTAGCTATTTACTAATAAATGTATTTATTAATTTAGCTATATCGTGTGAGAATCTGATCTACCTGCCTTTCCTTCGCCTTCGGCTTCAACTGAAAGAAAATGGCGGAAACAGACTGGTGGCCTAGCTTTAAGTGGAGGCGTGGCCTGTTACTACACTTTGGGTGAAATTTGAAAATACACTTAAATTTCACACCGACACTGTCTTACAAATAACAACAGCAGTGTTATTTTATCACTATGTAGTGTTAAAACAATGTCAACACTGTTAATTTTACACCGTCCCTGAAAATTTTACACCAGAGATTTTGCTGTGTATAAGGTCTTTTAATGAAACTTTGCAAATCGCCTTTCCTTATAATGTGCTAATTAGCAAGTTTCAAGATGGATGCGGCTAAAGTAAACGGTCTCTCTGAGAGCGGCTTGGAAGAGAGGGGCGGGGTCAGCAGAGCTCATTAACATTTAAAGGAAAATGCTACAAATCATCTTGCTTTGAATAGAACTGTTTTTGACAGGGTAAAAGGGTGTTTTTACACTACCATTGAGAAATTGTAACTTTCTTTATTAAGACCCTAAAGAATCATTTCAACTTAAGGAAATGGGCATCTGATGGACCCTTTAAGAGTACCGCTCCAATGACTGTACTCGCATACCAAGCCTCACACAGATGCTCACACTTTCAGTCATCTCCTGTTTGCAAGGGATGATTACCAGCTTCCCCACTCGTAACAAACTTCCCCAGGTATCGTCCATTTCCTAGTAATCAGTCTTCCTTCCTTCATGTACCCTTCTCTCTATTTTTTCACTTTCTTTCGCTGCCTCCCTGATGCGAGTATCACTGTGGGGGTTCCCCAAGAGCGGTGATTAAGTCTGAAGGATGTTATCAGCCCAGTTCATGAAAACCTCACGCTGTGTGCTTCGTTTTATAGATGACACTGTGAGTGATTTAGAGAGAGGACCCTCGGATGGGCAAGTGACTGGTACTACGGCAGGATGCTCGAAAAGCTACGTCAGGTGGAGATGAATGGTGCTCAATGGGGTCTGACTCACAGCACTGCTTCTCATCTGTCCTCTCGGACGCCTAGTGATTGAGCCGCGCAGACATGGCCCAGAGCTCGTGTTAAACCTGAGTCACTCACCAGGATTTTAGAGGTCACGATTTAAAGGTGAGAGAGCAAATTAGATAGAGAGGATGAAGTAGACAGGAAAAAAAAGACAGACCTGCTGTGAAACAGAGAAATGAAGCTTTCGGTGACTCGTAGGTTGAGGACAAGATTGTGGCATAATGACTTAGAATAAAAAGGAGACACGAACAAGGACTCGAGATGTCGTCAGCTCAGCATGCTACCATTATTCCCATATTGCCTGTGAATGAAAAACAACTCTATTTCAAGCCTTCCAATTCCCAGTACAGTAGATAGTACACATGTTCTTTACACTAGCAGACTGAAGCCACTTAGGTCAGTGAAATCCCTTTGGGCCCCATATATTACCAATGAAAATAATAGCTCAAGTAGTAGATGTCACAACTGAAGCACTGGAGAAAAGTGTAAGGGTGAAGCCATGTTCGCACTGACAGCAATTAAATAGCTAGAGCTTGTCGAGTGTCTGCTCTTGTAGGCATTCCCACTCGACTGCTTTATCCAACTGTATGTGGCATCAGATAACAGTTTGCGATCTATTCGTGGTTCCTGCTCAAGGTGAACCCTACCCTACTTTGTTGCCCTGCGAACAGTTTGAGTTACCGAAAACTGGCAACGCTTATTGAAAACAAAAGACCTCAGTTGGACCTTCAGGTCTGGATCAACAGTCTTTCTAACGTTAGCCATTTGCTACTTGGCTGTCCGTTCATCTGCATGTAGCCGAGTTTTCCTCGTACCAAATATGAAACCTCCTATTATTTATTGACCCTATCAGTTTTTTTAAAAATCAATTTTATGCATGCATTGCACCAACATTTGGATTTAACCAAACTTGTAGTGAACTTTACTTAGTGTTTCTAAGTGTTGTAAATCACTGTAAATCAACTTTTTCCAGTTTCTGTGCTATGATTACAACCTTGTTTTTATAATTCACCATTTTGTTCAACTTTGAAAGGCCTGGCAGCTGCTGCTGTATATATTTAACATTGACGGCATATACAGTGGAAGCGTGGGAATGTCCCTCCACACCAGCCCATCATATCCGTGTCCTTCATCAAGGGCTTTTATTTCTTGCATTCTTGTAAGCTACTTTTGACACTAAACCATGACATGTCCTATTTGTGTTAATTTTAGCTTTAGTGAGTGCTAGGATGGCAGGTTCCCAGGATCTTTTGGACAAAATACTTGTGGTGTTAGGGCACAACACGTTTTGGCAGCATCTCTAAATTTCCCTGAGGTTGCCAATCTTTTTATTACTCCCTTCCAACTCCCAGTGCCTAGCCATTTTTGTTATTTATAGAGCAGTCGAGAGGTCTCATTGGAAAAAAAAGATTGCAAATGGATTACCGTTTTTTTTTTTTTTTTTTTTTTTGCTGACTGGTAGACTTGTGTGTACCTTTTCTTTTCCTTTCTTTTGATATAGCTATATACTAAATGGTTTTAGCAGAATCCAGAAGTTGCAAAAGAATGAAAAGCTTTTGGGAATCAGGAAACTACGAGGAAAATATTAATTGATTTGAATAATTCACTTTTATTAAGAACACCTTCACATCTCAGCATTCATTTTTATTGATTTGCCATTTGATGACAGCAGGTTTAATTAAAAGTGATTCCGAAATGCCGACACGCCTTAAGGAGCGAAGAAAAGCTATCCAGGAAAGCCGATCATCTCAGATGTAGAGAGAATAAAGGGGCAAAAAAAAAAAAAATTAACAAAATAGAAGTTCCACCAAACATAGAGAAAACCCTCTTCTGTTTCTCTCTGCCATTCGAGAAGGATAGATGAATATGGTTTGCTTCTGTGTGTACACTGTGCACAGTATTGTCCCTAAAAGCATTTTGGCTACATTATATAGATTTAGATGAATGCCTTTTGTAAACGGTTCCAGATTTGAGTAGAATATTAAGGCCCTTTATGTGGTCTTCAATGAAAAGAAACATTATCTACCAGGGCCCCTAATAAGCTGATCCTGCTCTTTTAAGCAGATTATCCCAGCTGTATAAAATCTAAGACTTTGGGAAATAATATGCATGCAATATTATCAGTCAATTTCTGCCTTGATGGACTGAAATCCACAGATTTTGGAGGATTAGATGACATGATTTTTGTATTGCTGCATGATGCAAAGGGGATTCTACTGTATAAAGATTGCATTAAGATGGCCTACCAAGATATTGTTCAAGCAGCTGCTGTGAGGAAGCTGAGGGTTTGAGTTCTCTAAGAGAAGGTGGTCCAGGGCAGAACAGATAAGGGCCAAAGGGTCACGGTTTTGTGCAAAGCCAAGAAGAGTTGACGTGCATTTATATGGAAGAATTTAAAGTACTAGTTGGAAGCTTAGAAACTTATTGTGTGTTCAGTAATGGTTTTAAGTATTATCCTGTCTTTTTTTCTCTGAATCACCATTGTCTTCATTGATACCCTTGATATTTCTCCTTCCATTTGCATTGGTTCACTTTTAGCAGCTTGCTTTTCCTCAGTGCCTACAGTTAGTTGTTGTTCTGTTTTGAGAGCAGCAGGGTAACTCTCTATTCCTGCACATCCCAACACAACAGATGAAATGAAGGCCTTAGCTACTACTGTACATCTTTTGTTTTTGAAGTTTGCCTTAGAAGCAAGCATACAGATCTCGTTCCGGGCGATTAATACTGTGAACCAAATCTCCAGGTAACCCTAAAGCTAGAGTAGACAAGCAGTTTCTAAAACCACTTAACAAAAAATGTCTAGCACAGTTGGTACTAAGTCAGGTAGAAGACTAAAAGGAAAAGATAAAAAATGAATTTATAGAAGAAAAAAAAAAGTGGATGCCCACCTGTCACATGACATGTGCGACCCAAGACTGGCACTTTGAAATGTCAACACCTGCCGATTAAAACGCCAGGAGAGGACAAGAGAGCAAGAACAAGTGTGGCAGAGGAAAGTAAAAGAGAGATTCTAAATAATTCAGACTAGAGAATGAGGATCAGTTTGAAATGTCAAGTGCCAAAATGTGAGCAAGAAGGCCCCACTGCTCCTTCACCTAGGGTGTAGCACTGCCACTTTTATGGGATGCTGAAGGAGAAGGGTTATCTTTCTCAGATACAGCTGCTTCGAGCAAGATATAGATCATGCTGGCACAATGAAAGCAGGACTCAGCACTGCACCAGAACAGGCAAGAAACCTGGCCTGATTTTACTGTAGGTTTTTAGTGCTTTTTGTTTTCACTTACTAACTGGAGTAGTGGCCTGATCCAGTTGACTTGTTCAAGCCATTTTTAAACTCAGCATGAAATAAATGTGACCCAATTAAGTTTCTTAATTGATCCCTAGTCATGGAAACGATCCATTGGTGCATGCTATTTCAATTTATAACAATGTTTATAATCTCAAAATCTGCAAACTTTCCTTTTCCAGTGGCGTTACTTAGGCCAAGTGGACCATTTGATAATGTTGACTGATAGCCAAATAGCAGTAGGCATGTCTTTAACAAACTAACAGTACCTGAAGAGAACGAACTAGCAGTTAGCAATTCCAATTTAACTTAAAGGGGTCATATGATGCAATTTACATTTTTCGTTTCTCTTTGGATTGTTAGCAAAGCTCTTGGTGCAAAAAGAAGATCTGTAAATTCGCAAATAGACATTCTTTATAAAAGTTAAGAGTCAACCACACCCCCTAAAATGGCTTGTTCTAACACGCCCTCACATATCGACATCACGATGTGGGAAGATTTGTATAACGCCGCCCAAATGTTCACGCAAAGAACATTGTTGTTGCCGTCGCCATGTATTGGAGACGCTGTGTGTTTTGTTGTGAAAGCGAAACTACTTGTTTGGCCTTCCAAAAGAGAACACGACTAGAAATCAGTGGTTAAGTTGTATTTACAACACTATTCCAGAACAGTTCAACCCAAATATACAGATGTGTGCAGCGCATTTTACGAAAGACGAGAACTGTTTCCTGAACCAGTAGCCTATAAATGCGTCTGTACACAAAAGCTGTTTCTATGAAGTTGGGCAGTTCCAACTTTCCAAGGAAAGTCTGGTTCTTCTGACTCACAGCATTTAAGTAAGTTTACATATTTAAATAATTTTCCACTGATGAATCAAACGCGAGTTTTGAGCAGTGTGGAGTAGCGCTTGTTGTTTGTCATTTCTCCGATCACAAATGCAGACATGGTTTTATGTTTATGTAGTGCAATATTGACATGAAGTAGCCTACCACTGCAAGATAAAGCTCAGTATGGACAGAAACAAATCTCTCTTGAAGAGACTGACGCCATGAAGCTTGAATCATCTCCTCGAGTTTTCTGTTACACTTGTTGTGTTCCCCATGCAAAAAGAGCTCTCAACTGAAAATGCCGCTACAGGTGCTTTTTACCTCAAAATGTCAACAAAAAATACTTCTGTCTCAGCCGAGTAATTGAGGCTAGGTAGAGAAAGGAAAGAGGGGAAAATGAGAGCAGCGAGTATGAAAGTGGGTGAATAAAAACTAGCATAAAAAGGTTAAAAGAAGTGAAGAGGCAGACTGAAAAGAAGTGGCTGTGTTTTTTTGTGTATTAAAGCTATTGATATTTTTGTAAATATCTGCTAGTGTTTAGTCTGACAGCGTTTTTCCTCAAAATCCATTATACGCCATCAGACAAAACCTTTCAGCAAACAGCAGCCTGTCTTTCCCAAGCCGAGTACTGACAGAATTCAGCTTTTGGAGCAGACAGATAAAGCATTTGTGTACCAGAACAAGGCTGTCCACGTTATTTTTGAATTCGCAACATTTATCACCATGAAGCTTTCATACATCAGACACTAAAATGACCAAAATTGTTCTGAAAAATATTTACTTGAGTCAATACTACTGGTAAAATTTGTTAATGATTATATTTGTCTGCCTCCGTGATTAAAGCTCACTACTTTAGACTGGATATCTTCATTCCAAAGCTGTTTAACTTGATACGTAATTTATTTTATTGGTCGTAGTTATGGTCAGTTGCATGAAAAGGCCGGTCATGTGATCATTACATGGCGACACACAAAATCACTTTTTTCCAGAGGGCTACGATGTCTGGTGTCTTCTTCCCACATGAATGTACATTATTGTAATTATTTCTCCAAAGTACATTTAGTTCCTTTATGTTTAAAGCTGTTTTATTAGCATAAATTGCTGAGTGCACTTTTAATCGATGTAAATGATATTAGCTGGATAAGTTTCAGGAAAAACCCCCGGAACATCTACAGGAATTGTCAGCCTGTCACAATGACTACATTTGTGAATCTGTTAACTAAGCTGGCAAATCTTTATGTGCTTTGAAGAATGGAAAACTTAAGCTATATTTTTTGAATTGCCCACCACTAGGACATCGAACTTTCTCACTCTGAGGTCACAATATGTACAGCGACACCTGTACTGCAGGGACATCTTGAAGTGCTAAAACTGTGTCTGTGTTTATTTTTTTATTTTTTTTGCCTGTCTGTGGTTCAGTCAGTCGTATTGTGGTCTCGTTTTCTGTCTGTTGTTCCTCATGGCATTCTCTGCATCTATAAATATGTATACTTGTTATGTTGAGTCTGTGCAAGGGCTGGATGAATTGCTGATTTTTGGATGGTGAGCTGGACGATGAGCTGATAAATCACCTCGAAGTGAGAATCAAAGTGAAAGAGATAGATAACACAGGCGAAGCGATCCCTACTGACCACACCTCTCTGCCTCAGTGATCTGTTGGCCGTATAGCCTCTGACTCACCCCTCCTGCTTTAATATTCTGCCAGGGCACACGCAGAAAGAGACAGAGATAGAAAATGTAATACACAAAACTTTTTTTTTTTTTCAACCGAATTGGAGAATTGTATCTTTATATCACACTCTCACCAATGGATCCTCTGCAGTGAATGGGTGCCGTCAGAATGAGACTCTGATAAAAACATCACAATAATCCACAAACAATCCATTTCTTGATGTCTTGTGACACAAAAAAGCTATGTTTTGCTGCAACATACACAAATCAAGGACCATTTACAAGCTTAAACAGATCAAAACAATGCATAAAAAAATATGTCAGTGGATCTTGATGTTAGAGAATAACAGGGGACTTTTCAACCGGAGGAAGTCTTATGGATATTTTAGCCAGAAGGAGATTTATTTCTTAAAAACACACATCTTTTCAATTCGCAATATTGAAGGCAAAGCCGATCCTCCCTATACGCAAAGTACACAAGCTTGGTCTAAAAGGTTATTTTTTTTTAAATACTGTATTTGGCCAGAGGTTGTGAACAGCGCTTACATTATGCGTGTGCTGTCGCCCTTTCTGCGTAAAATTCAGTCAAATCATGTAGCCTGAATAAAATAAAAAAACAAAACATTAGTGAGCATGATTCAAGATGGAGTGAACATGGACAAAGGCGTTTCACACAAGAAATTATTCCATTTTTGTATAATTGCTGTTGGACATTGCTAATAGGCTACTGCAGATAAATTAGTAAGAATGTGAAAAGTGTGTTTCATTTCCTCAGTCCACAGGACCAAAAATGCCTATTCAGTAGTTGAAGAAACACCAAACAGAGATTCAGAGACACAAACACTCCTCCAACTGGCTTGATAGGGCCATTTAAAATAGCACTTTGTTAGTTAATTAACGCATAAAGCTCAGGGTAATTTCTGCAAATGTGACTTCCTGAAAGCCTGATTTAATCTATAGCCAAATCCAAAGGCAGTGTTTGAGTTTTCAACAGAGGAAATGTTCGGTTGAACATTAAATGATGAACCATGGTGGTTTTTCTGGCATACTTTAGATTGGCATCAATAAGCAAATAAGCGCATTAAATAACACGCATTATTAGTGTTTAGTCGCTACAGATCGGTTTATGTATAATTTCGGCTTTACACATGAGCCATGAAATCTTGTTGTTTTTTATCTACTTATTTATTTTTAAAACTGTAAATACTGGCTCTGTGCCAGTTGTTTCATCCTGATGAGCTTGACAGAGCAACAGTGGCTCAGCCAATGGTGTGAGTTTGGAGGCGGGGCTTTGTCTGACCAATGGCAGACTGTTTGCCTTTATTTTTGCAATTCTGTTTGGTGTCGCTAGATGCACACTTAATACTTTCTTCACATTTAAATTAGTTAAACCACGATTAATATCCACTTTTCTTGTGGAAATGGCTGTTACTATTACTTATGCTACTTTGACAATTTTGACATATAATCTTGTTGACGGTTCGGAAATTAATTTATACCTAATTAATTAGTAATTAATACCTAAAATTTTGTGGTTTAATGAGGCAAAAAAAGAAAAAAATCCCTTCTTGTTGAAAAGGGCTGTCGCATCTTGGCAGAGAGTTTTGCACAGTCGAGCACCACTCAGAAAATGTTAAAATCTTCATTTAGTTATTTCATCACAGGAATCCTCAAATGTGGAACGTTTATTCAAAACACTGTAAATGTCACCCATATTTCATGTAGCATTTTGTTAGTGGGTGTTTTAATTTTCACAGTTTCGCTTCATAGAGAGACTCCACTGAGGACTAGTGTGACTTTGCCAAAGTGAGACGCCGCTCTTAGTTAAGTTAAAAAGGAAGTGTGCGGAAAAGAGATGCTCTTCTGCATGATAAGCCCACCTGGCGCGATGTGAATGTCGTCTTTGCCTCGAGGGAGTATGCGATGAAAAGACTGTCCTGGATCTTGCCTTTCTTGTTCGATTCGGGGGTTGAAGAGAAGTTTGAGCCTGACAGATGTTGAGAAAAATTAAAGCACACACACAAACATATGGAAACAATGTGTCCACATGAACGTTCCCCCCACTGTTCAACACAGCACGCTGTCGGCACTCATTCATAATCTTCTATAATGAGGAAAAAAAAATGTTTTTCAGTCACCTGAAGAAAATAGGAAAACTATTTCCTACATTCAGCACATTTTGAACATTGTTTATATACAGTGCAGTCAGAGTACGAAAATAACACTGTTAGCAGTGTAGCTTGGCTTAGCTAACTACAGTTTGCAATAGCAGTATAATCTTTCATTATAAAGTCTTTTTAAAGGAAAAGTCTGAAGTCTTGCATAATTTATGCATTCTTTTGCTATTTAAACCATGAAGGAATGACTTTATTTTATCTGTAGAACACAAACGGAGATGTTTAGATGAATGTGCCATTTGCTCTTTTCCATGCCAATTCAAAGATTAAGAACTGGAGCTTTAAAGCTTCAAAAGGTAGAGGAATAACGTTTGTCTGTTTAGTTTTAGAAGTCAGTGAATGACGAGAACAAATGCAACATTACATATCATCAAAGGTTTTTAGTTATTTTTTATGAAAGCAGCAGTGTAATACTCACTGGCATCGTAAGTCATACAGAGGAGAAGATGACAGCCATGTAAATAATAAGCGTTGCTTTGACTGATGGCCTCTATTTCGACACTCTGTGATCATTCACTCATCTATTCTTTACCTGCTCAATTCTTTTCTGATTACACTTTCTTTTATTCATGAGACTTCATTGCTCTGTTTGAGTTTCAATAGATCTAAAGTAAACCTCTGTCGCGAGATGATTTTATCTATGTGACTGAAGGCGGAAAATGATCAGTGATGGATTTCGGAAAGGGGTAATTTTATAAATGGTTGATTGTTTTATTCACTGACAAGGTTATGTGTCACAAAGGATCATGGGATGTGCAGAGATATTCATCATGAGCTACTGTGAAAAGAAAATCCATGCTGTTTACCAAGATGTAGATAAGATGTTTCTTCAATGGAACTGGTTTTGAGAAATGTAACTTTACATCACTTACTCACCAACGGATCCTCTGCAGTAAATGGGTGCCGTTAGAATGAGAGTCTAAACAGCTGATAAAAACATTACAATTATCCACAAGACTCAAGTCCATCAATTAGCATCTTGTGAAGCAAAGAGCTGCAAATTTGTAAGAAACAAGTTCATCATTATGCCTTTTTAATTTGAGTTTTTATCAGCTGTTTGGACTTTCATTCTGACGGTACCCATTCACTGCAGAGGATCCATTGGTGAGCAAGTGACACAATGTTAAGATTCTCCAAATCTTATCCGATAAAGAAACAAAATTAAACATGGGTGGTTTGAGGTTGAGTTCATTTTTTAGCCATTTTTGGCATTTATATTTTATGAAAAAAAAAAATGGCAGCATGATCTTTCGGCTAAATACTTCCTATTGTGCTCCATGGGAAAAACTGTGTTAATTGTGTTTTTTTTTTTAAAGAATGGACCTCTTCTCATAAAGTTATTGGTCTTATGAAAACTAAAGGTAAAAAATCCAGCGTGTAGATTTACTGTTAAATGTTCAGACGCTTTATGAATATGTAATATAAAGAAGTAGTAAAGCAAAGATCAAATTTAAAATAAAAAGTGATCCATGTGATGAATAGATAAGCACATAGAGGGAAAAAAGCAACATCTCTGTGGGTCTACAGCTCTAAAGTCTGGTTGCGTTAACATGTTAGCTTCTAACCAATGTGACTTGCTGGAGAACACATGTTGGCTGTCACCAAGAATCAGTGCTTCGTTACAGATTCACAGCAACTCCAGACAATTGCCTCCCATCTTCTGGCAAGATGGGTTTTTCTTGGAAATGCCTTTTTGTGTTTTCTTGTCTATTTAGCTAGTAGTTGATATAATATCTCTGTATGGTACACCAATTTCCAAAGAAACCTATACCATGTTCTAAGGCCACAATGAATTCAAGTGAGCAGAATGGGGAACCTTTTCACCCTCACATGAAACTTCTGATCGCTCGGATGCCTATGGAAGAACTCTGTTTCGTTCACACAACTTGCCCAAGCAATGGTACATGTGACTGTACATTTAGGGTCTAATTTGGGGTAATTCTGGCTCGATGCTACACTTGTACAAACTCATGAATCATTTACTCTGGCATTCAAACCTGCAACCTTTCCACTCTAGATTGTTAATTACTAAGCCACACCACCACACAAATTAGTATCGAACTACCCAATCTGCCGTCGTCAGGTGTATTGGCTGTTTCATCATAGTCTACAATCACTGCCAAGCAGCTACAGCCAAATTTATAGTGTCTCAACTAGTATGGACAGAAATGCAGGCCCGCAAGGATATAGAGCTCAAATTGGATCAGGAATCTTTCGGGTGGCAGATAACCTTCACGGAACGCTTCCTCTTTGCTGGTCCTGCCTCTCCGAGTCCCAATGTTTTGTTAGCCTGTCTCATGGGAAGGGTGGATGAAACATGACAAGACTCTGCGCCCAGCACAAATGAGTGCATCAACCCTTCCAACGCAGCCTATGGCCAAACACGACCTACATTCTGTCTGCTGTGAGCAGAAACTGTGTGTTTATGCATCTGTGTTCTGTGTATAGCTAGTGTTCTCTGCATTCTCACTTTGTTGTTTTTTTTTCTTCCTCAGTTGTGAACACCTTGTGGTTTTGTTGAGTGGTTGTCAGCTCACTTCAGTTTGTGGACTGAAATGCAAGCAGATATTTAAATCACAGTACATCGCCGAAAATATAAGGATAGTACTATTCATTTTGACTTTTTCTTTTGCTCTTCGTTTGATCAGTTTTTGAAATTTTGATTAAAGAAAATGTTTTTACATTTTTATTTTTTACATTTTTGCATCATTTTTATTTTTATTTTGATTGTAAACTGAAAAATACAAATAGTTCATAAAAATATTTTACCTTAAAATTTTACATTTCATTATTACATTTAAACTAAAATAAATATTTGAGTTTCATTTAGTTAAAACTTTTATTTAATTTTTTATATTTTCATCATCATTTACCAAAAATAACTTTTTGTGTGGATGTTAAAAACATTATAATTGTCACTTTTGTTATCATTATGGGTGTGAACGGGTTTTTTGCACATTCTTTTAGGTGCAAGTAAATTATTTATGAGTCCACTTGTGCATTTTTTGTAATTTTATGCAAATGTAAATTGTAATTTTTACATTGTAGATTTATATATTTGATTTATCTTGTGTATAGTATGTGTTTGGATGAGTTAACTCAGTGAATCACTATTTTTTTATATCGTTGATTATAATTTGGATTATTTCAAGCAATCATATTCTTTTATATGTTTTCTTCGTTAGTGTGTTGTTGATACCTTGTGGGGTCTTTTTTTTTACTCTTATTTGGTCAACTGTAGATAAAGTTTTACAGTTCAGATTGGTTAATTATAACCATTATACACTTTTTTTTTCTTCTTTGTCCTTGATAAAATAATGATAATAATATATGGTATCAAATATTTTTTGTCAGTAATTTATTTGACAAGATTAACACTTGCATCCATATGCAAAATGGCCACATATTGTAAATAATTTGAGTGTAGGAACTACTGTAGCATTTGAGTTAAAGTGCTTGCACTACTCTGCTCGGGTTTACTTTAAAACGTTACATGGAATACCCCAAATACATGCACAGATGCTTTTAGCATCTCACAATGTCCCAAATCATGTACGATAAAACGGTTAATTAGCACTCGGAGTGCTTGTGATATTACCGCTTTTGTTAAATTAGGTACGATTGAGTGCTTCACAGAAGGCCACACGGGTGAAGCTTCTCTTTCAATGTACTTTGTCGTAAAATTGTGACTCACGCGCACTCAAACCAGACAAGAGGTCGGTGATGAGCTGTTTTATCATCACCGGCAGGTGCTTGTGCAGTATCGCTCATTCCGGGGTAGAAGAGAAGAGGTTGAAGAGGTTTCCACAGGCCAGGACAAAAGTACGCACTTAAGACTATTTATGAGACCTCACCGTTGTACCTGATGCTAAATTACGTCAGATTCCTTCCTGTGTGGCATAAAGTTCATAGTAGCTACATACAATGACTGGGTAAAAAAAGCATCAGTTTTCAAAGATGTCAAGGATGGATTTTGGCCCGATACACAAAAGACAGGATATAGACAGATTCGCGAATGTATACTTTATATAAGATACTGTAGGTGTTTCGTGTTGAAATCCTGACCAATCAGCATCCAAGACCAGAACGTTGCTTTTTATATTGTGTTAATGCACACATTCACGCACGCTTGAATGTCTGTGTACCGTGTTTTGGCAACTTTACATGTAAGTCAAATGGCATGTTTCTATCTAAGCAGTTGGCCAGAATAATCTGGAGAGACTGTAAATCAAAATTTTCTTACTATATGTTTAAATATCACCATAGCCTATGATCGGGGATGTTCCTTTCTCCATTGCTGATGTCCATGCAGCTTCATTGGTCTTTATTACCAACCTTTCCCTCAGGGCAGAATGGGAAGAGACAGAAAGATTGTAGAGATGTTGTATTTTCACCTCTGTTACTTTAAAATATCTGCCTCAGGGTACCTACCAAGGAAAAGAAAGTTCCTCCATATAGACATGGTTAGGTGTAGTAGGGAGTATAGCTAGTCACATATTTATTATTATTATTATTTTATCATTATGAGTGGTTTTTAAATTACTTATTTTAGGCTGAATTTTCTGCCCTGTTGATGAATGATGCTATTTAACCTTTCTAAATATTTACAAATATGTTTCATAATATTTGTAAAATAGTATTCCAACGCAATTAATTAATTAATTACTAACAAAACCATGCAAGTTTAAACTACATTCAATCAGTGGCTTTTTGGTAATTTTGGAAACAGGGTTGCAAAAACACATTATTATTTTTTTAAGGCTAAATTGCAACAGCACTGTTACACACATTTTTAAGCATAATAATGCTATAATAATATAGCTTTTTTATAACTATATAATTTTTCTTCTAAATATAAAAAAATACTACAAATTGATTTTTGTTATTTAAACTGTATATTAAAATTATTTTAAAGGTTTGCAATGCATTTAGGCAGTTATGAATTTTCTAAAAATGGTCAATCACTGACCATTTGTCTATAAACTACTTTAAGAGTTTCCGACACATCCTTTTGTACCCATTTTGTGGAAATTTCCAGGTGATAAAAGAGACTATGCCGACAGGGCAATATCGCTGTGTGTTAGTGCAAAATCCTTCCTAACCCCATAGTGAATTTTAGTTATTATTTAAAATCCTCTCCCTGCACTAATATTCTGGCAAGCAAACTGGCATAAATGTTGCTGACACACTGTACAAGAAACAGAGGAGCAGGGCGAGACGTATTAAGTCATAATATGAGGCAGAATTTAAAGGCACTTTGAAAAACCCAATCTTCTCAGTCAAGACCCGGAGGTTGAGAAGCCACTAATTATAATTCGGGAAGTTAAAGCTGCTGCATCCTCTGGGGCCTTGGTCCCATGTAGGTCATTGGATGTCAGAGCAACAGGGCACATTCTGAGCATTTGGACACAGACAAATTAGTTTTTTTTTTAGCTGTTTGAATGCCCCTTGTGGCTGCCCATGTCAGTTTTGCTCTCGGGGTGAACGTAGCTCTGGCAATTCCGTGATCCCACAACCCCGAGGGTGTTTGATGTCTCAGACGACTGCCTCAGACAAAACAACTGAATTTACTATTTGAAAGCATGCTGTGTGTGTAGTGCGTTGGTAGGAAAACGGTGGGGTTTTCTTTGTCGGTACGTGAAAGGGAAATCAACACACTCTCTAAGATTGTTTCATGTTCTTCCCCTTCATCTGAAAAGTTTTCCCACTCCAGGCAGTCTATGTTGCTGCTGTTTGGAGATAAAATTTGTATTCTAACAAGTGCACACTGTGGTGGCTGAGGAGGAAAGAAGAAAAATCGAGTACTTAAAAGAGCTTGAAATGGCAAATTGCTATTTATTTATATAGTGGTTCAACGGATCATATTGTGGTTTTTGATTCACGGATCAGATAAGCATAAAAAAAATATTTAAAGCACAGAGAATAAGAATGCCGAGAAGGGGTTTTTTTGTGACAATTTTATGTGTTTGTATCTCAAATGCAAGGAGACTTTAAATAGGAATCAATTCTGTATTTTCGCGCTGTCTGAAACACGTCGCTATGCTTGTGTGCACACTGAGAACAGCGCGTGAGTAACTAATTCTCTTTCAATTCTCATTTTCTTGTGGTTTAAAATTACTTGAAATATAAATTGGCAAATTAATCTGCGAATCACATGCGTGCCGAACTGTGGGGCCTGGTCCTTGCGTATTGCGGATCAACTGCGATCCATTTAACTCCTTTATATAGGTTATACATATAATAAAAAACTCATGGTATTGAAAACTCATGGTATTGATACGAAAAAAAAAATTACTTTGTGCATATGATATGAATGTGTTTGGTGTATATATTTATAAACATTTATTTATTAGAGGATAAACCCCTAAAGATGAAACATCTCGTTTTCATGGGGGTCCTCAGGATAATGTCCAAACAACATAGAACAGCAGAACAACAGAGTAGATACAATCAAATAAAACAAAAAATCAAAATAATCATAATTAATTATTAATAAAAAATTAATAAAAAAAATCAGCGCACTCACTCACATACATTCACACACGCTATACAGATACACACGCAACACATGTATAATACGAAGTTTTTGCATACATATAATACGCATCTTCCCCACAACCCTAAACCTCCCATCCTTTATCATATACACGCCAAAGTCCATTTTTGCGTATCAGTACCTTCATAAGATCGGGTTTGACAGATCAGAACTATAATTAAATTAATAATTGAACATTTACTTTACATGAAATCATCAAATTGGCAACAATTATTAACCAATTATTGCCAACAATTATTAACGCGCCATAAATAACATTGTGTCATATCTATGCACATTTTCCCCAGAATGTTCTTGCGACCCAGTTGCAACTCTTCCACTGCCCAGTACTGGGTCATGCCCCATGATTGGGGACCTCTGACCTTGTTCACCTCAAAAATTACAAGAACTAAGATTGTTTTCAAACTGGTTTTCTAAACACATCTACCATCGGTCAACAAAAAAGATAGCTCTGCTCCAAAATCATGCCATTGGCTGAGTCACTGTTACTATGCTGGGCTAATCTGAGCAAACAAACAGAATAAGATTTTGATAACTCTGTACTCTATAGTTGTCTCTGTAGATTAAGCTGGAGATAGAAGTATAAAGAAATGACATGCTTCAGCTTTAAATATGGCTTTAGCTTGAACTATCAAAACCTGCGCAGGTTGTTGCTTTTTGTTAGGTGAGTTAAACCACATGCATTGCCCCCCCACCTCAAAAGAACCACCGGGTGAGGTGGACTTTTAGCTTCACTTGCCTCATGTCAATTTTTGTGGCATTTTGAAGAAAGTTTTCCATCACTTTACACTCATAGCACCTCGTCTGACCTTGCTAGCAAAAGCATTTGCCTGATTTTGTTTCTCTGCATATAATGGTCTGAGTATATCCTATGTCACTGGTTTTCTCTTTGACTCTCTCTCTTCCCCAAGAGGTTCACTTTTAGACGTTGAAGTCTCTAAAGTAACTCCTAGTCTGGTCCACCTGCTTTCAGAAGCTGTAATTAGCATTAGCCTCTGGTCCTAATTAAATCGTAGATACGCTGTGTGATAACTCGACGTGAGAAAACGGAAAGGGTTTCGGCACTCCACAAAAGCCCAAAGCTTGGTGGAATAAAGGAAGAAAGAGATGGTCTTAATTGTTTCCTTGCTGTTGCTAGCACATGCTATTTTTGTCTTTTGAAAGGACAGAAATGATAAATTGCTAGCATACAATGGCGCCGTTAAAAGACAACGCAGGAAGGAAGAACGAGGATAGAAATGCTAGCACATAGTGAATACAACTTCACCTAAGCGCAGATGCATCATTCCCATTTAAACAGAGTTTTGATTTTTAAGCTAAGTGGATTTTGTATGCAAAATGTATTTGCATCTTTGATTTATTTAAAACTGTTAAAAAAAAACGTTCTCCTATACCAGCAAAGAACTCAAAGTTAGTAATGTGTAGCTTGATTTCTCTAAAAATGTCTCAACGCTTTGGCACTTAACATACTCATATGATTGTGCAACTACTTGGTTGTTATTTTTTTATTTTATATATATATATACGTCTTTTGGTCACATTTTATCTCGTCTAGTTCCAATAGTGACACTAGTACCCTCTCATTCAGAACAACCTCAGAAAGGTGTTTCTTTTAAATTGTGGCATTACAGCCCTACTGTACAAATGGCCCTTCAGTGGTGTGCTTGGAGAAGTTGTTTTTAATGAATCCAGCAGAGACTGATAGTTATTGTATTTGTTAAAATGTTGCTATGAGGACTCTACTGTAATATTGGGGTGACCTTGTATTTGGACAGACCCTCTCAGTGTGGAACAGTACTGGTGTAGTGTTTCCTCTAGGCACTAGTGAGTAGACTAACTAATTAGATCTTAATATGATGGGGTCAGAGCTCAGTGAACAAAGGGATGGAAATGAGCCGATGTGACTGGGGATGGGAAAGAGGTTAAACTGCTTGCATTGAAAGCTATAAAGAGAAGAACATAATGTATATGGTTGATCAGGTGATAGTTGTCACAATGAGAAATTGTCATAAAAGATGGATCTCAATAATTTTAAGATTTTGAAACAAAATCCATTTAAAATAGAATTGACTGTGTAAAATTTACCAAAAATCTTGTTTATTTACAGATACCATTGTGACAACATGCCACACTATTAGTTCATTGGGTCTTCTGTGAGATATCTTTATAATTCTGGTCAAGAGGGGCGGACATTTTTTATACATTTTTCACACTTCAGCATTTAATACTTACGGCTGGAATTTTGAAAACCCTTAGCATGCACCATTAATTCATAATTCTGTGTTTATCCCAGAACAATGTGGGGTATTAACATTTATTAGTTTGAAGGTGTTTGAGATATTCCACTGGGTGTAATATATTTTGACAGTTTAATGTGCAACGATCATCTGGCATATACTGAAGTTACATTATGCAACCTGCAGGATAACTTTTATAATTATGGCTGTTTAAGCAGTGCTATGTAAAGCTTTTTTCTCATAAGCGGGGTAATTAATACTCCCTTTAGAATTACAACTCTTCACATTCAATTTGCATAAAAGTCTTCCGCGTTATTTGCATGCAATGAATGCATGTTTCCCTTGGCATAACTAACATGTTTACACACATATATTCATAGTCATTCAAATACACCCAGTTGCACACAAACATTCATATCCCATTTTCTTGGCATAAGTTATATTTGTGAGTATTTAATGAGGCCGGTGTAAAAGAGTTTTAAAGCTCCTTAGCAAATGTTGTTTTTACAGAGATGAAAAGACCAGCACACGTTTTAGTCTTGAGGGGCCTGAAGGATTGACAGTTACGAGAGTATCGCGTGGTTATGACACACTCAGTGGTCAGTGGTAAGTCAGTTGAGGAATTGAATCATCAATTTCAACCTTGAGTATAGGCACCAGGGAAAACATGTTTCTGTGAGGGCTTTAGGAATTAGAATGGACTATGGTAAAATTGGATGGACAATATTTGTAGTCAATGAAACCGATTATTAAAATTTTGTTCTGTGTCAATTTAATTCAAATCATAAATTAAACATTTTGTCAGCGGTTTCTCCGTACAGAGGCAGTTTATAAAACTGACAAATTAGCAATTAGCAGGAGGCTGGTTGAACATTCAGTGATTTATTAGACAGATTTGTTTGAAGTTACAACATTAACATGAGGTTTGATGTCTATACTGTCAAACTCCTATATATATAAAAAAAGAAAAAATAAGAATATATATATATATATATATATATATATATATATATATATATATATATATATATATATATATATATATATATATATATATATATACCATAATTTACCACACTGTAAGTATGGTAAGATTTGTTAACATTGTTTTAAATTGCTAATTTTTGTAGAAAGAGGTGCTTGGAGAATATTGGTATTGATACATTTAGAGACTCTTTGGCACTAACTAAAGCATACCAGTGTAAATTTCCTTCACATTCTAGCGCAAAGCTTCAATGACCAATTAACTCACACGCACATACAAACATGTGTGTGCACACACACACATATAAACACCTTACTGTTTTGTTAAGCCACTGTAGCTTTGCTATGAATCTGTTTTATAAAAAAGGAAGCCAACTTTCTGCAAAAGAGTGACTTATAGAATGGTGGTGTTTAGATAATGGTAATCCAAAATGAATTCACAGAGGCACTATAAACCCTTAGTGAGTTACAAAGACTAATGGCGGTTCTACATTCTGGTCCCTAATTATGCTGTCATTTATGCTTTCTTTTATAACAATTTTGAGGCTTTATTGTTTAGTTGTACCAATAAGGTTTTACATAATCAAACCTAGCCGAATTATAAAACTACTGCATTAAAGACAAAGTTTTAGAAATTTGACTACATAAGTGGTCTTCTAAATCTGATTTTGTTTATAATTAAAGCATGAAAAACATTAATTTCTCAATTTTCTCCCCCCCACCCTTTGTCTCTCGTACAGATCCAAAGACTGGCCTTCTGAAAACATTGCTCATCGGTTCGAAAAAGGAGCAGTCAAGAAGTGAAAGACCATGAGTTACAGCTGTGGCAAGCGACGCTATAAACCTAAAACACGGACCACATAAAATGGGGACTATGTTTGCAATTATGGTCCCTGAACAGCTGTGACTGCCCTCAAGACACCTTTTCCCCCAAACCTGTGTCTTTGTAATCCTATTGGCCATCCATCTCCTGTGATCATTTTTCTTATTTTGAGCCCTAATCTCTTTTGTTTCCCACCTTGCTCAAAACAAATCCAGTTTTTACTCCAAAATGGCTTGCAGTTTCAGCTTAACTTGTGCTTTTCCACCCTCCTTTCTCATCCTTTCTCTTCCTATTTGTCTCCTTCTCCATGTACCTTCTTTTGTGAGGGGTGACTGCTGGCTAATTGAGGGGGATAAAGGCTATGTGTGGCTGGCAATCTGCAGTCAGAATCAGCCTCCATATGAGACAATCCCACAGCACATTAATAACACTGTCCATGATTTAAGGCTGAATGAGAACAAGCTCAAAGCAATCTTCTTCATCTCCCTCAGCCGATTCACCAACCTCACTGACCTCAACCTCACCAAGAATGAAATCTCCTATATTGAGGATGGTGCGTTTGCGGGACAGGCCAATCTACAAGTCTTGCAGTTGGGATATAACAAGCTAACCAACCTCACCGAGGGGATGCTGCGAGGGCTAGGTCGAATGCAGTGCCTGTATCTGCAACATAACCTTATAGAGGTAATTGCAACCAATGCTTTCTGGGAGTGCCCAAGCCTTAGCAGTCTTGATCTTTCCTCTAACAAATTAGCAAAGCTGGATTCATCCACCTTCACCATTTTGGGAGGACGGCTAATAGTGTGCGAACTGGCTGGAAATCCTTTCCATTGTGGCTGTGACTTGTACGGCTTCCTTATCTGGCTAGAGGCATTTGACAATGTCACTCACACATATGACAGGCTCCAGTGTGAGACCCCAAAAGAACTTTTTGGTTACCCTCTCCTGAGTCCTAGAGGTAATCAAGGAAGAAATGCTCGTTCTATCCTATCATCCATGTGTAAAGATGGAGTTATTGTTGGTGGCATAACTGCCCTGCCTCCTGACTTAGACTCTTCTGGGATGGGGATAGATATTTATGATCAGATGGGACCTTATCACCAGCCCACAGCTTCCTCAACCACAGACCCCACATACAGCCCCACCATTAAGTTGCAAACAGTCTCCCTCTCTTCTGCATCCCTCTTGGTTCAAATACCCAAGCCCTACAGTAAGATGTATATTCTAGTGCAGTACAATCACACCTATGTGTCAGATGTCATGAACTTAAAGAACAAGAAAGAGATTGTCAGACTAAACAATCTAAAGCCCCACACAAATTATACCTTTTGTGTTGCCTCCATTCGCAATTCCCAGCGATACAATCACACTTGTCTATATTTTGCAACTCGGGCTCCAGGGCCGGATGACTTGCGAGCAGCCCCTTCTACCACCACCCATTACATTATGACCATTCTAGGCTGCCTGTTTGGGATGGTCATTGTGTTGGGCTTGGTGTACTACTGCTTACGTAGGCGTCGAATGAATGAGGTAAAGGAAAAGTCTATTAGTGTTAAGAAAACTATTTTAGAGATGCGTTATGGGCCAGAAGCAGCTGCTGCAGCAGCCAAGGATCCTTCAACCTTGCAGAAACTCCATGACCAGTCCCTTCATCAACACCACCATGGGAAGTTGTCCCAATCAGCATCCTCCAGCTTGGGTGTCCTTCATAGTTCAGCCAACACCACCTCTTCTCGACTTTCTTCCCTTCCACAAGTGGAGAAGATGGCTACAGCTTTCTCAGAGGCCATGGTCACCAATAAAGGCAATTACATGGATGTAAGAACATCAGCAGGAGGAGAGGACAGAGTAAGAGATGGAGTTCTAACAGGGTCAGGGAATGAAATCACAAGGGATGAAAATAGGATTAATGGAGGAGATGACTCTGATGATGATGGCCAAGATTCAACATCGGAGATCTCAACTATTGCCAAGGAGGTGGACAAGGTAAATCAGATTATCAATAACTGCATAGATGCACTCAAACTAGACTCTGTAGCTGTTGTGGCAGCAGCTGCAGCCCCTGGAACTACAGTTGATAACACTGACTCTCCACCACCTCCTAGTGTCCCTTCATTAGCCAGGGGGCTAATTCCACTTTCCCCTACCATCACAGAGTCATGCCATATTATGACGTCCCCTAAAATCCGTCCTCCACCCCCTGTTCCTCTTGTTTTGCCCCTTTCTGAGAGGCCCGGCATCAGCGGAGGTGGGTTTCTCTCCCCTCCCTACAGGGACCCACCCCCAGCTACAGCATCACGGCCGTTGCAAAGGCAACTCAGTGCAGATGCTGCAGTTGTTCCTATTAACTCTGTTAAAAATCGTTGCAGCGTTTCTTCCGGGGGCTCTGTAAGAAGTGCTCGGGTCTTCAGTTTGGATGTCCCAGACACACGTAGCACAGAGCCATGCAAGTACCCTGAGAAAGGCAGCCCTGTTCGGTGCGGGGAGCCCCTGGAGAGGTTGCCCTTAATAGGTGTTCAGGGAGTCAGTAATGGCAGAGGAGATGGTGGCAGTGGGGGTGGAGGGGGAGCCGGTGGTGGCAGTGGTGGTTCGGGTGGGGGTGGTGTTGTGGTCGGAGGCGGGGGCAGCACAGCTCAGCAGCACCACTTGCAGGTGCACCCAGACTACCACTGCTCAGAGCACCGACACTCCTTCCCCGCCCTCTACTATGAGGGTGCCACTGACTCCCCTGCCCAGAAAGTCTCCTTTCTAAAGCCTCTCACTCGCACCAAGAAGGACACTGCCTATTCACAGCTTTCTCCCCGCCACCACAATTACTCAGGGTATTCCTCTAGCCCTGAGTACTCCTCAGAGAGCTCTCTTAAAATCTGGGAGCGCTTCCGACCATACAAAAAAAGCCCCCGTGAAGAGGCCTACATAGCCGCTGGCCATGCTCTTCGAAAGAAAGTGCAGTTTGCAAAGGATGAGGATCTCCATGACATTCTGGATTACTGGAAGGGGGTGTCAGCACAGCAGAAACTGTGATGCTTGTTAGAGACATGACAGCAGGAGGAGAGGTTGTGGAGAAAAGAACCGATGACTCTTGAGACAGCTCGGCAGACTCCATCAGCAGGTGCTTTGGTCCCTATAGGCCACCACAGAGACAAGTGTTCTAAAAGAGACAAAATTAAGCAGGTGTTCCAAGCTCATTAAGTCATAGATAAGCAACCAACCAGAAATGCAGAGGAATGTGGCACTTAAAAAGGCATACAGTTTCAGTTTAGAATCCCTCCATATTACATTGTATACCACCTATGCTGTATTGCACTGTAGTTTGACAAGATAATAGTGTTAAATGAGGAATTTGTGGTTTTATTTTATAAATGCCTGAATATAATCTCTAGAGATGGTGGTAACTGATGCCTGTCAAGATGATTGTTTTACGATATTAATTAGTAAGTAATTAGTAAGTGAATTTCCCTTGGCTGAAGCCACAGGTCAAAACATGTATATCCTTTTCTCTCTCATTCCCTAATGTTTGCTCAAGCAAAGCATATTCATTGATTTGAGACACCTACACAAATTTTACACAGCATGTGTGGGACACAGTTATCAAACCAGAGGCAGTCATTTGGACATGCTTTATATTCAAGCAGTGTGGCAATTCGATAAAACACACAATGTTAATTCCTTTTTGGCATTCATTTGTAGCACAGCCAGCCCAACACATTTTTCCCTTCATATGTAGTCTTTTGACAGTTTTTATTCTAAGAATGGAAAGAGATAAATGAGGTTTTAGAATGGAAGCTCTATGTCTCAATTTGATTTTACAAGTGGCAGCTAGATATAGACCCAGTGCAGTAATAGGCTGAAATACACAAGGTTTACAGTTGTGTATTAAATATGGAGGCATGTTACACAAAGAGTTTGCTTTGTTTAGCCTGTTAGGAGGCAAAATGCCAAAGCTTAATCCAAATGACACACTTTTCTAAAAAAAAAAAAAAAAAGAAAGAAAAAAAAAAGATATACTAATTTGGAATTCCATGATGTCTTAAACATATAATTTCATAATTTCAAGGTCAACTTTTCAATGACCTATTAAGCTTATCACAGACACAGAAAACCTTGAGCAGGCTTCAAATGTGTAAAATACGATATTTTATTTCATCATTGATTCCACAGATTTAGATACCATATTTGCGTTTCAATGATTACTCGGTCAGGTCTTCTTTCATTGAATAGTATAGCAACTCTGCTGTTATTTTTCCTTATTGATCTGACCTTCTGTTTCCTGTTATAACCCACTTTCCTTGACCTAATGTCAGCTGTGGTCAAACTAGGGATGGTATGCAACAAATTCAATTATTTCCCATCTCATTTTTTAAGACCTTGTTATTGTCCTTGCATGGCTTTATAGGGAAAAATAATTAGCAATTTGCAGCATAGGAGTCAAGAGGTCACAGAGGTGCTAATATTATTAACACTGCCAGATTGGAGAAGTGATTGAAATTAATCTTGCGCTTTGCGGTCAGGTCATCACCCAGAATGCATCCCTGGAGTTTTGCTGGTTCGCCCATGGCAATGAAAGGCAAGCTAAAGCTCTTCTTCTTTAGAGCAATTTATTGGCTTAAAAAAATATCCTCAAGCTCTTCAAAATAGGCCTCTGGGTTTTTAAATTTAAGGCAAGGGAATTTTTTGATGACAAACATTAGTTTTTGTTATTAACAGCATATGGTTCACATCCGCTGGTTTTTCGCAGCATTGACTGCAAACATTATTAGAATTCAACCTGAACATGGAAATTGATTTTCCTTTTACAGTCACATTTGGCCAGCGTTGAAACTTATGAACTCTCAGCATGCATCAATAATATGTCACATCATCCTTCAAGGTTCAAAATCAATGCTTGGTAATTGAGAATTGACACGGTCAAGTCAAAATACAGAGGTTTGCCTTTTGAGCCATTTTACTAAAGCCTCTCAGGGGGGATTCCAGATCGCACTCAATCACAGTCTATGAACTCAAAGACAAGATGAATGTTTAGTAAATCAGAAGCTATATCAATTCTTCAGCTAATGTTTTGTTTTTGTTGCGTATGCCTGTATAGAATAGTGCAAGAAGATATGAATATCACTGACAAACGCAGACTCATAGCTAGAGCTTGCAACAAAATGACAAACCCACACATGCATATATTCCACCATCATTAACTTTCTTGAAATCTCATTTATTCCTATTTAAATCTCCAAAAGTTGTTTTCCCCCCACTATTTTTCTAAATTCAGTTAGGAGATGAGTTTTCTAAACAGCCTCAAGGCTTGCATTATTGCACTGTGGTTGGGAGATAACAAGCTAAGACAATTGGAGAGAAATTATTATGCTCTTGGAATGTTTTAAGTATAAGTACATTGTTGGCATCTGGAAATGACAGTTATTTTGGATTTGATTTCCTGCTGATATGTTTTTGGAAACATATGTGTGTATGGTCTTAAAGACATACAGTGTTGATCAGATGGGACTAATGGCTGACTGTGAAAACTGTGACAAACACAACCAACAAGAGAACAATCTATACTAACAATGGTTGCACACAATATACTGTATGTACAAGTAGTATTAGATTTCCAATGGGTATGTCCAGTGAAAAACAAAATCGCTGTATGTGTACACGTACATACAAACACACACACACACATATATACACAAAGGCATATGCAGACTCTACAATCTACACTTACTGTATACGTTTACAGACACATAGTCTTAAAAGTGCCCTCTTGGCACTAAAACAAAGAGTGAATTATTTTAAAGGATGGTGCCAAACATTTGTAACATTGTAACTGTTATTTATATGTCAAAGTAACATCATGTTATGATTGAAAGGTTGTTATAGTTGGCATTTATTTAACGTGATTTAATTTCATATAACACTATATATTAACCTAACAGATTTATTTTTGTCCCCCAGAATGCCCTCCTGATCAGGTGTACTCGAGGCCAAAACCTAGATCCTTTTGCATAATTTTGATGCGTATTGTCTTTTGATTGATTTCCAGTTATATTACTTAGCTTAATACATCCTAATGCTGTCCGAATTAATATAATTAATGGATAATTTACATCAGGGCTGTATTGATTTGCATAAAAAAAAGACATTCTGCAAGTTTCCTAAGAGCTCAAGCTTTCTGTAACTCCCACAACATGGATGAGTAAAGTTCCCCTCTCTCCGTATGGTTTTCCAGAGAACTATAGTTTCAACAATTTCCGTCCTCCCACTAATAAAGTTTTAAGCAGCGGAAGACTTACGGCCCACAATTTTCTGGCCTCCTACCATATTGTCCGTGGAGATAGTAAGCCTTTCAAAACCAACCATTGTCCTCTGATACACTTGTCAAATTTAGTTGCATGTTCAGAGTGTGATGAAGCCTTTTTGCTCTTTTTTCCCCTCCCTTTTTTCCTGGTAATGTATTGTGCTAGCGATTTCTCTTTCATATCTCCATTCCTCATGCTCCAGCTGAGCGTTCGAGCGTATGCCCCTGAAGCCTTGATGAAATGAATTTGGTGTGCGGTTAGAAAACACAGAAAGGATTTCTTGTTTTAATGAGCTGTATGCACTTTTGGCTGCTTTAATCAGGCCAGACCCCCTCAAGACCCCTGATTAGACATCAGAACGAGGAATAAAATGTCATTCACACTCTCCATGGCACCACTCTGGGTTTAATGCCAAAAGACTTGAATCGCAGAGCATACCCAACTCCCTTATCTCGAGATGGGTATTAACTCAGCAGGTTAACCGAGACCTCAGAGAAGAACCCACTGTGACTGAATTTGCATGCCTTTCAGTCAAACATTTTTAGAGTAATATGTGAACCGAGCCTGGGGAAGAGAGCAAATTTATTTAAGTGATGGATTGGCATGTGTTTTAAATATAGCTTCAGTAATAAGTTCAGGTTTGATGTAGATTGCCAATTAAGTTTATTCACTTTTATGGGAGCTTTGCATAATTTAGATTTTTGTTTTTTTTTCAGGTTTGCAAACTGCCTCGTTTGAACTTTCGCGAACTTGTAGTGAACTTTTTTGGTGCATGATTCATCTTCATGTTATTCCAAAGAAAAATAAAAATGTATCTTTTCGTAAAAGGTAATAACTTGTTTTCCATGACTTTCCTTTTCAGCAGATGTTATTACCTGTTGTTTAACATTATCCCGCCATTTTATTTTTCCCTTTTTTTTGTAGGATATGCATCCCTTTAGAAACGTTCCCAGTAGCTAATTCTGCAATTTTGTTAAAAGTGAATGTAAGACAAGTTTACAGCAAAATATCAAGTAAAGGTGCTTCACAAAATGGTTCCATAAAGAACCTTCAACATCTGAAGAACCTTTCTGAAGAACCTTAAGTTTCTTAGGCATAAAATAGATGATTTTTTTAAAGCACTTTTGACTGATTGTTTCTTTCTGGAACCAAAAGTGGTTCTTCTATGGCATCACAAAAGAAGAACCATTGCGATACGTGGAGATGCTCTTGAGGTTGAACTTGACCTTCAGTGTCTACATCCAAATCCAAAAGTCTCCTCAAAAGTAACGTTTCAATAGGTCAGGCTCCATATTCTGGTATGTATCACCCACCTTTTCCAATTCAAACAATTCTCAGTACATATAGCATTGACTGAATGTCCTGTTACACCAAATTAGAGAAATAAAATGGGTTTTGAATGCTGTTTCATGTTGATTTTATATAAGAATTGAGTTGGCACAGTCTACAACAGCCTTAAGACACTCTAAAGTCTAACTTTAAAGTTTCAATAGCACACATTACAGGTCAATTCCACTTAACATATCCACACTTCCTGTAAGGCAGGCAGTGTCTAGAGGTATGATAGGAAGACAATGCAGCCGCCATTCATATTGTGATGGGTCAAGCTAAGGTTGAGGGCTACAACTGAGCAAACAGGGAAAAAAGACACAAGACCACAGATATTTTTGAGGGTATACAGACAAAAAAAGTTAAAACGCCAAAGATGTGGCTCAAGGCACGACTCCACTGGATTCATTTTTAATGCGCCTCAAACTTCCCTAGATCTCGTAAGTCCTGTCAGGTTGCGAAAAGTTCTGTTATATACAATTTAAATGGCTATGTACTGTATATGTGCTCTTGCGCACCAGTTTTGAGGAAAAGGTCTACAGGGGGTCTTTTGGAAATGGCGTTTGTAATGCTTTTCCCTCTAAGAAGGGATTTAATTACCCTTATATGCCAAAGCCCAGGGATTGCTGCTTTTTATCACGCTGTGAAAAGATTAAAATATCCCTCAATAGGTTTTCATTTCTGCCTGTTTTGTTATTAGCCGTCAAGACCGGTAGACTGCTAGATAAATACATTAGTTTATAGCATCTCAGCTTTGTTGAGAAAATCAATTTGTTCAATTTTATATTTGCACCTCCTTGGAGTAATAATAAATATGGTTTATTCTGCAGGTTGCATTGATCAGTCCGGATAGGCAACAATATTGTCCAAAGGCACATTTGACCTCTCTCATGTGTTAGATGCATCAATTTCTTGTTTAACAAGGCAATCAATCTTTTCATGATTACGATAGGGATATCTGATTTTTTTTTATTAATACAATTTGAAAACACCTCACAGCATTTTCCGACCCCTCTGAGGTTTGTGAGCTACAGGCGATGTGGATATTTCATTCAGAGTTCGCAAGGAACCCCAGATATGCAGCATATACGCAACGGTAAAAGAGACTTGTTTTTCACTCATTTCCTGCTGTATGTGCACAATACTGCTATCCACGATCACTAAATTGAGGGCCTCTGGTTATCACAACGTGAATGACTTTTATATATAAGTACAATGTATGAGTTTGAGAAAAAGTGATAAATGTGAAAAAGAGTTTAGGTAGAAATTCAAAAAGCAGTTTGTTTTGACCTCCGGGCGTGACGTTCCATTTAGAAACATGCAAAGTGGATGCGCCACACTAGAGTGACTGAGAAAACAGAATAAAAAGAGGAAACACAATGGGATATTCGCTCAAGAAGGAAGAGGAGGAAAACACAAATCCTCTTACAGTGAGGGACATGGTTTTGCTCTTTGATTTTCCTCTCACTTTAAAAGTCAGCTTGAAACGGCATTTGCAAACCGTTACTAGTGTTGTGGGACAGGTTTTTAAGTGAAACAGGATATTCAATGAAATCAGAATATGGTGTGGCATGTGATTTTATCCATTGGGAGTTGTTTGAATAGTGGAAATGGTCTCCATCTTAAAGGTGGTTAGAGGGGAGGGGTTGAAAAATAACAGGACTTGAATGGCAGATGAAGAGGAAGGTTATTTCGATATATGTGGATGAAAGATTACAAAGGCAAATTTGTTTGTTTTCTTTTGGAATAACATGAACTGATGAAATGTTCATAAGACCAGGAACATGGTAAATTAAATGATCTATTTGGATTTCATGTTGATTTCCTGCTGAGAGAGCACATATTTAAAAGCTATGCGTTGCATAAAAAGCTAATTGTGGTTACAAGTGCGTTTTTTCTTCAACATTCATAATTATAATAAATGTTTCAGTAATGTTATAAAACAGCATATTCAAATGATTTCTGCAGAATCAAGTGATACTAAAGACTGAAAATTCAACCATCACTGCAATAAAATACACTGGAATCATTATTTTATTTTGCAATGTTACTGTTTTTGCTGTATTTTTGATCAAATAAATGCAGTCTAGCTTAAGAGATCTAGCGACCCCAAACCTTTGAACGGTAGTGTATGTTAATAACCTTTCATGTAAATGGTTGCAATTTCATTTGGAATGAGTTGGGTGTATAAACCACCCATGTGCAGCTGTGCTTCAATTGCTTTGCCCTTTGTGCTGGTTTTCCTTTCTCTGACCTCTTTCGTGCTTAGTTCGGTTTAATAACTTATTTTATTTTGAGTTGAGCTGATGAATTCAGACAGGGCTATAAGGGTATGCGCTAATGCAGACTCAAGGACGGCTCTGCTGCTGTCAGTACATAGTAGATAAGACCTCTAAATGGGGCCTTTTATGTCCACTATTTCTAAAACCCTGCTGATGGTTTAGTGCTACTCCATATTGTAAGTAATGAATTCAAAATGGACCCTATTTACTTTTTAAAAAATGGTCATGCTAATATCTTCAGTGAACCACTATGAACCTCTTTAAAGATTACTATCAGAGTCATTAGCTCGCTTATGTCAAATAGTCAAATTAGCAAGATATTCTCAATGTTACTCTAATGGAGATAGATGGCCTGTCTGATTTCAACAATTCAGAGCCTTTTAGCTGATAATACATTTAAAAAATATATTCCAAACATACAGGATCCCCTTCATCTCCATTAACTGCTAACAATACTGCTTCTGGTTTAATTCCAACTATATAGGATATTTCTTGCTAACTTTTGTTTTAGCTGTGTCTTTTTCTCTCAGCATTTGGCTGAAAAAGCATTCCCAAATGAAGAGGATAATCCAGATCTAGTTGGCCTAGTTGGAGCTTTCAACCGGCCCGTTTTATCGTTCCGACCCAATTTCAAAAGCTTTTATGGTTGGGGAATCAGGCATAGAAGAAGCTAGCGCTATATAAGCTAGCCTAGCCATGGCGGTGCTATCAGTTTCCAGTAATAGAATTTAATTAGGTTTAAAATTAGCAGCTAATAAGCTGCTAACAAAGCACTTATTATCATGCTAAAGATCTGTAGATAGAGATGTTTGTTGCCTGATAGTTTTGAGGATTAGCATGCTAGCTTATGAAATGTGTAGTTTGTTTATTTTATGTGTGGCATGGTTTCACATATGGTAAGTGAAGGATTAGCAATAGGTTCTCGTTTGACGGTCATCTGAAGAGAGGGTGATTTTACATAGCAGCGTGTTTTCAGACTCTTGCCGTGTAACGTGTCTAATTCCAATGAGTCTACAGCCAGCATTTGGGATCTTGTGCTCTCTGCATGCATTATATGCTGGAGATAATAATCTCGAGGTTAGCGCTGCACAGCGATCTGTTGGTGCCAGCCTGAAATGTGCTGTAAGTTAACAGATACCGTATGATGTATTTTCCCATTTTCACCTTTTTGGTTGGCTTTGTGATTTGATTGATGTGATATTGCAAATTCCATCTCTTACTTTATCTTAAACACTGAAAGTTAATTTAAAAAAAGCAGTACTGTATTTCCAGACTAAAGGCCAATGGTTGCTTGTAGTTGTTGCCTAGAGCTGATCAGGAGTGCGTTTTGGGAATCTGGCATTTTAAAATAATCATCTAGACTATGAACAATATTAGGATTGATTTATGTGTTTTGTGTATTGTCGTTTTATTAATTAATTAATTTACAGTATGTCTATGTGCGCTGATCAAGTTTACAATGTTTAGGTCACCTGAATGGAATCACTTATTGAAATGAAGGAAATGCGAAACATCTGTGAATTTTGTAAAGAGTCAATGACTGTTTTTCTACCAAGCTTGTTCTGTATATCATTTTTTTTGGGTGGGACCGGAGTGTATTTGGGGAGGTTTTTTTTTTTTTTTTTAATGGTCGGGGTCGTGCAATGATCTGTAATTAAGATGACTGAAAATATAGACTGAAAAAAAAAACACATGAAAATGAAATAAAGTGTTATATTTGCATGATTTCCTGTATTTTCGATGAGCCTAAAATTTATCGTTGTGTATATTGAGTGGATGTATATGTATATTGAGTGAATGTATGATGTTTTTTTTTCTGTGATGTTTTGTCATTTTATTTTTGTCTTACTTTTTTTAAGGCATTGCTTCCACTGCCGTCACATTAAAACTTATTTACATGTATAATGGATTCAACTGCCGCAGTAAATGAATCAATCCCTTGATGAAACAATAGGTCATATCATTATCAAACGTGACCATTAGTTCCTGTGTACTCTTAATTTTCTTTGGCCTTCATCATACAACTTGGCTCGAACTAATCTAATGTTTTCATTCAGTACTAGCAGGGTTAATTGACATGCCTCCCTGTTTAAAAAGATGAGCATCCATTGGTCAGAAAGGCCAACCGTTGAGAATGCCAACATCAAACTATTCGTGTTTGCGAAATAATCCTATTATTAATAAATACCAACTCACCCCCTCAGTGTTTGACCCAGGAATTTAGAAATCGCTTTAGCATCTCACTTAATTGAATTAAGTTAATTTAATTTTACATACTTAATTAAATGCAAATATAGTGGTGAACTTGACGAGGGTCCTATGGTAAAATGGTTTCGGTGTCACCTTGGTTGTTTGTTGTCTCCAGTGGAATTTCCAACCCATTTCATTGACATAGTCGAGTGTTGGTTCAAATTTTTACCTGATGTTTGTCTACTAATGTACTTAATTAACTCAACTTAGCAAGATGTTAAAATAGAGACTTTAGGACACATTCAAGAGCTTTACATGAATACAGTGAAGTTTACCTGGCACCTTTCTAGGTTCCTATTGTGCTGAAGTCTTTGTAGATCAATGTTTTAACAGCATTGATTAATCTTCTCTCCTAGTTATTGATCTTCAGACATCCCAGAAGACTTTTCTTCAACTGCTTTCTTAAAATAGGTGCATTATGAACGCATCCTTGAACTGTCAAAACAAATCCTTAAAGGATAGCTTGTCATCTCATTTGACTCCTTGTCGAGGAAAATTGACAAACTCTTCTGACAGCTGAACTTTTCTGGGAAACCTTTCCAAAAATCCTCTGATGACTTAATTGTGAGATACTCATGTATAATTCACAGACTAAACTGGGAGTTGGAAGTCTGAAAATGACTTGCTCAGAGACTATGATGGCCCAAATTCAATCCGTCAGACAAATAAACTCCACCAGCCACAATCGATTGGACACATTCTTGCTTCAACCCATGTGGGATGGCACAAATAGCATATCTGCTGTTTCAAAAGTCAATTAGACCCCTTGGCAGTCTTTGAGTGTTGTAGAATTGTGTTTCCATTACATCAGTATATTTGATTTGAGATTTGCGTTCAACATCAAAAATCTGCTGTTACAATGACTTTGATTAATTGGGTTCCACATCAAAATGTCACCGTTGGCCTCTTGGTACACCTCTACTTAAAAGTGCTGTACGTAAGTTTTGGACTCTGCTAAAGCATAAAAATACCAAATATGTTCGAAGATAAGAAATGGCAAGTTAACATACTTGTTTATATGAAAAAAACAATCCTACAGTCAGTTATTCTCCTTTGAAAATGTTCCGGGCCAAGAATGTTGGTCTTTGTTTTGGTTTGTGAAACCCGCCCACTGCCATTTACACAATTGTATTTCGGCACACCAGTTTGCCAGTTGGCGGAAAACACATCGTATTTCATTTCATTCATCGTCAAAGTGTGCTTGTTCCTGTTGGTGTCATCAATCTGGCAACCTGCGTGTGCAACAAGTCTGAGGAGGAGGGGCCAAGTGAAAAAAATCCATTTCTAATATTTTTAATTTGGACTCTAATAGCTAGTTCAACCACTCAGTGTCAATCCTACATACAGCACCTTTAATTAACCCCTGTCCCCAAGAGGACAAGATGTTGGACAAGAGGTCATAGGTTATGTTTGCTCTTTCACACCTCAATACGATGAAGGGGAGATTGATTTCTGATCCATGTATGAAATATTCCTCCCTCTGCATAGATCCATAAATAGGTAACTCCGTTGAACACTGGTCCATTGTTTGATGTGACATTCATTGCTCTTTTTTTATTGTTTCATTCCTTTTTTTTTCCTATTTATTCTCATTCTTTGTCTCTCAATTTCTGTACAAAAGATCTATTTCTATATTTGCAATAAATTTATATAAAAAAGGACAAATTTGTGTGTAGTTCTATTCTACTGCATGCTCACGTACTGTCTTTGTTGGCCTTGTTGACAAACCAAAAGTGAATTGGATAAGCCTCAGGCTGAAGGAAATTTAAATTCACATCTGTACAGTAGAGGACGCAATGAGGGCGTCATGTGCTGCCATTTTGGATTGCATGAAGAATAGGATGCAGGAGAAGAAAGTTCAACAGTCTTCAGCAAATAATCAAACAACTGAAACACAAAAGTTATGTTCATCCAAAGTCATTTTCACTTATTATAGATAAATAAGATCATCGTATGTCAGCAGCAAAGTCACTGTTAATAAAATGGGATTAAGTACATAAAGGATTTTTGTGTTATTGCAGTTCACATTTCGAGGAATACAGAATTTGTTTTTGTGAAAGCAAGATAAGTAAATGCATGTTCACATTTAGTCTAGAACTACATTAACCATCATGTTTACACAGTATACACACACAGCACCTCTGCATTTACTCCCAATTTCTCTCAATATGGGTACAGGAGATTTAATAGTAAATAGGAAAAAAGTAACGCATTGCTTTACTAGCTACTTGAATCTGATTATTAGTAACTCGATTTACTTGCAATGTGCTACCCTCAACACATGCCTTATTGATTCAAAGTTGTGCAGAGCAGGATTCCTTTAATCAGTGCTCCCAGACCAAATCCATCTTGTTAATCATCTGTTTATTGTTAATTAGCTGTCTCTCTATCATTCTGTCTATCTTCTATATATTCTCGATATGTATTTTTTGCAATTGCAATTCTGGATTTTTTTATATAAATTAAATCATTATTTTGTTTTTAAACGAGGTCTTAATTTAATTATTGAATTACTGCCACTGTGATTTAATGTTTTAATGTATTTCATTTGCAGGCATAGCACATATTGATATGCAGTTAAATGGGATTAATTTGAACCATGGGATTATTTTGACACAGAACCCTGAGCTTGGGTTGCAACCAATGAATCTACTGAGGAAGTACCATTTTCTCCCATCTTGACTGAGCCTGAAGAGTGGGAGTATAAAAGCGAGTGACTGAGTGATGACTGACTCAGCTAATGCGTTGTCAGTGTTTTTCGATGACTAAAATGAGGTAATGGCAAAACATCTTACACTTTTACAAACAAACACACACACTCGCTGAAACTATAAGCAGATAGACAAGAGCAGGAAGCCAACTGTTCATAACGCACATACCCAGAACACACCCATAAACAAACACAAGTTAGCACTGTGCGCAGTCTGTGACAACTGTGTAGCAGTTCAAACAAGCAAACAGCGCCTTGTTTATCTTGTTACAGTATGTTGGCCCAGTAATTAATTTGGCTCCATAATTTGTCCTATTTGTACTAACCTACTTGCAAGTTTACATCAACGTTTTACACCGGGACAGGAGGTTTGAGACTAATTCACATGCTGTGTTTATTTGGAGTGCCGCAGCAATCCCAAACCTGACCATGCATGTCCACTGGGATGAAGACCAGTGGGCGTTTTTTAATTGTTTCTTTAGGGAAGCTTACAGCAGCAGCAGGGCATTGTGGGTCTGACAGAGGGGCAGAGGAAATGTAATGGAACTTCCTTTAGTCTGGGCTTAGAACTTGCTTTTCTCTTTTCTCTTCACTGGATTGAATACCGAGAGCATTATATTGTGCTGAAACTGCTGATGTATGGAGCCGTGTGAACTGTTATGGTGTGTGTCGAGGTAGAGGGTTGGATCGATAGAGGGGTGGGGAGAGATGTGGTTCTCATACAGCACCCCTGCTCAATAATTTAAGGGTCAAGCAGGGTGTTTATGTCTGCTCGTAGCATAATGGACTCGCACTGCGTCTCGTCCCCATTCCTAATTCATTTCCCGCTCATGGCATTTCAGGAACTACAATGAATGGTATGACTGCGCTCCCCCTTGCCCTCAAGACCTTGATGGGCTATTCTGAGGTCTTTTCCTGTTCCTCCAATCAATGAAACATACTGATCCGGTTTAATCAGGAGTATGGGTGGAATTGTAATCATCGGATGGTGTTTAATTCCAAGCATGCAGGTTTTTGTCTTTTGATGGAAATATTTTCTAATGCAATCAACTGTTGAAGTTCCGTGAAGAAACAGCCACATTAAGAGAACATAAAGCAGGTTAATTTACTTTGAAATTTTGGACAGACTGTCTGTAAGGCTCCTCAAATTCATCCTACTGATTTCTTAATTTCTCTCTTCTCTATATTAGAATGCACTTTGGTCTGATTGCTCAGATATGAACAGCTACAGTACACATAGGGCTTGGTCAATCTGACAATCCAGAATTACAGATTACCAAAATTCATAGTCCTTCTCTATTCCACAGAATGGCTGTAATGTTATCCAAATTTTATCTGATGTCATTGAACCGCTTTTTGTAGAATGCCTTTTGGTTTGAACATCTGAAAATATACGGCATGGTCACCAAATCCGACAACATTGCTGCAGGTTACAAAATCTTCATGTCTTTAATGTGAGCCAAATTCCTTCTGGTGATCTCTAATCTCTTCTGTATCATAGCATAGAAAGTATTTTTGTCTAATGTTTAACAGCTGCAGATTTAAAGCAGGGTCACTCAATCTGGCAGGTTACCGTTATGTTACCCTAATATGTTTCACACAGAATGGTTTCAATGTTACCTAAACTCACTCTAGTGGTGTCTAATCTCTTCTGTTTCATACTAAAGCAAAACAGCTGCACATTAACAGCAGGGTCACTATACTTCACAAGACAAGCATTTCAGATTAGAGAAATCTGTTACCCTTCTTTAAATTGCACTAAATGGCTATAATGTTTCCTAAATTAATTCTGGTGATGTCTAAACTTCTTTTAAAAAAACAACAACAAAAAAAAAAAACACTTTCAGTCAGTAATTGTTGACTGGATTACCATCTTTCTCTTTCTATTTTCATTGCCTGTTTTCCCATGTTGACTTTTACTGATGTTCTGAGATGTTCAGTGTCATGAGGTGAACTCTACTTCCTTTTGTAGACAACCTTGCTTTGTAGTACTTTATAAATGTGGTCCTGTTAACTTCCTGAAGGCAATGTTGATCTTAAAGACTGTTTTCCTTCCAAGCTATTGTATTTCAGAGGGGAACACTGCAAATATGGTCTAGCAGAGCTGAAAATTGCTGAAAACTTGCTATTGAGATGGTATTCCGTTTCTCATTCACAAACAAACAATTACCCATCATCCCCTGCTGCAGCTCCCTGTAGGTGGGAAACCCTCTTCCTTTCGATATTTTAACAACAACATCGTACGTGAGTTGGAAGTGATAGTCCTCTGTGCGGTACACTAGCTCGCATTTTTTTGGACAATGGTAATTGTGAATCTGCATTTCTCCTGCAAACAAACCAAGGCTCATGTGAAATGAAATGAAATTAAATGCTTGGTTGAGTGCTACGGAAAGTAAATAAATGGACAAATCAAAGCCTTTTAATCATCTCTAAATTTATAGACAGCTTTAGCATTTAAAGCACATTGGTACTACAGCACGCTGCAAATAAATCCATTAACTGAGGCATTTCACAAATCATATAATTGGTGATCCTGTACCTCACGAAAATGCATTTTTATGACACATCCTTGTTTAACCGACAAACAAAATCTTAAAGCGAGTCAATGATTCATTTATGTTTCATTAGCTCTGTTTATCTTCTCTTGGAGTGTTTGAGATTTAATCGCATCATGAATGCGGTGCATTGTCACCCCTGCCGTCCAACTCGTGATTACATTTCTACCGATGTTAAATGAGTTAAATAATATGTAATTTTCATTATATATATATATGCAGTAATTTTCCAGCAATTTATATCCCCATGCAAATTTTTCCAAATCAAAAATGTTTTTAAAGTGTGTGTGTGTTGGGGGGGATGGGTCTTTTTAAAGTTCGCAACAACCCCAAGTTCAGTTTCTTTACGAGTTGAAAAGACCCAAAGCATATGCACCTTTATCTAATCAATTACAGTGATGCATAATCAAGTCCAAAACTGTCCCGGTTCAGTAAGCAGGAGTACTAATTATAACACAAAAATACCCGGCAGTCATTTTCATTTCAGAAGAGAATCAAATTAAGTCTAAAGGGATGAGAAACACAAGAGAAGAAAAACACAGCAGGGACTTCTTCAGGAAAGATCTGTGTGTCACTTTATCCTCTGACACTGTTTAATTAGTCTTTATAGGTTTCGAACGGAGAAAGATAGGGCTGTCCATTTTACACCTTGGCTTTTCACCGTATGATTTGCATACACAAGCCATTATACTTGCATAATGTGATATTAAAACTGAACTTTATTTATCAGGAATTGATTTGATAGTGAAAAGTTGGTGTTATGTACCAGGATCAGTGGATTACCTACTTCCAAGGAGGCGTTTTCACCATGGATGCCAAACGTCAATGGATCCCAACGGTAACTCAAAACTGTTGAGTGCATTTCAGAGCATTTCTGGTTTGGTTTGAAAGTATTTGTTCTCCATTTGTTCACTTTAAATGAACTGAACTAAAAGAAACGCAACCCTCTTTCATTCCCAAATCGGAACCTTTTGCATTCACAGTAAATGTGAAATTAAAAGAGAGTTGATTTTGAATGGACAGATGTTTGTTCCTCTGCCAATTCAATAGAAAATAAGCACAGCTCGAAACTTCCAAGATCTGTACTCTGAAAAATCATTGATTAACTTTTAAGAATATCTGTACTGTAACCCCATTATTATTTTTTTATCATCTTCATTGAAGGTTTTTGTCTTTCACATCCTTCATTTTTATTGCATACATAATATTGATATAAGTCAAACCCCCAAAAGCAACATTACCACAGTAAAACCCTGGACTTGGTTTTTATTATGTTTTAAATGGCTCAGTAAGATTACATGAAGCTGGTACTGTAAGTATGTTTTTTTTTATTTTTATTTTTTTATTTTGCACATCCACAGTACTGAACTCACATTGTTTTTAATGAGAGCCACAGGCTTTCACCTTTCGACCCTCTTTAATGGGTTCATGCTTTCCTGGGAATAATCCTCAAACACCATAAGCCCCAAATTAAAGTTGTTCAGAAATTCTCACAGTGTGTCAAAGGTTCAACTCACCTCAATGAATGAAGTTCCAGTGTTTCTATCCTCGAAATAAAGACGTCAAAGTAATTAATCCTCTCCAAATTCCTGTATGAACAACATTGAAGTAGGGTTGACCAGGGCATGTACCACATTTAGTCTGTAATGTAATATATTATGTTTATTTTAGTTTCATTTAATATAGTTTTGGTTACCCCATGGTCATTCTATAAGTAAATATGCAAGATTCTGATTATTTTGGTTATGAAGTATATTTATATTAATTATTGAAAGCCATTTAAATTACAACATATTTTTTGCTAAAACAGAGCTGATAAACATATGTGAAGAGATGTAAATGTGTGCTTTTGATGCTAACCGTACATTATCTTTAATTACACACTTACGGCAAGCCTAGACAGATTTTCCCATCTACCACACGGTAATACTGAAATATTTAGGAACTGGAACGTCACACAGTAAATATAATTACATACTAGTTTTGCATATTCAAATGAGCCTCTACAGTCACATACATATTAGTATCTGTGAAGAGTTGCTTGTTGCTAAACTTTGATTTTAAGCCACAATCGCAGTATAGTTATGTGGTTTCCATCCTTGTTTTGGCCTAGTTTTACTGCACTGCATGCATCCTTTATGATAAACACAATCCCAGAATGCTTTGCAACAAACTTGGTGAATAAAACACGATGAAGGATAACGTGAAGTACATGACGGTTAAACAATTCAATACTGGAGAAACGTGTGAGAAAAGTTAAATCTACTACAAACTGAATGTTTTATTTTAATGCTTTTCACAGTATCAGACTGTTAGCTTAGCAACATGCTAACAGCAAACTGTCGAATCTCCATAGTTAGGGTTTGTCCTGCTGAAACAAACATAATTAACAAGCCTGTATGGTTTTCTGATCTTAGATGGTGTACCAGCCTGGTCAGATTGGTCTTAAAGGGATTTGGGCACTTTTTAGTGTAATTAGGTTCTGGTGCCTATAGAAAGCATTCCAAAACAGGTTCCATTATGCCTAGGATACTTGCTAATAAGGCAGCTGCCTATGTAGCAGCTTGGAACAATGTGACTGATTCTACTTGCTCACTACAGATTTGTCAATGAGTCCACAAGTGGTGCTTTGGTAATGAGATTCTTTATGAATGCAAGGCCTGGACTAACCTCATTAGTGAGTTTTAAGCCTTTTCTCTTTTTTCGGTTTGGTCTCAACAGGTAGCTGGAAAGAGTCTCTGAACTAGGAAGGTGTTGACGTAGGTTCTCAGTGGGGATTGGAAGGGTCTGTAGGAAGCCACGGAGTTGTTGCTGTTGAGATGCAGACAAAATATAGCATTAATTACTGATGTCTGGGTGCCAATACATCAGGAGGTTTTCTCATTGAGGCAGACTCTTAATCATGAATAATGAACCAGCTATGGGAAAACTCAACAATTCAGCCATTCTCTGAGAAATGAGGAAAGAGAAAGAATAACGAGATATAAGGAGGTTACGATGTTCAGATGTGTTTTTCAGAGGGGGTTGTATGAGCATTACTGTATGACTGTCTTCTGTGGAATACAAAAGGAGAGATTTAGATAAATGATCATGCTGCATATTATGCATGAAAATCACAACCAGGAGCCTGGCGACTTCTGAATGATGACAGAATTCAATTTTTTTTGGTAATTTGCAACTTTTTTTTCTTGCATTAATGACTTTTTCCTAATAATTCCAACTCATATTGGAAGTTTTTTCTTTAAATATGCTTTTATGTCTCACAATTGGAAACTTTTTCCCCCATCATAAATCCAACTTCCCAGTCGTGTAATTTGGACTTTTTTTCTTGTCAACTTTATTTCACAAAATTAACATTCTAATCTCGCAATTTGCTTTCTTGCAATTTGTGCATATTTCTCATATTTGCATTTCTCACAAGTGCAACTTTTGATAATTTAATTTTTTTTTTCCCGTATTGTAACTTTATATCTTTTATAAACAGAAAATAATCTTTTTTACAGAAAATATATCTCACATATATTTTCTGTGAAGCTGCTTTGTAACAATATGTATTGTAAAAAACACTATACAAATAAACTTGAATTGAATTGAATTGAAATGAATATCTTGCAACTGTCTTTATATATCACAATTGGACAATGTTGTCCTTGTAAATCCAACTTTTACATATAGTTGGGACACTTTGTTTTCCTCAAAATTTAGATTTTAATAACACAATTTGCTTTCTTGAAATTGTGAATATTTCTTGTAATTGTAATTTTCTCAGTTGGGACTTTAATTTTTGATAATTGTTTCTTCTCTCTCTCTCTCTCTCTCTCTCTCTCTCTCTCTCTCTTCTTCTCTCTCTCTCTCTCTCTCTCTCTCTCTCTCGCAATTTTAACTGTATCTTGCAATATGACTTCTCACATTTAGAAGCTTTTTTTCCTTTCAACTCTCAGTTGGTACTTTTTCCCCCTTACCTTTATTTCTCAAAATTTTGATTTTAATCACACAATTTGCTTTCCTGCAATTGTGAATGTCTTGTAATGACAACTTTATTTTTGAGGTCCATTAAAATATCACAGTCCATTAAAAAAATCACTCTGTTTTATGGCTAGCTCTCAGTTCAAGGGTCTGAAACAGTCATGCATGAGTCCTAAATAATGTTCCTTCATATTTTGCATTAATTTACTTATTTAATCAGGGATTTACAACAGATTAAACGATTTACTAGAATACTTTTTGTTGCCAAACAGTTAGTGCCTTGCTAACTGTTCTACAGAAAGAAAATGAAGGGGAAACAGCAGTTTTAAAGCTTTAATGGCCATGGTACCCAAGCGGGAAGTTTCTTTGAAATGTAGTTTTCATTTATTTTGTGTTTACTCTCCCAAACACATAATAACACCATAGCATGCTGTGTGAGGTCTGAGGGCACTATAAGCTGCTCTGCTAACTGCATGCGGTCCTGGCGGGCTGCTAATGGCTGTGCATTTTGTAAACACTGCTAGGAGAATTAATGTCAGAGAAAGAAAGGCAGTTATGTGTGTTTTTTGTGTATATCAAACTCATAGTTGTGATGAAGTGACAATTTCTTTTTTCCCTCACTTTGTGTTTTTCTATGCCTCCATCTCTCCTGCTCGTGCATGGCAGTGATTGCTCACTTTGTTGACACGTGCGCATAAGTGTAAAGAGATGAAACCATTTGCACAGCTGAGCTTTAAATCAAGTGTCCTCCCAGCCCAGATGCTCAATTCAAACAAGAGCAGATGACAGTTTCAGAAATGGCGCACTTGAAAACGAATAGTAAATGATTACCCTCGCCATTATTCATTTGAGAAGATTTCACTTTACTCGCTTTGGTTGTTCATAATGGCTTGAATCGCTATTATTGTGTCTTAGAGATTGTGGTGATGCAATGCTACCAAAAGAGCAGCATGAATCGAAATTGCAATCATGATTTTTGGATAATTGTCTTTGGTAATGTGGGTGGTAAAACAACTCAGACAATGAGAATGTGATTAATTCTCTGAAGAGATTGATCGATAACAGCTTTGACTGATTTTGACCATTTTCACACAGATATTCACACTTTTCTTCTCAATCAGTTTTTGGTTTCATTATTGTGGGTTTATTTAATGTCAATAAATGTGTGTGTGTGTATATATATATATATATATATATATATATATATATATATATATATATATATATATATATATATATATATATAATTATTATTTTAACCCCTAGTTTTTAAATTTAAAAAATAGTTATAGTAAAAAAAAAAAATATATATATATATATATATATATATATATATATATATATATATATATATATATATATATATATATATATATATATATTTTACATTTACCACTTGAGACATCTGTTGTACAAGTGTACTATTTTTACAAGCACTTTTTAAGAGTACTTTTACAAACAGAGCCCCAATAAACATTAAACACACACAAAAAAGCTGTTATCAATATGCATAAGCATTCATTTGCAGCAAAGCGGGTAAGTCATTAAAAGCGTGCACTTATACTCATTATGTTTAACAGGCAAAGTTCATTCAGCTGTGGTTACGATGCTGTCACTGCAGGTGTGCCGGAGGAAACCGTGCGGCAAGATGAAGCGCCTCAGCTGCGTTCACGTGGAAGAATCATTCACTACTGTGCTGATTTCTTCTCATTCACTAACCGGTCTCTCGGATGGCGCTGTAACGATTTTGACTAGAGCATATGCTGTAAACAGACTGGTCTGCTCGTGTATTGATTTCCGATAAAGACAGTTGTATGGCATAGGACTATTAAGGGTGGTTTGGAGCGTGTGGTCAATATTGCAGCTGTGATGTGTTGTTTATTCTTGTAGGTAATGATTGGGTCCGCAGAACAATCTTTTGAGTTCTGATCGGCTCCATGAAGGTGTGCCATATGCACGTTTAGACTTGGCAAAAGCTATAAGATGTATTAACCTGTAGAGATTTTACTGTATTATTTATACAGTATCTTTTGTTGTCATCAAGTTCCAAAAACAGCGAAAACAACTGAATTACAGGTATACCTCACATTTTACAAAATTTTTCAAAGTAATTTTGCTTTTATATGACAATTACAACTTTTTTTTACTAATTGTAATTTTCTCATTAAACACTCATTATCTCACAAATGGGGCCTTTTTCTCATTAATTATAACTTGCAACACGACTCTTTAGCCTACAATAACAACTTTATATCTTATAATTGCTACTTTTCATTATATAATAGTGAGTTTTTTAATGACTTTCAAAATTGGGAACTTTTTCTAATAATTGCAACTTTATAGTTTGAAATTAGATTGTCTTATAACTTCAACTTTATATCTCACAATTGCATTTTTTATGTTATCTCATAATTGGAACCCCCCCCCCCCCCCCTTTTTTTTTCATAATTCGTTGTTTTTCTCATAATTGTGAATAGCTTGTAAGATTTTTATTACACTTATAACTTTATCTCATATTTTTTCAATTATTTTAACTTTGTTTTTTTTTTTTTTGCAATGGGTACTTTAATAGCTAATTTGTGTTTTTTTTTGTTCATCATAAATGTGATTATTCCTATTGCTGACTAGTGACTTTTTCATGTAACTGCAACTTTTATAATTTGAGTTTTTCCAAATAATTGTGGCTACAGCTTGCAATATGACACTACATCTCAACATTGTGACTTTATATTACAGGTGTTTTTTTTTTTTTTTTTTTTGTTTTTTTTGTGTGTGTGTGTAACAGTTTTGAATTTTTACCTAATAATTGCAAGTGTCAAAATTGTCTCATAAATGACTATCTTACAGTTTAACCAACTTCATCTTAGTTTTCTTGTTATTGTAACTTTATTTCCTATTCAAGCGAACTTGCGTTGCAAACTTGCGTTTACTATGGGGACTGCTGCCAGCAAGACCAGTGTCTGAAGCACTTGTGCAACAACTCCAATCCTGTTGGCCATGTATAGCCATGTATTAGAGCACGACTTCCCCAGAAGGGGAACATCTCGGTTTACACATGTAACCATGGTTACCCCGAGAAGGAGCAAGATGCTGTGTCACCTTGAAATGCCTTCATGCCTAAACTTGTTGGTAGAAATGGTCTTCTAAATAATAGTATGATGCTGCTATTGTGAAATGAAATAAGTTATACCTTGATATACAATTTTGGCCATATTCTCCATCTATATTACAGACATTAGCAAGATAATTTCCCTGATGTATTGCTGCATGGGTGCCATGTCTGTAGATTGATTGAGACCAGCTGTGATTTTTCTTTCAGGGGGGGAAAAGTAAAGTTGTAGTTGTTTGAAGTTTGGAAAGGACATTATGAGTTTCCCTTCAGGCTTGTCTATGTTATTTTGGAGGTAGGGTTAATGCCCTGCTGACTGCCTCACAAGAGAAATGTTACAAATTGGAAAGCTGCACATTTTGTAGGTATCGGAAGAGAAAACAGCATGCAGAGAATATTCTTCATCATTTAGTGTTCTTGTTTTTTGCCCTCATGGAAAGTGGAAGGTGCCATTAATGAGGCCATGAACAGTGAAATTTCAGTCTCTGTACGCATTAAGTTTCATTTGAATACAAATGAGGAATTAATAAAGATAAACGACAGAATGGAAAGAGAGAGAGATAAATCACATAGGCTCTGTTCAGAATAGCATGCTTACATGCTATTTTGCTCTTTCTGAAGTACATTGTATATTTAATGTGAATGAAACCATTGTTGAGGAAGCTGCTTTAAAAGCATTAGCATGCTAACCTACTCATACCTAAGTTGTTTAACAACAAGCTTCTCATTTGGAAAAGTAGTTAACAACACTACATGCTACAGATCAACAGTGATTTAGCATTTGGTTGCATTACGATGCTAACTATCACAAAAATGTGCTTGTTGGTGGAAAGATAAGATGAAAATTTAATAAGTAGTGTTGCTGTAATAGTCCAATATTGCATGGAATACTATCCCCCAATGCAATGCTTTTGACTTGACTTTCGGAGAGAACGAACTGGGAGTAACTGCATTGCATTGCAGTTTTTTTATTTTTATTTTAGCTTATTGTTTAATCATACTGCCAGATGTATAATATTTTATGCACAATTGTATTAAACATGCAAAAATAACAGTTTAAATAATAATTTTTTTTTTTTTAAAGTGAAGTTTTCAGAACAAGCAGTAAGCTAGTATTGCCTTAGACCTTCCAACAAGCTCGCCACAGGAGAAATTAACACTCACACAAACCGAACATAAGTGGAAGTGCAAACTCAGAACCCTTTTATTGTTGGCAGATCTACAAGAGAACCATTTAGGAGTGCAATCAATTGACGATTGCAATTTGTCAGAAGCCTCTAATCGCAAACTCTCCATTCCATTGCTGACTTTTCCACTTTCACGGCGCCAGAGTTTCTCTGCTCTGGTGGCCAGAAGGGATGTCTCCAATTACACGGTAACAGCAGCTCTCTGTTCTCTTCGTTTATTTATTTAAATGCCATTACTTCGGATGGGTTTTAATAAGCTAGTCATTTCGCCCGGCTGAAAACGTAATTTGGTGCTGATAGAGTCTGAGACTTTGAAAAGTTAACACTCCTATATTCATTTGTCAAAGTGGATCGCCTTACCTGCAGGTTATTACCTTACACACACAGCTTCTCAGAGAGCACTTTTATGGCAATACTCATTTATCATTTATCTCATATTTTAAATAAGATTTAGAATATTTGATATTGCATATCATATTGTTAGATTGTTGTACTTAGCACATTATATGCATATTATGAAACAGTGTTAATTATGGGACATGCTAATTAGCATAAAGCAATAAGTGTGCAAATTGACTTTTCAGATCAGTAACAGGCATGCAATTGTATTAAGCATTTTTTGAGCTAATGTACCATTACGACAACATCCGACGGTATGCTATATGAATAAATTAGATGTGAAACTTTCAAAGGAGTTGTTTTAATCCTTAGGTCATTTCCGTCTGTTCGTTATAATTTGGCTGAGAGCTTACTGTGGAGACGTAAATAGTCAATAAATATTTGACACACACTGATTACAGGTCTTATTAAATAAACATGTAGAGTGCATTGCTGGTAGATTATTATACATTGTATAGGTAAATTTATGACATGCACTTTGGTATTTATGGAAATCAATGCATAACTGTTATAACTTAGTTTATTTGTTCTATATTGTATTACATATAATGTACACATCACAATCTGGTATTGAATCAGCAACCTGTGGCCATTCTTCAGATGTCCAATGATAAGTTTTTGTTATCATTTTTACATTGCACAAACATAACACTTTACACTCCATACTCAGAACTTGTATTCTGCATTTAACCCAAGTGCACACACACAGTATTGGACATACATATCTTGAACACACACCTGGAGCAGTGTGTAAATAGGTAATTGCTAAAATGATTCCATATTTTAAGTCATGACAAACTGACATTTTAAGTTTAGTTAAAATATTGGTAGCACTTTATTTTACGGTCCTGTTCTCAATGTACATACTATGTACTTATTATAGTAATTACAATAACTATGTAATAACTAGGTACTAACCCTGAACCTACCCCTTAACCTAACCCTAACCCATGTAGTTACCTTGTATTACCAGAACTTTCTTAGATAAATACACTGTAAGTACACTATAAGTGCATGTAAGTACATGTACTGTAAAATAAAGTGCAACCAAAATATTTATTTGAAACAACTGAATATATTAATTATTTGAAAAAGCCACGCAAATTGTTGCCTTAAAATTCCTTTTTTTTTTTCGTCACCTAATTTTGACAATGCACAAACATGCATCTTTTTTGAAGGCATATTCATTGTTAGCCATACAGCCAAGCATGACGAATCATAAAGGGGTGGGAGAAAAATATGGGCCAGCACCCAGAAGAGGAGAGCTTATAGGATATAGCAATTAAATTTGTGAGAGAGGCGCTATAGAGACGAGTGCTTTGGAAAGAGCAAGCACTTTAATGAGAGCCCATGGAGATATATGGTCACACGGGTTAGGAGTTATTGCAACCATCGTATGAGTGGGCAAACAACTGTTTTACAGAGGAACCATAAAGGTTTCTGAGGGATACATATTTGCCTGGCTTAGACAAACTGTGATTTATGATGGTCTTGTTCAGCTAGAATACCCCTCCAAATTCGTAGCACTGAAATGCTTACTACACAGAAAATGAGAAAGGGAGGGGATGAGTGTGGGGGGGAAATGAAAAGAAAATGACAACAAAATAAAATACTTGTGTAAGTTGGAGGTGGATGTATTTAAAGTCAACATAATCCTGCTTTCACAACCTAGTTTACTTCAAAGCCTGAAACATCTCCAACACATGCATTTGAACATGCTTTTTGACAAGGACATCAAGGTCAAGTTCACCCTTAACATACCGTTATTTGCTATTATTACTGTAATATTTTGTACATTAACATTAAATTCCATTAAGCTGCTGTCAATTGTCTGTAAGATTAATGTTGTATCAGCTATAACAGTTGCTAAAATAGTCCTTAATTATCTATTTGATTACTGGTAAATATTAGCCCATGTGTGACCCAGCTGATGCAACAACTGATACTCTTGTAATGCTATGACTTTATTATCCATACTTCTACTGTTTTCCTTTAGTTTCACTGTGCTGTTTTATGTTTAGTTTTTTTTTTGTGCTGTGCTGTTATTTCGTTTGTTTTTTTGTTTAGTTTCATTGTGCTGATCTGTTATACTGTTGTTTAGTTTGATTATGTTTAGTGTCATTGTGAAATGCTGTGTTTTGTTGTTTAGATTGTTTTTGCTGTTTAGTTTGTTTCTTTATCCTGTGCTGATTTGTTATACTGTTGTTTAGTTTTAGTTTTTGTTTCATTTGTGCGGTTTTGTTGTACTGTTATTTTATTTGTTTAGTTTCATTATGCTGCTGTGTTTTGTTGCTTAGTTAGTTTTTTTGCTTAATTGGGCTTTGTTGTGTTCATGTTTGGTTTAGTTTCATTGTGCTGTTTTATGTTTAGTTTATTTGTGCTGTGCTGTTATTTTCTTTGTTTTTGTTTAGTTTCATTGTGCTGATTTGTTATACTGTTGTTTAGTTTGATTATGTTTAGTATCATTGTGAAATGCTGTGTTTTGTTGTTCAGTTTTGTTTTTGCTGTACTGTTTAGTTTGTTTCTTTGTCCTGTGCTGTTTTGTTGTACTGTTGTTTAGTTTTAGTTTCATTGTGCTGATTTGTTATACTGTTGTTTCACTAGTTCACGCTTACATATAATTAGCTGAGGTATGGTATGCGTATTTGGCGTGCTTCCCCGTCTATTTATAAAGTGAACTTGAAGTGAGGAGATGGTGTGGAGGTAATGGATAGAGGTAAGTCAGCGATATTTATACTATGGGATTGATTACTTGATTATGGTCCACCTGTGTTGGTTAGGCTAAGTATCTGACGCGCTCCTCCCGAATCTTATTAATAAAATTACATTTTGTCTGATTATGTTTAGTGTCATTTTGAAATGCTGTGTTTGGTTGTTTGTTTTTGCTGTACTGTTTAGTTTGTTTCTTTATCCTGTGCTGTTTTGTTGTACTGTTGTTTAGTTTTAGTTTTAGTTTAATTTGTGCGGTTTTGTTGTACTGTTATTTTATTTGTTTAGTTTCATTATGCTGCTGTTTTGTTACTTAGTTAGTTTTTTTGCTTAATTGGGCTTTGTTGTGTTCATGTTTGGTTTAGTGTCATTGTGCTTATCATAATTCTGAAGTTCCACAGAGAAATAACACTCAGATTTCAAACAACATGAGGACTACTAGACTCATTCTTTTAATATTGAATATTAAGAGGGGTCAGCACTGTTGTGTTAAAGCTTTCAAGAGTTCAGGCAACAAGACGTGACTGACGGCGTTCAACAGCGAGGTAAACTGTGAAACTGCAGGGGTGAAAAGAGGTTCTGTATTAAAAATGCAGAGGGAAATATGTATGAAGAATACTAACATCTCTGCTGATGTCGACTAGCTAAACTATAACCTTTCACAAGCTTAACAAATAATCATGTTTTCTATGGGAACTGTACATAATATGAGCACAAAACACACAATGAAGCACACCAAAATTAAACTAAAAAGTACAACAATTCACAACATAGCACAATTACACTAAACTAAGACAAACCATGCAATACCATTTTCATGTATGTTCATAATACTCTGATTACATGCTGGACATATTGACTAAATACCTACAATACATGGTTTTATTATGTCATAAATGTATTCGTATAATGTTCACTCACTTTTGTTTAAGCAAGCAAGCTAATAAGTATATAAATATACAAATGTGTTATCTTATTAAAAATCTCATTAGTATTCATAAACAAAATTCACACTTATGTTTAGATATACACTGATACATATAATGCATGTACAGCTCTAATACCTATTGAGCATTTTTATGTAACTTAACATATGTCAAATTACTGCAAAATAATAATAAATAATAATAATAATAATGATAAAAACACAAATAAATAAAAAAATACTGCATAATAATAATAACAATAACAATAACATCCTCAACAAACAAAAAAGAGATCACCTTAGATAAAGTTTGATTAATATTTACATTTCAAAAGTAAGGACAAATTAATATTTTTTATATTTTTGAATGAAGTCTATTATGCTCATTAAACCTCCTTTTTTGTATCAAACCTACAGCGCAAAAAAAAAAAAAAAATATCTATCAGGTTATAAAATAAATATTAAAGTAAAAATATTATGTTCTTGCCTCAATTTAGATGAGTTAATACATACTTCTCCCGTCTCAGTCAATGCACTAAGTTGCTGTAGCATGCGGTGCCGCTATGCTAGCTTTTAGCTTAGCACCATTCATTCCTTTGGATCCAAACAGGGATGAATTTAGAAGTCACCAAACACTTCCATGTTTTCCCTATTTAAAGACAGTTACATTAGTAGTTACGTGAGTAAGTATGGTGGCACAAAATAAAACATGGCGATTTCCTAAGAGGATTAAAAGGATAACTATAATGTATAGCGGAAGAACACTTCGCAGCACTTCGACCACGGCACAGTAATATCATCTAATATCAACTCGTCTAAGTTAAGGGAAGAACATAGTGAAATATGGAAAAATGGTGGCATGATTGTTTCTAGCAGTAATAATAATAAATCAGCATATTATAATGTTTTCTGAAGGATCATGTGACACTGAAGACTGGAGTAACGACTGATGAAAATTCAGTTTTGCATCACAGAAATATATTATATTTTAAAGTACAGTAAAATACAAAACCATTGTTTTAAATTATAATAATATTTGACAGCAAATATTTATATATTTTTAATCAAACGCAGGCATGATGAGCATAAGAGACTTCTTTCAAAAATATGTCAAAACATTTAAACTGTATTGTAAAAGTAAAAATATATAACGTTTTTAATTTAAAATATGTTAGGAATCGTATTAGTTTCAAGTACTTTTTTTAGGGGGGTGGGGGCGGGGATTCAACATGAATTTGACTTACATTTATATTTATGCATTTAGCAGATGCTTTTATCCAAAGCAACTTACAGTGCATTCAATTGCATTTCCGTGGGAATTGTGTGTGTTCATGTATATATTGAAATTCTGAATGTTAGTGTCTCGGTGCTCCTACTGTGGTGGAGACAATGAGACAAAGCAATTTCAACTGAAACTGAAAAATTAGCAGCACAATGTGACCCCAAAAAAGAACATTTTGCAGCTCTGTCACTGAGACTATAGTCTGATCTTAAAACATCCATGCCAGCAGTTAGCAGCTTGAGCCTTGGATAAAGGGGAAAGCTAGAGAAGCTTCCTTTCACACGTCCCTTAAACCCCCAAAACTAAGACGAATGTAGGCTAATACCTGGGAAAGATACTGGGTTTATGGAGTTCATTACAACACACTGAACAAACCACTAACCAATTGTGACAGCCTCCATTTATCCAACGCAAAGTATATTTGGGGAAAGACTTTTATTCTCTATTTTAATAACCTGTTTGCATTTTGTAAAATCTTCAAACATCCACCATGTGGCTCAGGAACATCTGTGGTTTCCTTTGAATGTCTCCGCAGGTTTGATATCTATTATTCAGAGCTTTCGAGTCTCTCTCTCAAACTAATTAAACTCTCACTCAGGTTTCGACATGTTTCCCACAGCACTTCGGATGAGCTTTACAGAGCTCAGTGACTCCCAAGCAGAGGTCATGAGGGACAGATATGCAACCTCACCTGCTTATCATATCAGTTTAGAAATTCAGAAGCACAAGAACATCTCTATTCAGCACAGGCCAGCCACATATTACGATATATTGCTCAATTATTGATGCTTTTAAGAGCTAGGACACTTTGAGAAGTATCAAGTTCCTTTTTAAACCATAGTTCTGTTCATTTGAATTCTGCACTTCACAGACTAATTTATTAATGATGTAAAACTATACTTGGTAAATTTGAGTAAAACATCACTTACTATTTTGGTCAACCATTTCTGAAGTTGCGATCACATTTACCATTTCTCTGTGAAATTTTGCTTGCAAAATTTAGTTGTTTCAAAAGGGATTCACGCAATTAGGAATTTCATGTAAATGCAAAATATTTCACTTCCATATCTTTCAACGGGTTTGAGCTGGTCATGTGAATTTGTTGTGTTCCCCAGTAGAAAGCTGCTTGGTTTGAAAGTGATTTCTGTGTAAACTGTGCACAATGAACCCTTTAAAATTTTGCTGGAATTTTACTAATGTGACCACACCTTATGTTAAACTGCAAAATGAGCACTACAAATATTAAAGATGATCTAATTATAGCTCCATTCACAAATGAAGATGGCAGTCTTTGCCTCAAGAGACAACAATAGATATTTTTCCACAAACTTTTACTAATGTGGTCTAAGCTTAAAATTGCTGTCAATGACAAACTGTACCAATAAACCTTTGGCTAGTCTTCGTCTCAGACGTCACGCCCACGGACGATTGGCTGAATGTCTGATGCATATGGCACACAAAAGTGGAAACACATCAGGAGTGTCAAAGTCGTCATCAGATTGTTCTACAGAAATTCTACAGGATTTCCACGAGACGTATGTGTCGCGTTCTTTAACATTCCACCTGTAAAACAAAGATACAATGGTGCCAAACCCCCTCACGAAAGAAGAAAGCCTCTATAGTGTTTACAACTGTGACAATGTGAGTGATTGCTTATCAGGATCAACTAAACAGTGGGTTTTCAAAAGTATGTGGAATATTTAAAGTTTGTGGCACAGAATCTTTAAAATATGTCCAAGAGTTTTACACACTGGTCCGTTATTGTGGCGACATTTCCACGCCTCAAACGATTGGTTGTTTGACATGTCGGTCAAATGGGTTCATGGGCGGGCCTTGGCTAATGAAAGCTGCTATAGATTCCAGACCTTCTGGCTATGCGGGACTAACCTTCGGCCATTTTTATTTTCTCTCTTTCCAGCCAACAATGAAAATGTGGTTACATTTCCTTTTCCTTTTCCTTTGTGAAATTTCACCAGTAAAATCCAGTCATTTTCGATAGGAATCCATGCTATCGGAAATTTTACATCAGGGCAAAAGATTTTCCTGCGTGGATTTTGCAGTGGGTTGGTCAAGTGAATTTGTCATGACTGCCAACAGAAACCTGCCTGTTTTGAAAGTCACTACTGTGAAAACTGCTTCAAACATCACTACACAATTGAAAATATACAATGGACTTTTATTACTAAAATTTTGCACTGCATCTGGTGAAATGGTCAAAGAAACACTACAGAGTTGCATTCACATATGAAGATGGGATTCTATGCTTTGAGATTATTGACACTATTGACAATGGATTTTTTTTTTTGTCTGTGATATTTGCTAATGTTGACCACAGCTTAAAACTATTAACAATGCAGTTTCTCACGATAAAATTGTATGAGATGGTGAATGTATAAGAAGGCTTTAAGGGTTGTTCAACCCCTAAACACAACCATCACTGAGACCTGCACATTTTTGCTGAAATTTTACTAATATTACTGCACCTTAAGACTATGGGTTTAAATAAGCAATGGCACATGTGGCTCAACCTTTCCTTACCATTCAAAGACGACACCTACCACATAATTATAGCTTTGTGGAGAGATGGAGAGAAAAAGAAAGCAAGAGAGAGGGTTTCTGAGCAGACAGTTGGAGGATTAGCCTATTAGCACAGCACATTTGCTAAGCTGCTTACGGAAACATTACCGCACAAATGTAGGGAGAATGTCAATATCTAATTCATTTCCGTTCTTAATTACCATGCATCTCCCAGCTTACATCTTACTCAGGCCTGACAGTCGGCAAAGAACAGCATGGGAGAGAATTAATTGCGCTTAATCTAAACTGACCTGTACAACGACAACTTCAGTTGGCAGAAACTTTGCTCATACCTGAATAGCTTGCACTTTCATCTTTCATCTGTCAGGAAAATAGGACGAATATGATTGTTTTATTTGTTATGCTCACATCGGGTGGTTGAAAAACCAGGCCGTGTTTATTGGCTTTATTGGAGCACAGATTCAGTGTTTATTACTGTTGTTTGTCTGTCTTTGCTTGAGTTGTAGCTGCTATCTTCTTGTTCCCAGGAGTGTACGACTATTCAGGGTGTCTTGTGTGGAATATATTGCTTTAATTTGCACCTCCAACATTATACAACTTTCAGGAGTTCATGGTGCACCAGTTCTGCTGGAAACAAAACTGTAGGACCGAGCTGATTGTGCTTTTGAGGAAGAACTAATCTGTGGATTTTGTGAGGTTAGAGGCAACAAATCTTTGAAAGTGACTCGGAGTGACTATTTAGATGTGCCTGTGAAATAATCAGTACTTATTACTTTTCTATTATTTTTCCCATGTTGCACACTTCGGGCTGCTAATAAATTGATAAAGCCTGCATTTATTAGAGTTTAAATTAACAGTAGTGTTACAGTGGTTTAGAAAAGTGGAACTTTTGCAGTAACATGCTATTTCTACAAAAAAAAAAAAAAAAAAAAAAAATAGTTAAATGTGACAAAGTGGTGTTTTTATGTCTTTTATGATTTTTGTGTGATGAAAATTTTACAGATAAATGAACTGATCCAAATGCAACACATGGGATTAAATATGCAGCTTTTGAAAAATTAATTTTAGTAAATCAGTTCAAATGGTAAATTTTAGTCATTTGGTTTTGGATAGTTCATTTTAGTGAGCTAGTATGAATGATTTTAGTAAATCTGCCTGCGTGATTCATTGTAGAGATTCAGTCTGAATAGTTTATTTTGTGGGTTGTTTAAAGAAGCTGGCCAATTTGTTTTAGGGAATCATTTCAACATTTAATTTTAGCAAATCGTTTTGAAAAATTAATTTCAGTTAATCATTTCAATAGCTTATTTTAATAAACGGATTTGGACAGTTCATTTTAGTGAAACACTTGGACAGATTTAGACATTTTAGTTAATCTCTTTGGACAGTTAATTGACAGTTAATTTTAACATTTTAGGAAATTGGTTTGGGCAATTCCTTTTGGCGAACTGGTTTAAAATGGTTCGATTTGGATTGTTAATTTAATTAAGCAGTAAAAAAAAAATTATTCATTGATTCTGTGTGACATTTTGCACCCCATTTAGTAACCAAACTTTATAGTTAAAAATGTAAAACCTGCAAATTTGATTGTTTATAGATACATTATATATATATGAGAAAACTTTTTTATGGCCATTTTACATTCATTTTGCAGAAAGAAATATGGTATATTAAATAATAATGTTATAACATAGATGAGAATTATCTTTATACAAAGTTTGGTAAAAAAAAAAAAAAAGTAATAATAAAAAAATAAAACTAAAAATGTATTGGTGATTAAAAAATGTGTATGGTTTTTGCCTATGAATGTTCATTCATGTCTTTTTATTTTGATGAAAAATAAATCATCTTTCATCTTTCATCTTTCAAAAAAGTAATTTTTCATTGTGAATTCTGAAAAAGTTTGGAAGTGTTTTCAGCTCGCACCCAAACGTATGCACGCCAAATTTAAACCTGGAAAATCATGCAGTTATGGATGTAACAATATGAATTGCTGTATTAATTATATTTAATATAATATTATTAACAGTGAAAACTGTTTAAATTTGTAATGTTTGTTTCTGCTATAACATCAAGACTTTTATGTTATATAATATTCCAAAAAAGTTGGGACACTGTACAAATTGTGAGTTAAAAAGGAAAGTAATAATTTACAAAACTCATAAACTTATATTTTATTCACAATAGAATATAGATGACATATCACATGTTAAAAGTGAGATATTTTGAAATGTCATGCCAAATATTGGCTCATTTTGGATTTCATGAGAGCTACACATTCCAAAAAAGTTGGGACAGGTAGCAATAAGAGGCCGGATAAGTTAAGTGTACATATAAGGAACAGCTGGAAGATCAATTTGCAACTTATTAGGTCAATTGGAAACATGATTGGGTATAAAAAGAGCCTCTCAGAGTGGCAGTGACTCTCAGAAGTCAAGATGGGCAGAGGATCACCAATTCCCCCAATGCTGCAGTGAAAAATAGTGGAGCAATATCAGAAAGGAATTTCTCAGAAAAAAATTGCAAAGAATTTGAAATTATCATCATCTACAGTGCATAATATCATCCAAAGATTCAGACAATCTGGAACCATCTCTGTGTGTAAGGGTCAAGGCCAGAAAACCATACTGGATGCCCGTGATCTTTGGGCCCTTATACAGCACTGCATCACATACAAGAATGATACTGTAATGGAAATCACAACATAGGCTCAGGAATACTTCCAGAAAACATTGTCAGTGAACACAATCCACCGTGCCTTTCGCCATTGCCATATAGAAATCTATAGGTCAATAAAGAAGCAATATCTAAACATTATCCAGAAGTGCAGGTGTTTTCTGTTGGCCAAGGCTCATTTAAAATGGACTGTTGCAAATTGGAAAACTGTTCTATGGTCAGACGAATCAGAATCAAAGTTATTTTTGGAAAACTGGGAACATGTCATCCGGACTAAAGAGGACAAGGACAAACCAAAGTTGTTATCAGCGCTCAGTTCAGAAACCTGTATCTCTGATGGTATGGGGTTGAATGAGTGTGTGTGGCATGGGCAACTTACACATCTGGAAAGGCACCATCAATGCTAAAAGGTATATCCAAGTTTTAGAAATATGCTCCCATCCAGACATCGTATCTTTCAGGGAAGACCTTGTATTTTCCAACATGACAACGCCAGACCACATAATGCATCAATTACAACATCATGGCTGTGTAGAAGAAATTTCACCCATGGAAAACATTTGGCGTATTATAAAGAGGAAAATGCAACAAAGAAGACCTAAGACAGTTGAGTTTCTTAGAAGCTTGTATTAGACAAGAATGGGACAACATTCCTATTACTAAACTTGAGCAACTTGTCTCCTCAGTCCCCAGACGTTTGCAGACTGTTATAAAAAGAAGAGGGTATGCCACACAGTGGTAAACATGGCCTTGTCCCAACTTCTTTTAGATGTGTTGATGCCATGAAATTTAAAATCAACTGATTTTTCCCTTAAAATGATACATTTTCTCAGTTTAAACATTTTGATATGTCATCTATGTTGCATTCTGAATAAAATATTGAAATACTTTTAGAATAAATTTAAACTTCCACATCATTGCATTCTGTTTTTATTCACAATTTGTACAGTGTCCCAACTTTTTTGGAATCAGGTTTGTATATTATATTATATTATATTATATTATATTATATTATATTATATTATATTATAGTAACTATGTAAAGCCAGTAAACCTGCAACTTTCACATCATACATTCAATGATGAGTGTTATATGAATTACTATATGATTTGCAGTGAAATTATCTTTAATATATCAATAATAAATCATTTGTTCTGCTATGATATAATGAAAACAAAAACTACACTGAAATGTATGCACCCCTAAAACTAACTCTAAATAATATATAACTATTATGTAATTAAAAAACAAAATTTTTAAATAAAATAAATTATAATGCTAATTAATGAAAAAAATAATAAATAATTAAATCAAATTCAAAAGTTTTGATATTCCAATATCCGGCCAAACACATGGTGTGTATTTTTATTAAATATTTTTTTTTTCTTCAGAAAAAGGAATGTTTCATAATTACTGTTTAGAATTTATTAGATGTTTATACAGTGTTGTAGCTACAACAGGGAGAGCATCTGAAGGATTGCTTTGATAGCTGAATATGATTGTACACTCACATTGAGCTAAATTATCTAATTTGTTACTGTATTTTTTTTTACACAGGTCCATTGTTATTCAGGCCTTCATCAGGTGCTTCTTCTAAATCTGCAGGACTCTAATTGGCCCCAGCAGCAAATATGAACTGGGAGTGAAAAATGACTCAAGCCTCATGATCACCCATAAACTAACTCTTGCTGCATTGTCTAATTGGGGTACAGTAGGTTGGTTTTAATGGCACTTTGATATGTGTTCAACAGCCTTTTTTATTTACATTGAAAGGGCAGAGCTGTTTAAATGCTGTCAATTATCAAAGAAAACTGATTTTGATTTGTGCATCAGTTTGTAAAAACAAAACACTACAAATGTACTGTAATTTTTGTCATTTTACATTTGGCAGATGCTTTTATCCAATTTCAGTTACTAATTCAGTTACAGTATATTAAATTTAAACAAAATCTGTTTATCATAATAAAATGAACTATAAATTAAACTTATTAACTGATCAAGTTTTTTTACTTTACCAAATTAATTATATTAGATTTAACAAGATTATATGTTTAAAATGCTGTGAAAATAGTTTTATGGCTATATAACAACATGAATGGCCATACAATTTACAGTGAAATATATTATTTTAGTAAAACTGTTATATTATATTATGATGTAATAATGTGAACTAACATATAATTTAGCATTATTATAATATTATATTTAAAATCTACTATAATAGAATATAATAGCATATATAACAATACAATTTATAGCATCAGTGCACTACAGTATGTGAAAGTTAAAAAGACTAAGTAAGATTAAGATAATAATATAATATGTAAAGCTAATAAACCTGGTAACTTTCATATCATGTGTGCAATGATGGATCAAACAATATGAATTACGATATACTTTTAAAAATATCATAATTAGACTTTTTAATGATACATATATATGATCACATGATATTATATTATATTATAATCTTAATCTTACACACTATTGTTTTATTAACCTTCACATGATGCACTCATGCTAAAATCATTGTGTAAATGTACCCTGTTTGCAAGAAAACCAAGTGTTCGGATCTTCGGGCAGTGAAGCTGAGTTATTGCCACCAGCAAAGACTCTCCACTGTCATCCAGACTGTTTATGTAATTATTATTCCTTACCAGGGGGAAGAAATGCACCGAAGGAGGGACAGAATGATAAAAGGAATGACGGATGGCACTGCATGTAGAAGAAAGGCTGACATGATTCAGGTGAAGGGGTTACAGACGTTCCTCTAGTAGTGTTTGTGTGTGTGTGAACGGTCACACTCGGGTGCATTTGTATGCTGCCGAATTGATTGTGTTTACACTCTCAAATGTCTCTGTGTGTGTGTTTGTGTGTGTGTAGGAAATGACTAATGCTGCTGACTGAGTGTAATAGGTTGATATGAAAGTGAATTTGAACTATTGAACAACCATTTACAGAAACGTTTATTGTGAATATTGTTTTCTTAAAGTTTGCTGATTCATTTGGATAAACTTTCTCCATCCATGTTGTAAAACGGCCCATTTTAAGGAGGAAAATGCTTTAACTGCTTAATTGGCTAACCAAGTTATTTTAACATATACAATGAAAAAAATGACATTCGATTTAAAAGGACAATTACTATTTTAAAGATTTAAAAGATCTAACTTTAAATGTTATTTATTAGATATTTTAAAAACAAAAATACCCTGTAATTTGTATTGTAAATGTATTTAATATAATTGGTATAATAAATACATTAATCAAATAGAAATGTTAGATATACTGTAGATTAAATATAGATTAGATTTGAACAAAAAATAATTTTTACTGTAAGATATTGGTCATTGGAATATTGGTCATTTGTTTCTTTAAGTTAAAAATGCTATGACTCAATAGTGCAAGCATTTAAATAATGCAAACATTATCATTTAAAATCATATGTATTAGATTTAATGTATTATATTATTGGTTATGTGAATTGAAATATTAACAAACAAATTAATTTACTTTCACTGTAAAAACTGTTAATGTTTTGTTAACTGATTAACTGAAGACTAATTCAGAACTCTCCATCCACACAATAATAATAAAAAAATATAACAATAATATAAAAGAAATGGTAAAATGGGTCATTTTAAGGGGAAATATATTAAATATGCTAGTAAAATCTGCCTTATTGGTTAGCTATGAATGAAGTCTGAATGAAATGTTAATTACAAATATAATGTTTGGCAAAAAATAATAATAAATAATAATTTTACTCTAAAATTTTGATAATTATTGTATTGTTATATTATTGTATGTTAATGAGAATAATATAAATAAATATTATTAATTATATTTAACAAACAGTTCAGTTACCTTAATTGTAAAATATTATTGAATGTAAGTAAAAACAAGCCATTTATTTGTTAAGTAGCTTTTGTTTTATTTGTTTGATAACTATTTTGATAATCATTTTTTTACCAGTATATTTTAGGTCATTTAAATACTTGGTATACTTACATTATCATTTTTTACAGAGCAAGGAAGCAGAAATAGTCTTTAAAAATGATTAGTATTCTGCCATGTTTGTGCAGTGATTTACTGAAGTCTGAGTATGGCTCATTTCCCAGATCATCAGGAATGGAGGTGAGACGCCAGTCCCATGAGGTCCTGTTTCATTTGAGATGAAGTCTCCATTGATTTTCCCATCCTGAAAGCACTGACATTCACACCAATGCAAAACATGATGCTCACACAGTCACACTGTAATTTCCTCAAAGCTGTTGCACGTAAAAACACAATTGCATTTCGTGTTTGTTTGACACACTACTGTGGACTTGTGTTTCATCTCACACTCTTCAGTAATTTAAAATCAATCTGTTATTTACAACTTCAAGAATGCTGTTCGCAATGTTTACAGCAAAATAAAATTGTTTTAGATTTTATTTTGAGCGAACCAAACCAGGGCACCTGGGAAAACAAACACAAGACTGTTTGAGCTCTAAAAGCTAAATGGATGAACCAAATCCATAAAATAGCAAAAGAACGAATCTGAACAAATAATTCCGTCCAACTTACAAACCAAATCATCCAGTTCACCGAAATGAACCGGCTCAAAAAAAAACAAAAAAAACTTACATTTCCCTTTTTTTGTATTAGTATTATTATTAACATTTATGATATAATTATGATGTTAACAGATTGAAACTTATTGTGAAGTGTTACCTATAATATAATATAATATAATATAATATAATATAATATAATATAAGCACACACACACATATATATATATATATATATATATATATATATATATATATATATATATATATATATATATATATATATATATATATATATTATTATTATTATTATTATTATTATTATTATTCTAAACACTAAACAGGGTACTTATGGGTCAGGAGTAAAAGGGAAATTAGTTTAACCTTATCATGGGTTGTGCTTTTTGAAGCCCAGTCCTAAAATGGAAACGTCATATTAGTGGTGTTTTTACCAAAGTTCCCAAGTGACCAGTTTTGTTGGAATATCATATAGCTAATGATCTTTTCTTGGGATGTTAGTATGAATTTGAAGGATTAATACTGAATGGAAGTAGTTAATACAACAATGGTTAAATATTTTAATGGCAGATCACTGTAATTAAAAACAAATTTGTTAACAATATATATATTTGTGTAATATATTTATTTTATTTTAATTTAATTTATTATAAAAAAGTGTAATAATATCATCAAAGATGTAGTAAACAGACATTTTAGTAAATATTAAACTGAAAAAAAATCTATAGTATTTACTGTAATGTACGTTTCAATGCATATTGTAGTTTTATTATGAATATAACTTACTATGAAAATACAATATAATGAAAGTCATTAAAGCCGCAGTAAATTGACATGTTGATATTGACCTAATATATTAATTACTGATGTTTTCTAACTTTATATATGTGTGTGTGTGTGTGTGTGTGTGTGTGTGTGTGTGAACAGCCATGCAAAGCATCTCAAATTAAGCTGCTTTACTGAATTAATGAGACAAGGTCCAGACATAACCAAAGCTTTACAGAGTCATCAAAAAGTTAAATAGTAAAATAGTGACTTACAGTCTGCTTTGGTCCAATTTATGAAACTGTATAGACTTTGTGACTTACAAATTCTAAAGAACTAACCAGAAGCAGTATCTGACTTACATCTTGTTGTTTCCTTATAGGAAACATCCAAAAGCACAGAAAGCACTTTAATAGACTCGTTGAACTACAAAGTCATGAACACTGACATCTGAGCTCCTCTGTGGGCTCTGCTCTACGGTGCAATGACTCCACAGGTACAAATTAATTACTGCAGTCCCTTGAGCAGCCTCATATAACCAGGTCCCAGCACAGCCAACAACAACGGCAATCAAACACCTGAGAGAGAGAAAGAGACACACACACAGCTGTGGGTTCACGTTGACTGCAGGTTAATCTGAGTCATTTATCACTTGTTCTGTAATCACTAGCATTAGTCATCTAAACGACTAGAAATGTACGTGACATGTTTTCAACCATTTTCTTCAGTATTGCAGTGCGTTCACTACACCACACTTTATCTCATTCCCTCATTTATTTTATATCTATATATTTCCATCGCTGGGGATAATGAATTACAGTAGTAATGCTGTGGCATGGACTTAGATTCTGTTTGTGTGCTTTAGCATATCACATTATGGCTGAGTGTTGCATATTTTAACGTATAAGCATGTTGTAGCACATTGTTATTATGTTTTAGGATGTTTTCTGCATGTTGAAATACATGGCTAGTATGTTTCTAACATTGTAATACATGGTCAGTATGCTTATAGCATGCTTTATGTTGCTAGCATGTCTCAGCACATTGTTACCATGATTCTAGCATGTTTTAACACTTTGTTTGTTGCTAACATGTTTTAGCTGGCAACAGCGAATGGTATGGTGGATTGTGTTCACTGACAATGTTTTCTGGAAGTATTCCTGAGCCCATGTTGTGATTTCCATTATAGTAGCATTCATGTGATGCAGTACCGTCTAAGGGCCCAAAGATCAGGGGCATCCAGTATGGTTTTCTGGCCTTGACGTCTGTAGTCTTGCTGCAGTATTGGGGGAATTGGTGATCCTCTGCCCATCTTGACTTCTGAGAGACACTACCACTCTGAGACGCTCTTTTTATAACCAATCATGTTGCCAATTGACCTAATAAGTTACAAATTAATCCTCCAGCTGTTCCTTATATGTACATTTAACTTTTCCGGCCTCTTATTGCTACCTGTCCCATCTTTTTTTGGAATGTGTAGCTCTCATGAAATCCAAAATGAGCCAATATTTGGCATGACATTTCAAAATGTCTCACTTTCAACATTTGATATGTTATCTATATTCTATTGTGAATAAAATATAAGTTTATGAGATTTGTAGATTATTAAATTCCTTTTTTACTCACAATTTGTACATTGTCCCAACCTTTTTGGAATTAGGTTTGTGTATATATATATATATATATATATATATATATATATATATATATATATATATATATATATATATATAATTTGCATAAACATATGAAAACAAAACAGTTTGAATTTTATTTATTAGTATCTATAATTCACTCTTCTGATTTCAAAACTTCTCCATTAGAAAAATCTATAACTTCTTTAGTACCATTTAAGCTTTTAGAATGTTAATATATATATATATATATTTTTTTAAATCAAAACAATATTTGTGGAAATAATTATCCTATGTCCAGACTAGACTGCTGTGCAAAAATGACACTAAAAGTAATAAAAGACCCACCATTGTGGAGCAAATTGCAGTTGTTCTGGCTACCTGAACATTTTAGGATTCATTTTAGTGTCCCCACCTGGTTTTTAAAGCTGTCTGAGGGGATTCACACATCTTAATATCTGACACACATTGTTCCAGATCGCAGAACCATAATGTCATTGGAGGTACTAGAATTGGAAAATAAAACTTCCTATCTATTTTTTCACACTCAGTTTTACAAAGTACTTTTTTTATTTTAGCTTTTTATGATAATTTTGCTACCAACTCCTATGGCTTAGATATATTTTTATTTTCTTGTGGATTCAGGAGTGAAGCAGCTATTTATTTTTTATTTTTTCAATATCTAACCATTCATTCATTAATTCATTCAATCATTCATTCATTCTATGTTGACTGTACATAAAAATAAAAATTATGACCAAATTAATATATAATACCAAGGTTTTACAGACATTTTCCTTGCATTTGTTTATATTTATAACACTTTTTTTTTTTTTTTTGTCCCTTGGTTACCAAATGATCCAGAACTGCCACTGGTGCCACTTCCAAAAAGCTAAATAAGTGTATTTTCAGATTGCCCAGATTTGATTTATCTTCTTCTAACACCCTGTTAAATAAATAATAAATGTATAATAACTAGCTTTAAAGTAGTACTGGTACTAGCACTTATATAAATATTAGCATTTGCTTTACTAAAGCAGTGGGAATGCAGAAATATCTCAGTATTATTTTTCCCCCTCTGCCACAGGCTGTTAAGAGTCAACATTCTGCAAACCTTAATTACCTTCCCGAGGGAAACACATGCTTATTTCATTCTCTCAGGGTTTGTGTTGCGTATCCATTCTCGCCATGGCTGTCACATGACTTCCACATTTCATGTATTACCCTCTAACTCCCTTTGCTTTTGCACAGTGCTTTTTTTCTTTCTTTCCCTCATATCAACGTCTCCACTAAGTGGTTTAATTAGGGACTAAACCACGAAAGTGTGGAGCTGTCTCTTGTATCATTTAGTTTTCTTATCATTCGTTAACTTCTGGCTGTAAGTCTGTGAAAAGTTCAAGGTAAAAAAAAATTACATTTGGCACACTGATTCATTTGGGTCTCAATATTTTAAGTGCCAATTTGGTGGTCTGTATATCCAACTCTCTAGCTCCATCTAGTGTCTCAGTGTTAATTATTATTATTATTTTTTGTAAAGGTAATGATGTTAGGTTTGGACTAATTTATTAAACTTATCAGCACAGTGGGTTGGACCACCATCAGGTTTGAGAACCCATTCATTTGTGTGTGTGTGTGTATTTATTTATTTTTGCCAAATTAAAATAATAATAATAATAATTCTTAAGCAAAAACTGACTTTTGCATACTTTTGCAAAAATACTTTTTTATACTTGTCATAAATCTTTCTTTAGATCCTCACGAAATTTGGATCATATCATTTTGAGAACATGGCAGTCAAGATGTAATAAAAACTTCTTGATAAATCAAACCATTTATGTTTAATGTGCAAACAAATTAGATTTTGACAACACTAATCAAGTGAGGCTATAGCTATGATGCATTGACATGAAGCTCATCTACAAATAAATCATATCTGAATATAAAGTTGACAATGCCCTGAACATACAGTAAAAAAACAATTTTCTGATATCGCCACCTACTGGAAAAGCAAAATGGAAAAATCTTAACTTTAATAAAATCCTTTTGTTTGATATATCTTTCCACCATTTTCCATTACTATACTGTAGGTTTGTCGATTTTCAGAGCTGTTAGACAGCAAGAAATTTTAACCATGCAAATTACCCCAAACCACCTACTAGTCAAAATTTAATACAGCAATAATGTATCTAATTCTAGACTTTGTGTTTAAAAAAGGCATTGAGAGATTCCACTGATGTGCTGGTCCTTTAATGTCTTGCAGCTATAATGATATTTTCCTCCTCTTTCTCCCTTCTTCTCTCATCTTGCACTGTCATTTGCTGATCTATCATTGTTCATTCTCTTTTATACACCGTCATTTCTCTCTCTTTCCCTTTACCTGCTGTCTTCCGCTCATCAGTTCAGCTCATTTCCATGTATCTTCTGGCACAACCATATAATTTCACCAAAGCTAAATGCTGACGGTGGGAAATTGTTAATGTACCGAATCCAAAGAGAATTACAATGAATAGCTGCTGTGAATAACACATGGTCATTGTAAACAAAACGCACTCGGCTAACTGATATAAATGCAATGGACATTCACAAAGTGCTTTTTGAAAGCTAGCAAATGTGGCAGGAGCTGTTACAATTTATGATGAACAGGAAAAAACTAGCAGATTGGAGTCTCTCTCCCCTCTCCATCATTAAACTGGCTTTATAGGAGGATGGAAAGAGAGGCCATGCTGCATCAGTGGTCATTAAACTCAAAGTGAACACATTTTGTGGTAAATAAAGCATTCATGAGTGCCGCAGAGAGATGCAGACTTCGCACTTTCTCAGACACGCACAGATGTTTATATCTCCATTATTCTCCTGTTGCGCTACCAGAACCCAGCAGCCAAGAGCCTACGTTAAATTCAACCACTGCGACAATGCAGGCAGCCTGCAAGGGTTAGTTAACTGAATGCGAAAAAAATGAAGAAAAAAAAAGTCAAATGGCAAAGTAAAATAGGCTCTTAATGATACTTTGTGTTTACTTTAACTTAACATCTCAAAGAACTTGTCTGATAAATGTTTTTGTCCTCAAAGTAATGGGAAAAGAAAACTTGATGGCACAAACTACACTTTCATGGCTTTGACCAATGTTTAAGAAGTTCGATCCAAAATTCTGGACTATATCTGCTTTTTAGGACTAAGTTTTAGATTAGGCATCCATAAACACTCAAAATAATTTGTATAATATGGCAAATTTGCACAATGTTGTACAAATTGAATTGTACGGACATATTTATTGGTTTTTCCTGTTACAATCATGTGCTGGGTAAGATGTTTTGATTTAAGTTTGATTAATGTTTACCTTTTGTTAATAGACACTAAAGAAGTTTGATCCAAAGTTCTTGATTGCATTTTCAGTTATTTTTAGATCAGACATCCATAAAGTTATGGTTTTGTGACTTCAGAGTGTAGTTCATCTTTTCAATGGGCCATTGCTCTGATGGCAATAGCTTCACAAATTAATTCAATCTCTACTGTTTTCAGAGCCGAAATGCATCCAATTTCAAGAATTGGGCGGCTTTCCAGGCCAGACAACTTTTGAAAAACAATTTCTAAATAAGATGCGCAATGAAGACAAATGAGGTAAGTAAAATTGAAAGTTCAATGATTTTTTTCAGGGAAAAGATTGTTTGCTTGGCATGCAAAGATCATTTAGAGTTTGTTGGAAAAGCTAATCGGTAAGGGCTGTATCTATTCTCTCTGAACCCCAAACTACTTATCTTAGTGACAATTTCAATCTGCAAAATGGGAAGGTGAAGAAAGGTAATATGGAAGATGGAGAAATTAGTTAAATGAGTTCACTTCCTGTAATGAATTAATATCACATATTCATTAAAGTTAAAATTTGTAAGATATTTGCAGTAAAATATCCAAAAATCACAAGGCTAGTGTTATATATTTTGCCCACCTGATTACTAACAATATAATGTTTTCAACTACTTGTAAATCATGAGAAAATCCCCATTCTAAACAGTGACACAGGGCAGCGCAGTCGCCTGTCAATGACGTCAATTAACCTTTGTCATGGCCTTTACTGACGTAGAAACCACATGACAGCAGTGTCGTGGACAAATGTGGAAGTACTGTCTAGCGTCCAGCAAACCACTAGCTTGCTTCAAGCAGTTCCTTATTTACTTATTTTTGCACGTTTTATGGTGGATTGTGTTACTTATTTATGGAACATAATTACTGTTTACCATCTGCCGATGGTTCTGTCGACAAGGACAGCTCCCGTAAACGTAAGCGTACGGGCCAACCAAATGACCCAAGAAGAGTTTGGGACAAGAGGAGAGAAAGAGTGAGGATCAATATAGGTGTTGCATTTTCTAGATGGAGAGACTTCAACTTCAACTAGAAAGAGATGCCGATCTCGAGTTGTTTTGATTCGTATCTTTACAGAAAATGTATGCTTTAATAACGATAAACAAGATTAGTATTATGGGGCATACACGCCAAACGTGGGGCATCGCGTCTCTAGACCCACGGGAGGACGCATCTGATCCATAGTCTGATCGCGTCTCTGAATTGACTTTATATTTAATCAACTCACGCAAACTGTGAACTTGCGTTTGCTATGTATGCCCAATTATTGTGTTTGAATGTACACGAGTGTATATATTTGTTGAACAAGTGGTAATCATGTTCATATCATCTGACTAAACATTAATCAATGAATTTGATAATTTACTGTCAAACTATATTTGCTGTATTGTTGGGTAGAAGACAACAAATTCCCATTATTCCATGCTCCTTAGTATCATCAAAACACGCGATTGTTATTGTTTTGGTAGTGCGCCCTCTAGTGGCAGGCAATCAACCTGTACCTTCAATAGAAGAATTTTGCAAGACATGCAAAAAAGATAATAATAATAATAATAATAAAGGCAGAACATGTATGTGTGCTAGTTGGGAAAATGCTAATATAGGTGTTTTCGTAGAGACGTTTGTCTCCTATAATGGTTATCTCAAATTCAACATTGGCTTCCATTGTCTACTACATGTGCTAGAAGCAGCAAAAATGTTTACAGCTTCACACACATATTGTGCTGCATGAGCAATGACTACAAATATAAATTTGCATTCACATATTCCCTGTGATGTGTATATCACCTCAAGCCGTGTGTCCTTACTTGTCTGTCCAGCATCCACTCAACCTTTAGCTTTCCATGGAGACAGACAGCTATTTTTAGCTCTGCATAACAAAACAGTTTCTTAACAGATGGGCCAATTTAGGAGTTTTGGATAGAAAGTTAACACACGTGCAGATCGTTCACCTTTATAAACCACCATCATTTGTTATGGAATATTTTTTTTTCCTGGAGTCTATTGAGTGATTTAAGGAATAGTTAACCAAAAAATGAATATTTACTGAAAATTTTCTCAGACCATTGAAGATGCAGATGAGTTTGTTACTTTAACTCATCAGATTTGGAGAAATGTAACATTACATGACTTGCTCACCAGTGGATCCTCTGTAGTGAATGGATGCCATTATAATGACTGGTAAAAACATCACAACAGTCCACAAATGATTCCAGTCCATCATGTAATTCACGAGAGAAGCTGCTTGTTTATAAGAAACAAATCCATAATTAAGGCATTTTAACTTCAAACTGTTGCTTCTGACTTGGATGGAGTAAATTTTTAGATTAACTATTCTACACTTTTGGGGGGGGGGGGGGGGGGCAGTTATTTTACGTAATCAAAGTGCTAACTCACTCTCTTTCTTTTTTGTAATTCTGACTTGCCGTGTTGCTAATTCTGATTGCTCTTCCTACAATGTCTTCCTTGTCATTTGTCCCATTTCCTCATCTTTTCTCTCTCTCTCTTCAACATGCGTTGGCCTTTGGACTTTGTGTTCGGGGTTAATCTCAACCTGTCAGTGCTGAGAGTTGAACATGGTTTTACGCTGTCCATATGGATATCCACTTCCTGTCATCCTCTATAAAGGCTGTCAGACATTTTGCTCTCTTTTTCCTGTCTTGCATTCATCACTCCACAGACTCCACAGCATTAGACATGTTTCAGCATTTCTAATTTCATTTCACTTCTCAAATATCAATGTGAATATGTGAACAAGTGTATTTTCTGTGAATACTTGTTTTTCAGTGCTAATTTAAAAATTATATTTTATCTATAGTTATATTTAGAATCCATATAATGAGGCATCTTACCTCCTGGTAATGTGCCTATGTAGCCTTTAAGCAGCGCCTACATAGGCAACTCTTTAGATTTTAGAACAGAGCCAAAGCACTCCCTGCTTTTCCACTGTGGTCCTTCAGTGGAGATACTTTTAATATGGTTATCTCCCATCCTCAATATAAATACCACCTTTTCATTTTGCTTTTATCTCTCTCTCCTTTTAACTCCTGGGAGCCTTTATCATGGGGCTGTCCACATTTATCAGCACTGTTATGGTAGTGTGCTTGGCCGTTTGACTGCATTTGACCTCCCGTCAGCGGGATCCGTGCTGCTGGAAGGAGCCAGGGGTGACAGACTGGGCCCGTCCAGAACACTCCGGATCCGACAGTAATTGGCTCGTGCCGGTGCTCTCCTTAAGGACCCCTGACAGCTGGTGGGTGGATTTTTTGTGCACCAATTAAGCCGAAGAAAATAATTGCACTCCCTTCAGAGAGAGAAAGAGAAACAGCAGCCTTCTTTGTGGAAGTGGAGTCGAAGGCTTTGAACGTTTCTTTTCAAAATGAGGAAGAGAAGACGTGGCTTCTACTTGAGCAGATGAGGAATGAATTGGTTGGAAGACTGCAAGTAATCAATGGAGGCTTATGCTATCTTCAGAGCGCTAGGAGGCTCGCAGCCAATTTGTTTTAAACATTAGTGCGTAAGTGTTCAAAGAGAATCAGTTAATTGATTGTTGAACTGTGCAACCTTCTACTCACGTCCACCAGGATTTGCTTTCATCAGCTGGATGGCCAATACTCTTGGACATTAATGTGGTTGTTGCGAGAACATAAGCTTTGATTGTGATATGGCTCGACGTAGGAGTTTGAAGAGTGCGAAGTGTCCTACAAATTATTTTTATTTTTTTAACTAAAAGCACAAAAACAGGCTAAGTAATAGCATTGATTGGATTTTCCATATTGGCCTTAAGGGTTAAGGTGGGCTAAATGCTTCCAATCCTAGCAGTTTACAAAGTGGAGTTTTTAAAGAAAAGTCACAAATCTTTAGTTTACTTGCTTGGAAAGAAGAAGCTGAAATATATATATTGTTTATATAAGTCCCTTTTCCTTGGCAAGATGCTTAAAAAGTTGGTTCACCCAAAAATGAAAATAATGTCATTAATAACTCTCCCTTATGTCGTTCCAAACCAGTAAGACCTCCATTTATCTTCGGAACACAGTTTAAGATATTTTAGATTTAGTCCGAGAGCTCTCAGTCCCTCCATTGAAGCTGTGTGTACGGTATACTGTCCATGTCCAGAAAGGTAAGAAAGACATCTTCAAAGTAGTCCATGTGACATCAGAGGGTCATTTAGAATATTTTGAAGCATCAAAAATACATTTTGGTCCAAAAATAGCAAAAACTACGACTTTATTCAGCATTGTCTTCTTTTCCCTGTCTGTTGTGAGAGGGAGTTCAAAACAAAGCAGTTTGTCATATCCGGTTCATGAACGAATCATTCGATGTAGCCGGATCTTTTTGAACCACTTCATGTTCTGTTATATAGTTTTTGCTATTTTTAGACCAAAATGCATTTTCAATTCTTCATAATATTCTAACTGACCCTCTGATGTCACATGGCATATTTTGATGATGCTTTTCTTACCTTTATGGACATGGACAGTATACCGTTCACAGAGTTTCAATGGAGGGACTGAGAGCTCTCGGACTAAATCAAAAATATCTTAAACCGTATTCCGAAGATAAACAGAGGTCTTACTGGTTTGGAATGACATGAAGGTGAGTTATTAATGACATAAGTTTCATTTTTGGGTGAACTAACGCTTTAACTTAGAGATATTCAGTTCGTGTTTAATTGCAGAAATGAATGATTCAGAATATTGAATTTATTGTTATTATTATACTAATATTTAAAATGTATAATTTTCTTGTGTATTTGGATATATATATATATATATATATATATATATATATATATATATATATATATATATATATATATATATATATATATATATATACATAATTTTTGTTTATTTTTGTATTTTTTTACTACATTGACTTGAATTAGTGACTGCACCCATGCTTGTCCGTGATGCAAGGGATTTGTTTTTGGGGCTTTAGAACTAAAATAATAAATTATTGTCAGACTAAAATTAATTAGGAGTAATCATGATTTCCTCCTAAAAGAAGAGTTTCTCCAAAATGTTCAACTGACACACTGAAGCATGTGGAATTAGAAATGCATTTCAATACATACAGTATTTATTGCAGTTGCAAAAGCTGCAAACAGTAATGCTTTTTTGATTTATCTTTTATACTTAGGTCAACGTCCGATCTTGGAGTGAAAATACAGGTTCTGGAGAAGTTGAGAACAGCAAAAAATAAAATAAAATAGATGCTCCCAAACATCTCCAATTCATCCCACAATCCTGCAGACCATTGACCATGCCAGTGTCTGTACATACTGTACATCGCAGTGTTTCCATAAGAGGCCGCTGACAAATCTTGATCCTGACACAAACCATTAACTCTGAATGTTGAAAATGTCATATATTAGCCTATAATTTCATGAATTATCCTGTCATTCACTAGGAAAGGAATATAGGACCCTTCAGAGCAGATTATCCTTAGCATGTGATTCTGGTTCAACTGTCACAAGATATTCATCATGACAACCAAATAATGAAATCTTATCACTTGGTGTTTTAATTCTTTTACATCATCCCCACAGGATAGAGTTGAGTGTGCATGCAAAGTTCCTTTCATGCCAATCCATAAAACAGCAGGTACACAGCGATGAATTCCGTTATTTGTTAGCTGTAGCTGGCATGCTAACATTAGCTGTCTTTACTGGCTACAATGCTAGGGTGTTCTGGGTGTTTTTTGTGATAAACAGTGTTTTATATTGTTCCTCTCTGTAGCTAGAAAAAAATAAAGCATGTTGTTGGTAGCTTAATGGCACTTACTATGCAGTTTAAGTATTCTGAAAGGAATTTAGCAAATTGCTATGCAGTTTCAAGGTTGTTTTGTGTGGATGCCCAGGTGTTTTACCATTTGACATTTGAATTGCTAAGCTATGTTATGTTATGTAGGTAAAGTGAATGTAGTGAATTGAAATGCAGATTTTAAGGTGTTTTGTGTGGTTGTTAGATTGTGCTAATATTAGACACGTTCACGGCTAAGCTATTTTTAGCTAGCCACAATTCCAGCATGCTGTGTAGGTTTTTTTTGCTAAACAATGAAAGGATTCTGAGTTAATTTAGTGAAATGCTGTGCAGATTCAAGGGTGTTTTTTTGTTGTTACGAGGGAAAGTTAACGTTATACATAATGGCTAAGCAATCTGTAGCTAGCCACATTTCAAGTACGTTGTGGGTAACTTCTGGTGTGGTTGCTAGTGGATTTCATGAAATTATATGCAGTTTGAAGGGTGTTTTGTGTCATCGCTAAAGCATGCTAACGTGTTTATATGTAATTTATCTGTACCTTGCCATGCTGGTGTATCGTAGGATAGGAGTTGTGCAGTTTTATGGTCGTTTTTTGTGGTTGCCAGAGCTAACATTAGATATGTTAATAGGTAAGCTATCTGTACCTCACTGTGCTAGGGTGTTGTATGCAGTGTCCAGTGTTTCTGTGTGGATTTAGTAAGTTGCCATGCAGTTTTAAGGGTATTTTAAGTGGTTGCTATGAGTTGAGTGAGAACAAATAGCATTGCATGGGTGTTGCATCAGATTTAAGATGTACTGTATATATGTTTATGAAATGGTTGCGCCTAACAGCCTCAAGACAAATGCATATTTTAATAAAAAGGATACTGACATACTGTACATGAATCACAAAACCTGTTATGTATATTTTATACAAAAAGTATGGATAAGTGTAGTTTAGCATAGACTTTTTATGAAAGCAGAAACTGACATTAATGAAGACAAATATATATCTTTGAGAAGAATCTCTTCAGCTGTTTCAGTTACTGTCTTATCTTTTTTGCTTCCCATGGCCTCCACATTATTCTCATTTTTATTGTAATTAAACAAGTTTACTGTAAACAATAAGCTGTTTGACTGATGGGATTAACCTTGGCTTCCATTACAGGCTTTCTACAAGGTATTGTTGTTGTTCTTTGGGAAATCATTTCTATGACACTGGTTGGTGTAATTGAAAACAGTTTAGCCTGAAAGCGGCAGATATTGGAGGCTTGAACCTTGAACATGGGACTTCAGAGACTTGTTACCTGGAAAGTCCAGTGCAGCCTCAGGGTACATGCGTTTTTGAACATACTGACACTGAACAGGGAAAACGATAATTTTCCGCTACATCCTGTAGGACTGTAAATCCCAAAACAGGGACTTTAACATTTAACTTAGCGAATCCCATAAAAGCCATTAAGAAAATTCATATTTCAAATCCAATATATAATACTATATAAAATAAAGACTAAAAACATATATCTTATAATAAACACATATTTATATTTCCAATATACATAAATACATTTTTTTAAATAAAAATATATAATTTTTTATCAAATATTTCTACATGCATTGAATTATATTTTACTTAAAGAATTATAGTTAGTAAATGTTTCTCTGCTTTGAACTTGTCACAGTGCATTTTGGCTTTATGGTCTTTGTTCTTTCCTTCACGATTTTCTTTCTGTTGTCTAGTGTTTTGCACATTTCAAACTAATAGCGGAGAAATGTAATTGCTTCTCAAACCTTCAAATTAAGCATTTATTGCAGCATTTCTCTTGTTATTTCTTCGGGGTTGTGAAAGCTGCTTAGGTATTGGGATCCCTTTGAAAGTGCTTTTTTATTGCCTTTCAAACACTTCGCTAATTTAGTGTGTTCACCGGGTCTCGTAAACAGACTTTAATGGTCTGTGCTTACCAACTCACTGCTGTGGCTTCATAACACTGCTAAAACATGGATGGACCATTCACTGCAGTCTAATGTAATCATGAAAGGGTCCCCGTTGCACTTTTGAGACCAAATGAGACTTTAAAAGCAACTAAAGAGCTATGAGTCATTGTTATAATCTTGTGATTATGCAGTATTAGTTTATGATTTACGAGACTGTTGAGGGTAAGGTACATTTAATGAGTGCATTTTCCTATTTTAGACAGCTCATGGGACACCGAGTGGCATCGGTTTTTGAAATCACGATACATAAAACATTAAAAAGGTTTTTTTGGAGATGTGACAGAGTTGCTGAATCAAAGGGTCTAAGTTCTGACTCTCGGCTTTGAACAGTTAGTCCGTAACATGAACTCTCCAATGGATTGAAATGGGTCACAGTTTAAACGGGTCAGCTCTGATCTGGAGTCCAAGTATGGATGTTGGAGAATAAAACAGCTAAAACTCACTCTAGGCTTTTGAATTTTGCATAGGAGTCGTTTAGGGTTGTGGTGGGGATATTTCACCCACAAATAAAAATTCCGTCATCATTTACTAACCAAATCATGACATTTTAAAAAGTCTGACACATAAACTTTTTACGTGAGCCACAAAGGGGACATGGTGATGATAAAAATAAATAAGACCTGGCATTTGAGTCACTCAGAAAGGAAACAAAAAACTTTGCATCTTAAAAAAAAAATAAAAAAAGGTTTCTGTCACAAAAAAATTGCAGTCCCCAGAGAAACTTTTTTGTGTTCTATGGCAAACTATTGGATTTCCCTGAGAAACTTGGCATTTGCCAAGGAAACATTGCTCACTCTCTAAAAAACTATTTGTGCGCTAACAAAATTGTGTTCCCCATGTGCATTCTCTCGCAAAACTATTATGTTCCCCCGAGAAACGTGGCATTTGCTCATAATTTTTTTTTTTTTTTACCTTGCCAAACATATGTATTCTCTCGAAAACTATTATGTTCCCCCTAGAAACTTTGCGTTTACTCACAAAAAATGTGCACTTTCTCACTAAACTTCCATTATCTCGCAAAACTATACATTTTCCCTGAAAAACTTGTCGTTTATTCGCAAACCATTAGCACTCTTGCAAAAACATTTGCATTCACTTGCAAAACATCTGGATTCTCTTGCAAAAATGTTGTGCTCTTTCAATAAACTTAGCATTCACTTTCAAAACATTTGAATTCTCTCACAAAACTATTATGTTCCATTGACTTGCCTTTAATTCGCAGAACATTTGCACTCTTGTAAAACCTATGCATTCTCTGACAAAACTATTACACTCCCCCAAGAAACTTGGCACGTGCTCACAGTATGTTTGAGATCACTTTAAAAATATATGTGTTCTTATGCGAACCTATTACGTTCCCGCAAAAAAAGACCTTTGCGTTTTTTTGTAATACATTTTAAATATCGCTTAAGATCCTTACATTCCCCTGAGAATCACTGTATTTGTTCCTTCCACTTCATATTATTTCCATTACAAAAGTTTTGCAACAAACATAGTTTTCTTCTCTACTATTACATTTCCCGCAAAATCATTGTGTTCTTTTGCAAAACATTAACATTTTCTCAAAAAACTACATTAACATGTAACTTCTGGCTCAACTAATGTTGTGATTTTTACAATCATGTTAAAACCAGAAAAATGCTACTTAAAAAATAAAATAAATTATATGTCTTTGTTTTTTTCATTAGGCTTTCCTCAAGGAGCTTGCATACTTAGGCATACCTGAGCCTTGCTGTAGGAATCATGGGAAAGACATTAAGCCATTCTCAGCTTCAGTTTTGGAACAGCAGCTCAGAGAGCGATAATCCTGAGGTCAATGGTGGGAATCACATGAGCTTGATGGACAGCCTCTAAATGCTTCACCTCCTCTCTGCAAAAAGCCGTCTGAGCTTTCCTAATTACCTAATCCTCTGGTTTTCTGTTGTGTCAATGACGACCGAATCCCTTTCCCGAATTGCAAATCTGGTTATGGATTACATGCAAATTAGGGTTTCATCCAGTCTGCTTTTATAGGACGTTATGCATATTTATGCAAAACAACACCAGTTGTTTCTATTTTAGTTTTCTCTTGCATCTCCTCCAATAGGCGTATCATTTAATTAAAAAAAAGACTGGCAGATGCACAAGCCGAAACGTTGCATCAGGAAACTCAGACAATCGATCCTCTTGATGTTCATGAACATTATCTTATACCGTAATATCAAAATTGATATGAGATGGCATGTATGCTGTTGTTAGTTCTTAAATTAAATATATTTGAAAGACACTTTGAGGAATACTGTATATTATATGAATTTTATTTTATGATATTTTGGGCTGTTTTAATATATTTTACAATATACAAAAATAAAATTATTAGGAAAAATACAATACAATAAAATACAATACAACATATACAAATATCAATATATTTGAATATATTTTAGATTTTTTTAAAATATTTTAATCAAACACATATTACACAATATTTTATATTTAATTAGGACATATTTAAATATTAACTTTTTATTAGGAAATATTTGATTTGATTTGATTTGAGGGTTTGTTTACAAAACTGCATTCTCTCACAAAAATATTACATTCAGGAAATGTTGTGCTCTCTTGTAAAATATCTGTGCAACATTTGCACATCAAATATAAACATTACACAGTTATCTTTCAGCTTAGTTAGAAATTTAGAAAATTTAATTAATCAATATCTATATTTTGGGTTTAGAATACACAAACAAATTACCAAAAGATTTCAGAATACAAAATATTGTATATTTTGTGTGTGTATATATATATATATATATATATATATATATATATATTTGTATTATATATTTGAATATTTGTATTCTACTTTAACATTAATTCACTAATACATATATATACATAAAATCCAAAATGTAATTTATTGCTACACTTTTGTTAGTCACTTTATACATGGGAAATAATGTGTATAAAATGATTTAATTGTTTACAATAAGCTTGGTTTTGAAAAGGCCACCATACAGTCACATATATTTTAGAGATAAATAAAAATCTCCAAACCTACAAACACATTCTCCTCTCAGTCCGTGTTTGCAGCTCCCTCTGTATCTTTCTCTCTCCCCTCCCTCTGTTACTTCACCTCCTTTTCATCTGGACTTTTCAATCAATAATTCAGCTTCCCCCCGCAGAGCAGGCCGACTGACGGACTGATTAAACACACAGAAGGCATGAACTAAAGAAGAGCGAGGGCCTGAGAGAAAGAGAGGGAGTTAAAGAGCGAAGAACCAGACGGAGATAATGGAAAAAGAAGCAGATTACGGTAAAGGTAAGAAAGAAATGGACAGACTCAGTGTGGAAAGTCCCTGAAATGAAGGCTGAGAAGACAGAGGCATGATGGGAATTGAGATGGTTAAGGGAAAGAGGACATGAAAGACTGATACAGGGAGCGATAAAAGGGTACAGAAATCAAAGCGAATTGGCATCACAAAAAGAGTAACGAGACTATGAAATTAACTAAATAAGAGAGGAAAATTATGAAAAGAATGCGTGAGAAAGAAAATATAGTGAAAGAGTCATGTGGTAAAGTAGATTAGAAATGAACAAAAGGGTGAAGGACAGAAGAACGAGAGTAGTATATGGAGAGAAAAGTGTCATGCTTGATTCACTTCTCTTCTCTAAAAGCTTTTTAAACAGTATTAATGTGAATACGACACACTTCTCCACATACTGTCATAGTGTAGTGAGTGATCGCTGCTCTTTGAAAGAGTGAAATTACGTGGACATGAGTAAATAAGACAGAGAAAGAGAAACATTACTTAGAGAAGCACTTGACAAGAAACATCATCATTGGCCTTGTGTTCTCACTAAGCCCCGCCCACTACTGATAAGTGTACACCATCTACTCATCTTCCATTACTCAGTGGAAAGAGAGAAAAGAGCAAGAGCATTAAGAAGAGAGAGGGGGAAATGTGGTGGCACTAGGAAAATAAAAATGGCAGAGAGAGGGTAGGAAAAAAATGAAGGAATGATGGTAGGATTTATGAAAGAATGGAAGGAAAAAGAAAAGAAACGGAGGAGAGAATTAAAGAAGAGAGTGGGTGAGTCTGGATGAATGGAAGGATGCATGAAAGGAAAAATTGAGAAAAATGAGGAAAGACAGGAAAAGTGTGTGACACGAAGGAAGTAAAATGGAGAATAAAAATAACATGGATTGATGGAAAGTGTAAGAAAATAAAAGAAGGACACGAGGAAAGAATGGAAGAAGGGATGAAGCAAAATGAAAAAAAGAGGAAGGATGAAAAAAAGGAAAGAAAAAGTAAGATTGATGGATGGATGGAAGCAAGGGCAGAAAAATAAAGAGAGTGTGAAAGAATAAAGAGAAAACAGAGAAGGAAATAAATAATAAAAAAAAGATGGTGGAAGAAAAAGGATGGCTGGATGGATTGAAGGAAGGAAGGAGTGAAAGAAAACAGAAAAAAAGAACTGGAGGGGAGTATGGGGGTTAAGGAGAGATTCTCTCTTTTTCTGATTAGTTAGTTTTCATAAATTTTAGCTCGGGCTCTGAGGTTTGTTGGAAATATATCCAAATAATATTTCAGCTCATTTGACATTTCGTTCAGTGAAACAACTGGATATATAAAATATTTCTTCTCTCACATGTTGACTTTCAGTAATGAGAGAAGAACAGGCTGCAGAACCTGAAGCGGAGTGAAATACAGTGATATGGAGAGACAAAAGAGGAGACTACTGAAAAAGGAAATGTTGAATAAAAGTCGTTATTTTTGTTTTCTTTGCTCACAAAAATGTTTTCAAATTTTTTTTTGTTGATTCATAATGGTACGGTTGAACCACTGATGGCAGATGGACTATTCTGACGATGTCCTTCATACTTTTCTTGACCTTGACAGTGTAACTTACTTGGCAGTCTATGGGACAGTCTCAGGCCTCCCAGTTTTCATCCAAAATATCTTAAATTGTGTTCCGAAGACGGACAAAGCTTTTACAGGTTTGAAACAACATGGGGGTAAAGTGATTAATTCTGTTAAAAAATTAAAATTCAAGCTGTTGTGCCCCTAAAGATGTATCTTAAGTATTTAGTACTAATATGTACCTTTATGGTACTAACATGCATCCTTTAGGTACTCATTTGTACTTTTTATGGTACTAAATTGAACCTTTTAGGGGTGAAATATGGCATTAAAAGTTTGAAAAGGTAATACTTCCTAATAGTATAAGGCTGTGTCATTCATTTTGATGTTGACCAGGTGAGACTGACTGAGAAAAGTAAAAATACCTCTTCTCAATAAACCACATGGTTTGAGGTTTCATTCATAGCAATCTGTATCCAGTAGCAACCACACTTTCTTCCCAGCATGAAGCAGTTCAGAGCAGTGTTGCCCATATGAATTTTGGATGTTTCTCTTATCCAACAACATTACAGGGCTTAGGGTCTCTATGAATGTGTTGGATGGTGTGTTTAGATAGAGGAGAACGTGAAAAAATGCAGTGTTGTGGGTACCAGGATCAGTAAACATCACACAAAACTTACCGTCATGCGGAATATCAAATCATCCTGGAATGACTCACTTTCAACTAAATCCTAAAATGCTCTTAAGTCGGTTGATAGACAACTATAGTAGATTACATAGCATTTTGCAGCCATCAACACACAACTCTCTAGATGCCATGAGCATTCTGAGGATGGACAACATATCTGAGGAGAATTCGCCAGAAATTCCGAAATATTTAGAACTCGAAAACAGAAATGGCTTGCTTGGAATCTGAGGTAAGAGTGTGTTGTTATGGTAACTGGGCATGCCAACAGAGAGCTAATAGGGTAATTGACCTGCAAGTAGCGGGTTCCCAATCCACCCCCAAAACTCACACACAAACAAACGCTTCCCTCCCACTCAACCCGCAGGGGTCATCCTTTATCATAAAACACTGCTGCATTTCTATAACATGCATGGGGCTGAGTCTCTCATAGAGCACTGAGGATGTGACTCACAGTGCGAGTCCAAAGAGACAGTGAATAAAAAAGAAAATACACAGAAAGAGGTCTCTCATAACCCTGTGGGAAATTTACGGCTAAAACCACTTTCAGATAATAGCTGGTTGCTGGTTCAAGCTGATCAAGGTGCCCCTGATTACAGCTGGTACAAACAGTTCTCTAACAATGTGAAAATTCTCATTCAGGTGTAAACATGGACTGCCAACTAGTCGGGCCAGGTTGACTTGATAGACCAACTTGAACTAACAGCCAACCTGCTAGCATATACCAGCAGGGAAGTGGAAAAATGCTATCAAAGGAGACCACCAAAAGAGATAGAGAAGAAAGAGCAAAGAAACTGAGGGGAGGATAGAAGATAGGAACTGTTTATAGACTGTACTTTCAGATGATTGGTCAGAGAAACAACAAGTGAACATTCCCATCGTGCACTTGCAGAAACAGGGTCACAGTCTGTCTGCAGCAGAACCATAAGTCCAAAACCCACCGAGTGGGTCTGAGAAACAAGAGCAGACAGATTCTACAGAGATTCTATTTGTGGAGTGATCAGTTGCAAAGTATGAAAACAAAAGATGCTTCGGTTATTTAGAGTCTACAGTTCACAGATCCATACTGACTAAATAAGACCGACAGATATTCAGACGGAGAGGACAGCAGGAAGATGTATGTGAGATGGGCATGAGAATAAAGCAGTGGCTTGAGTACAGAAAACCACAAAGTGCATTAGAAAGGCCTGAGTCATCCAAAATGTGTTTTGAGAAAATTCATTAATATATTATTTGGTCCAAATGAACTTAATATATCTCTAGACCTGATGGTGCAAATTTCCAAAGGCTTGTCCATTCTGGCTTTAAATTTCCTTTGACGATACATTGTTCTCTGTGAGTTATTTTGCATGCTTAGACCTCTTTAGTTACAAAGAAACTGTGAATCAAAGGTCTCCGGTGAGAAGTGTCAAATCATTTACCGTTTCTCCTGCTGTCAAGCCTTCGTTCCTGACAAAGGCATTCCCTGAGGGGCGCAAGACGGATAACACTGAGGAACCCTCAAGTTTTCATCTTCCGCAACTCCCCTTTGTCTCCATTTCACAGAGATCGTGTTGCTGTGATCTTACGAATTTCATGGTGTGTTGCAGATTTTGTCACAGTGATATGGAGTAATGTACAAAGGGTTAGTACTTGGTGTTCTCAGTATGTGTGAGAAAATTGCCGGCTTGGCGGGGGCCTTTGTGGTTGGCTCCGGGTCTTGATGTTTGTGATATTGCACAGTTGGATTAAAATGCCACAGCAGCCAAAACCAGCCCATAATGGCTCCATAAAGGGTTTTGATGAGCAGTTTTCTTTATTGAGTTGACATCTTGATTTCCCATTGAAAGGTTGGAGTGGGACATACGGAATGGCTTAACTGGCAAAACCACACTTGAAAATTTGGACCTTTGCAACCCCTGCATTTTAACAGTTTATCACAAGTGTGCATTCATTTTGGGTGGCATTTTTTTTCCCTCTGCAAGCAACAAAGATCAAAAAGACTTTATTATATTACTGTAGATGTTTTACCAGTGCTCATTTTTGTGTACTTTTTAGGAGTCTAAGCCAAGATACTGCCATTGTGATCAATGGGAATGCTTACAGAATGTTTTATAGTCAACACAACTACATTAAACCCTTTGTACCAAAGATGAAGACAATTTAAAAAAAGAACCAGTTCCAGTCACTTTCTTTCAATTAATAGTAAGGAAATTAGGTATGAGCATGAGAAAAACCAAAACACCAGCACACAAACCATTTTGTTACTGGCTAATGCTAATCAGTGACAAGTGTTTTTATCATTAAGTGGCAAAGCTCATAGATATTGACTAAAAGCCAAAATATTTTGATTGAATTGCATCATAAAGTACACAAACACAAACCGACATTCAATCTCTTGTTGTGCCATATTGATTAAAACTCTGGAAGCTTTTTAGATTTCCAAAAGTAGCAAGATCTGTGCAACCATGTATGGGAAGTGTCCAGTCATGAACCACAGTTGAGAATCCCAAAAACTGTTCCCAAATACATTAACATATTCACTGCAACATGCAAAAACTCTTCCTAGCGTCACCCCCTGCTGTTCAAAAGTGGTATCAGTCATGGTCTTTCAAAGGCCTTTTGAGAGAAACCAACACAGTCTATAATTTTAATAATATATATTTTATTTTAAAACATTTTAAAGGTTATCACAGATTATGATTTGAATAAGGTAGCGTTTCTGAAATCTGTGAGACTAAGAGGTAACGTATGACCCAAAAAGAATGTCAGAGAAAGATAGGGGTGAACAAATATATGTAATCTGAATAATTCCATTATCTGTTCTGTAAAATACTTCCTGCTCTAAATTTTCATCATAAAATAGAATAATTAATACACCAGATCTCAATGCTATTCCCTAGTGCTTGGTTCTATAAAGTTTTTATCCCAAGTAAGCTCACTCTCTATCTCTCTACTTTTGTCCTTGGGCTTAAGTATTAGCTATCTTTTGCTGAGGTGTTTCTTTTCATTGACATTATCATTTCACTTATCAGAACCGTTATATATGCTGGTGGGAAAAAAAACACTCAGCAGGAATGTGAGCGGTCTTTGAAGCATTATTCAGATTTCGATTCTACTCTTGTTGGGCCTGTAATCAGAGATATACAATATACTTCTTTTATTATCATTTATTATAGCATACTATTTACTTTATTTATTTACTGGACAATCAAATGAGGAATTTAATTCTACAATGGTAAATGGTTTTGATTAATGTTGGCTGATTTCCTCCAATTCTTTCCCCAATTGGATAACCAGGTCATACCAGGTGGTCAATCAACTTTGGAACATGGTTGACCAGCTAAACCAGTCCTCAACATGGTGGTCTACCAGCTGTATCTTAGCTGACATTGACTCCAACATATAGCTATACTTATCAACCACCTCAACTAGGTTTGGACAAGTTCATGGATCATGACTAGACGGCAACTTTAAATGAGTTTCAAAGATCAAAGTTAACAGTCTCAACACGACTTGGCTAATGACCAGCAAAACAAGCTTGAAAGTAATACAGGATTGGAAGGGCATGAGGGTGAGTAAACAATTGCAGTGTTTCATTTGTAGGGGAACCATCCCTTTAGGAATTGCTGATACAAATTATAAATTTCAACCTTTTAACTCCTGTCTTGTTTTTCTATTCCAGCCTGTGTCTTCTAACCTTGTTTTTGTCTGATGTTCTCCAATCTTATCTCTCTCCATGTTTGTCTCTCTCCTCTGACTATCTGGAGTATTCTGGGTATTTTTATTCATGTTCTCAGTATGGCTACATTAGCTTCTCTCTTGCTGCCTCTGTGTGGTAATCACACAGCCCAGCTTAGGTCCCTAGTGAATTGTGCCTCAGATCAGATCTGAGGCTTATATTTGATTCAGAGAGAATTTAATGGCCACCGAAAGTGAGAATCTTCTCAGTTATCGGCAGGCTGCGTGTGAAAAATAATAACTAGCAGACATGGGCTGACATATAAGAAATTTGTATTAAAAATAATCTATGTGCATAATGCCATCTTCACCCAGAAATACCTTGAGGTAGTTGCAAGGGATTGGCCTCTCTGACAATGGCTTCTTGAACCAACCAATACAAACTTGTTTAATTCCATTCAAATTAATTCATATTGCATATTTAAGGCAAATTTTGATGAAGAATGCAATCTGTTTTAATAACTTTCAATCTGTGGAAATTCTTCATGGCACTCTTACGTCTTCTAAAACATAAACAAAACCAACAACAACAACAACAACAAAAAAAACTTTTTGAACCTCCAGATGCTGAAATTCATCTCTGTTTTTGCTATTGTAATATCTGCGGTTGTATTTGACACATACATCCTGAATAAACGGCATTCACTGAAAACCATTAGTCCACAGTCACTCGGGGAGCCACATTGTAAATGAGAGGCCATATTTTAACATCTTTTTTCCACACATCCCCCATCGAAGCGAATTTATCACGTTCAAGGTGAAGTAGGCCTACTTTCTCTGTCATCAAAGGGAATGTCTCCAGGGATGTTGTAGCGGGAAATGTGGCTCTGACAGTGTTAGCATTCAATAGGATCCCGATTGCTACACCTTTTGATTTATAAACCCCAGCTAAAATCAGTAACCCATGGTGGGCTTTGAAAAGGGTTTCATCAAGCTCCTTCCGATTTTTAACATAAACCTGTTTTTCCTCTTGACCAGTCACCTCAGGAATGTAATTTTCGACTTATAAGACACTATTTGTGGAGCATATTGCCTAGCGAAGAGGCAGAAGATCCCAAAATGCAAAATTGAGTTCACGAGATCAAAGATTTGTTTTTGCATCAAAATCAAATGTGTTTTGAAAAAAATTACTTCAGCCACAATAACAAAGTAGGTCAACCAATGTAAATAACTGAAGTTAAAAGGAATCAGACATAACAAAGTTAATATTTGCAAAACATGATTGGGTTCACAAAAGACTGTTGATGCTGCTATTACTTATTCCTCCTTTTATCAAAGCCATCAAAGCTAGTTAATTCAGAGTTCACTACTAGGACACTTTTCTATCCACACTTGGTTTGTTTACATGCCTCTGCAGGTCTATTGTAAGTCTGGACCATGATATTTTTCATCAACGTGAGTATCACTGTGAGTGCTAGAACAACTAGTTTTTATATCCATTTTATTTTCAGTTTGTCTATTCAGGTTATTAAATTTATATTTAATTATCTGCCTTAAAGTTCTCAGAGCAATTTACAATTTTTTTTAGAATTATAATTAAAGCATTATTCCAGTATGTTTTGCTAGAAAATACTATTTCTGTCTTTCTACTTCTAAATTTTAGTTTAATTTAATGTTATTGGCTGATACATTTATAATTTTCATGTAAAATTTACTAGGAATTTCTAAATGAAAACAGTTGCAACACCAGTTTTCGCCCAGTATAGGCAGATTTAAAAATGTTGCATATAGACATTTCCTTTAGTTTTATGTCTAGATATTGTGTCAAATACTAAATCTAAAATAAATGTCTGAGTAAATATTTTATAGTTATATATATATATATATATATATAGTATTCTGTTTCTGTTTTAACAATGTAATGTAATTTTAATATACAGTTTAATTCAATTTAATACATAATTAGCATTGCAAGTTTAACTTTGAACAATTTAGTTTTAAGGTGATTAAACCTAAGATGTCAAACACCACTTTTTAGGCCATTATAACTGAACAGATCAAGAACCAACAGAACCAAGGCTTTATGTAACATCTGGCAAACTGTAATGATAATACAGACTTTGGATGCATTAATAATGGTCTGGAAAAGGATAACATCAAGAAAAATAATCATAATAAAGAATGCACCCTTCACCTTCTACACCTTTCATTATGTGAATAAAGGGGCCATGGTGCTCAAGATGGAGAGAGAAAGAGTGCAAGCAGGTGAAAAAGCATCAAGAAAAAAAATGACAAATTAATAACTGATAAATTACTGCCTCAGCTCTTCTTACTGCATTTAGTGTCAGTCTGACTTTCTACCTGACAGACATTTTTTAACAGCAAAAAACAGTCAGGGAACATCTGTGTCATGTTTTGATGAACCAGTACAGCAATCTGTAATTTACAGCAACATCACATCTCCATAAGTGTTATAGGTCACAATACACACAATGACATTTTTAACAACAATAACGAGTTTTTGGAAACATCAAAGCACTAAATGCTCAAATTCAACATTATGTTGAATGAATCGGCTGAGTAAATGATTCAATGACATTGTCCTCTCCTTCCCTATAAGAAACTGCAGAAAGAGTCAGTAAACCTTCCCACTACCAATGCATTAATCATAAGATTAATTTTAGTTTTCTATGATAGATAATTTTGGACTACATTCGACAGCCACTGTGTTTTTAAAATATGCAATTTAAAATACAGTCATGCCCATTTAAATGCACTGGTTTTCAGTGGATGATTGGGTCCCAGGATGCACCAGGCCATTCAGCGTATAGACCAGCCTGGACATGGCAGATTTATCACTGGCCCATCCGAGCCACCAGCATTGGGCCCACTTAAACAGTGTCGATCAACAAAGGGCCATGCCACCCTTTAGACGATCGCAGTCCCATGTGCTCCCCTCCATGCCAAGCCACATCGACAACCAAAGCAGACAACTGAGAGCTAAAGGCTTTAGTATTTCATCAAAGGCAAAAAGCTTATCTCCCACCACAGAGATTTATGCTGCATCATTTCCAAACATCTGCCACTGACCGACTAATGCTGAGAAAACTGATTTCTGATGAGCTAAAATAGCGACACAGAAATTCAATGTAAAGAGTTAAATCGAACTACTTTCTGTGTGAATGAAAGTGGCACTATTTACTTAGAGATTAATGTCTGACTGGATGAAGCACCAATCCCTTGCTGAAGTATTTTTACATTTTGCCCTTTCAAATCATTCACATTAATCAAAGAAACTCAGCTTTTCACGGCAACTTCTTTTGGTGGGATAACGTTTTATTTTTACATGCTTCTCAGTCTGAACAACAGCAAAATTTGCTCTCCCTGAAAATCGCTTCCAGAAATCTGTGAGGAGATGGAAAGATAGACAGCGGGTGAGTCAGAGATACAGACAATGACTCAATGAGCAGCAGAGAGCTGATCATTTATTTATAAATGGCTTACAACTGTGACTGCAGTGGATTGTTGGTATAAGAGGCCTTGCGGATGTACGAAAGAGACTTGTCTGAGTGGCACATTGGGGAGAATGAGGTAAGTTGTGCAAATTTTGTTTTCTGGGCAATCAAAGGAAAACTAATAGGCCTAATTATATTTCAGGATGTCTGTTATCAACTGAAAGTGACTCAAGTTGGGGAAAACATACAATTTCCCTTGTTAGGTAAGCTGTGTCACATCAAGAGGTAACAAATAATTAGGGAATAAACAAATGTGGAGAATTTATAGTTTACCTAATTTTAATTATATTTTATCAAATTTATTTGTATTTATATTATATATATTTGGGTGAGATATATATGAAAAATATATGTATAATAAAATTATTATTTTATATATATATATATATATATATATATATATATATATATATATACACACACACACACACACACACACACACACACACACACACACACATATATATATATATATATTCTGCTGGCTTATATTTTAATATTGAACAAAAAAGAACATAGTACACATCTGTATAAGATATAGTTTTGTTGAAAGATTTTAAGTGACATTTTTAATCAGAATAACCAAACTTATTTATTTATTGTAGTTGTAGCTATAGTCTTGTAAGGATAACATAATCTGGTTGAAGTATTTTATAACAGCCAAATAAACACAGAACTGTAGTTGACATAGGGAAGGCTGACAGCTAGTCGGCTATCAAAGTATGTTTGCAAATTGGTAACATACTAGGCTTGATTGAACAAAGAAAATACAAAGAAAACCCTGAAAATATGAAGTCTTTCATCTTGGGAAGGCAGACTAAACAAAGTCAAAGAATGACATTGTTTTGAAAGAGGCAGCTTCAGTCATCTTTGCTTTGTCCAAACATGGTTTCTGTCAATTAGCCTGTGGTTATGTCCTGCCAATATGCAAAATAATGCACAGAGGATTAACCAGTCATGCTTTAAATGAGGGGCAGAGCGCTAATTAATAAACGCTAAGCGGCCTTAGATCTTGAAACATAATCAATATTTCTGAGGACAGCAAATCTGCCAAACGTTCTTGTTTCTGCACGACCTTGAAAGTGAAGGCCAATATTTTATAAACACAGAAAGAAGAGGGAAAAAAAATGAAGATGTGTCATAACTCAAATTCATTTTGTTTGATCTGAGCCAGATGCTAACACTGAGAAGCTCTCATCTTCGTAAAGCATGTACAAAATGTACCTATGGTATAGAATATTGGCACTCTAAAGTCTTCCTGTGAAGTTTGTATTTACAAGTTGGGAAGTCGTAATTATAACATCAGGTGCAAAGAAACAGGTAAATGTAATGTGTGTAATATGAGGTTTCACCCAGTGTTAGCAGGTTTGCTAATTGTTAGCAATGCCAGCTGATGCTTTTAGCTCTTGTGGCCCTACTATAAACTATACTTTGATGTTTTGCTGCCTAGACTTTACATTGAGGGCATGCTTAGTGCATAACAGTCGTGTTCTCGAAGTAATAATCCCATTCATTTTGGAGGAATGTATAACTTATAACTTATAAACCGTTAAAGACAGACCTACTGTGAGCTACAAGGATTTTAATTGATGGTACAGTATATGCTTTTGTCAAAGCTATCAGTGTTCATTTTTTGGACTTTGAATAATTGTGTGGAATTCCTGGTGAAAAACTACATTACCCATAATTGTGTAAAGAAATCTCCACCAATCAGTGAACTGCATCAAAAAAAGTCTTAACACCCACCCACTCTCATGAAGCAGGATGTCAAACTAGTTTTTTGTCTTATTTTAAAATACATTTTTTGCTACAAATAAAAAGTTTATAACAGGACTTTTATAGCATATTTCAAGCCTTTTGAAGATATTTGGTAGCTTCACGTGAGAAACAGACCAAAATTTATGTCAAAACCTTTTGTTGTCCACATACTGGTGCATCAAAACCGGTGTGACACACATGGACTGAAATTACTGTAGCTTTTTGAAAGAAACGTTTATTGGGATCATGGGCGTAGGTTTGGTCTCAGCTTTGGTGGGGTTATGTCCCCTTTCTTCTTCTTGGGTGGCATCTACAAAGTACAAAAAGGGGCAAAAAAACCCCCGGAATATTAAAATGTTTTTACTCTGGCCTTTGTATGTGGCAGAGAGACAGCCCTTGTAACTTACCGTCGGCTTCGTCAACATGCGTGCGCACACAAACCACCCGCTCGCTGCTAGTGCAAGCACAAAAGTAGTCCCGGCCTGCGCCTGTAGCCTGTCAGATACCCTGCCGCCAATCAATTATGGCGTTTCTTGTACTGTCATCGTCCTGGCCGTTAGAATCGATCCAAATAGCAGTGCAAATATACAAATAGCAGTTCAAAGAAGCTTGCTAAATATTGGTGGGGACAAATTTGTCATCTCAAAATATTGATAGGGACTAGTACCTAGCGTCCCCCCCTAAACCTACGCCCATGATTGGGATCTCAGTGACAAGACTCGCATCCATCCTCTCGAGGGGAGCAGGAACATAATGGGCTGGAAATTAGGCAATGGGGCACCGTGGGACTCTGTTTGACCATGCGGCTTGATGTTCGGCTGGTGTTTTATTGCCGCCACTTCAATGAGTTTTGACAAAATTACCTAAATACATCCGTTTTGTTGGCTGAGAGAGTTTCATATCTTTTACACAGCAGTGGGGCTGGGCAAAGTAAGTAATTTGATACTTTTATTGCATATTTGTTCGGCATATCGCAGAGTAGAGTGTACAACAAATTAGAAATGAGTGTCTGAGGGTAAATAAACCAAATGGTTACACATAATTCAGTTTAATAGCTCCTCAGGGGAAGATCTTTTTCACATTAGACAAACTACAGCCACAATAGTACATATTAAAGGCAATTAAAGTAAAATCTTTGTTTGATTTGTTTTGTCAAATTACAGGAAAAGCCACTGTGATAAGTACATTAACAAGGGATTTGTATTAACAACACATTCTTTATATATATTTTTCTTTATTTGTACATAATGAACATACATTTTTAATGCAAAAAAACATGAAATTGTGCACTAACAGGGGCTGAATCAAAAAGAAAATGCCTGAATAAAAGTCATAACCACTGAATGCTCTAAAACTAAATGTCTTGCATTTTTGTCTAAAAATCTAAATCACATACCAGCCCTAGAGGAAGAAGAATTTTTTAAATATTATACTTCGGGTTCCTGAAGATAAAGTATTAAAAATGTATTTTGCATAACTTAAGGGCTTGCATGTGGTCTTTGTAAACTATTCAGACAGAGCTTAGAGATTGTGTGCGCGTGTAAAAAAAAAAAAAAAAAAAAATTCGATTCAAATCTACTTGGCTGCCTCGCATAAAACTAAAATCAATGTCTAAAGATCTCCCTGATAGAACAGACTTTGTGGTTCACCCTTTATTTGATTCAAAAGACAAATATCAACCCAAGAGCCAGAACTGCCTTGAACGATGCTTTGGGTGAATGCCACACATTGGGCTCATGAACACTACGTGAATGAAAGCTATTCTGTATGCACTTTTCCATTTCATTTTAAAACTGCAATGGAAATTATGAAAGAACATCTTGATAGACAAGGTTTGATGACTCTTATGTTGAACTCTGTTGGTCTGGATTAGTATTACAGCATATAATAGACTTTAAATTCTCCACTTCACGGCTAATCGTTGATCTTTCTGCCTTTTTACAACGGCACTTCGAGACCTTTACAGCGTTTCACCACAGCTTTCCTTGACGAATTGCATATCGAATGCAATCCCAAACAGGCATCGTGTGAATATATATTACAGCTTCATAGGTGCAATGTCTTAAATTTAGGTTCATAGTTGAAGGATTGGTTCACCTCTCTATTTATTGCAATTTCTTAGAAAAAAGCAACTCAAAATCACACTGGTTTGAAATGGTGGATAAATCCGGATTGTCATTTTTGGGTGAATTAATCATTTTACTTGAATTTATTCAAGGTCTACACTGGTTTTCATTGGCTCAAGGGTGTCTTGCACAGGAAAATCGAATTAAAAACAGTTAAGAATAAATAAGCGTAGAGAGAGAAATAATTGTAATGAGAAAGTGGCAACAGAAATCCGAACTAAATGCCATGTCATCTCAGTTAGCTTCCCGTCCTACGCAAAAAACAACAACATTGCTCCGATGAAAAGGTGAGATCCTTTGAAAGTGATGCTGGGTCACGAAATGAAAAAGCATCACGGGAGAGCGGGAAGCCACCTGATTTGTGACCGGTTTTATCTGCCGTGGTTTTGTGCGTCTCGGCAGCTACGACGCTCATTAAAATCAGAAGAGGATGAGGGGGCATGAGAGATTGACAAGCAGAACAGATTTCTCCCTTTCATCTGCGTTAGCATTTGCCAAATTCAATTGGAGGAGAAAAATGACAAAAAAAAAAAAAAAAAAAAAAAAAGCAAAATCGCTGAACACAAACAGGGATTCAGTCGTAGGCTCCTTAATTGGGTCCTCGGGGAAACATTGCGGCTACAAAATCCAGGATTTCGGGGTGTTTATTACAAGATGTCGAGACTCCAACGGCTGACAGAATATTAAGTAAAAGGGTTTGATAAGGGTGGACGAGGAACACAACAGCTGCTTGTCAGTCAGGGTTTTGGCACGATTGTGTCAGCGGAGATGAACATTTCTAATTAGGGAGAAATAGCTCAGTCCGGTTTAGTGAGGGAGAAAAAAGAAGAAAAAGAAAGCGAGAGAGAGAGAGAAAAGGCTTTACTGCCCTCTGGTGTTCACTTGAAACATTAAAGGCAGCTGACCAGTAGTGATGGAGGAGGCTCAGTTGCCGCCCACTCCAGCTGCTGAAGGAGTGGTTCCAGTGCTGCTCAGTGCTGATTTGGCTTTGTGCCATTTGCCTCCACGCCGTCGCCCACTTCCACCAGACTTCAACTGAAAGAGACGAAGGAGGATCTCACAGGTTGATAGCTGATTTAGGACTTATTTAGGTCATTATTTTTCACATTTTGGGTTTAAAAACAGTTTGTGGTCAATTAAAATTCAAAAGATTCGAATTTTTTGATCAGTTTGTCATTTCGTTAAATAGGAATATTAACGGTGAATAACAGTTTTTGCCATTTTCTCTTAAAAAAAAAGGTCTAAATTTAATTTGTTTTGCTAATTGTGTTTAAAAGCAAATACAAAAAAACTGTCATTCAAGTAAATAAAAAAAGGAAAAATCTCAACACTACTTAAAAACAAACGAACCCCAGAATCTGATCTGCAGTAACCATTAATGGAAAAATCTATTAACCGTCAAGTGTAAACGAAAGCGTTGTGAGCTTTTCAGAGGTGATTTGTCTCATTCAAATACCGTTCATGAAATAAATCAGCCTAATTCGTTACATTATGACTAATGTCTGTAGTCTTGAAAGTAATGCTGTTAATACCCTAACCTGCTTAAACAGTTTTACCTTCACTTCACACCGGTTTCTTGTCCTTTAAACTTTTTTTTTCCCTCTGTATTCTCTTTGTTTCGATCTTTACAAAGTATTTCCTCGCCCCCTGCTGTCTACAGCACTGAGCCACGGACAGAAGAGAAGAGAAAAGGATGGTTTGGTGTATTGGGGATGAAAAGGGAAGATTTCAAGGGCTGTAAGTGTCCGTGAAAGTTTCATATTACATGCATACCCCGAAGGAAATGTTAAAAGAACGAAAATGTGATGCGGAACAAAGAGCATATAAGGAACATTATGGAAAAAGATTAACCGAGCATAATACGACTATTTTAGTAATCTACATTAACATATAAATATAAAAGAGTAATAATTATTGTTTCTCTCACCGGTTGTCCCATTTGAGGGCTTCCTCCCATCTGTGTGGTTTCCTCGCTGGCTGATGAAGAGCCTTCCACCTGTGACGAGGGTTTCTTGGTAGACTGCATCTTGGCCTGAGGCTTGCTTTGAAGCAGCTGTCGTACAAGCAAAGACAACAGACAGGAGTTTCAGAAGGAAATGCGTCGCCAGTTTTTATGACTCATGCTGGAAGGTCTCTTTATAGACTTAACTGGTTGACATTATGAAATATGCATGATTGACATATCTAAAAGTTAAACTGATTCACACAGAGATACCAAATTATAGTTGGATGAATCTCAAGACCCCATATACAGGTCCTTCTCAAAAGATTTGCATATTGTGATAAAAGTTCATTATTTTCCATAATGTAATGATACAAATTTAACTTTCATATATTTTAGATTCCGCGTCTCTCAACTTTCTCTTCCCATATCCCACAGATTCTCTATGGGGTTCAGGTAAGGAGAGTTGGCAGGCCAATTGAACACAGTAATACCATGGGCAGTAAACCATTTACCAGTGGTTTTGGCACTGTGAGCAGGTGCCAGGTCGTGCTGAAAAACGAAATCTTCATCTCCACAAAGCTTTTCAGCAGATGGAAGCATGAAGTGCTCCAAAATCTCCTGATAGCTAGCTGCATTGACCCTGCCCTTGATAAAACACAGTGGACCAACACCAGCAGCTGACATGGCACCCCAGACCATCATTGACTGTGGGTACTTGACACTGAACTTCAGGCATTCTGACTTCCTCCAGACTCTGGAACCTTGATTTCGGAATGACATGCAAAATTTGCTTTCATCTGAAAAAAGTACTTTGGACCACTGAGCAACAGTCCAGTGCTGCTTCTCTGTAGCCCATTTCCTGCACAATCCTGTGCACGGTGGCTCTGGATGTTTCTACTCCAGACTCAGTCCACTCCTTCCGCAGGTTCCTCAAGGTCTGGAATCGGTCCTTCTCCACAATCTTCCTCAGGGTCCAGTCACCTCTTCTTGTTGTGCAGCGTTTTTTGCCACACTTTTTCATTCCCACAGACTTCCCACTGAGGTGCCTTGATACAGCACTCTGGGAACAGCCTATACGTTCAGAAATGTCTTTCTGTGTCTTACCCTCTCGCTTGAGGGTGTCAATGATGGCCTTCTGGACAGCAGTCAGGTCGGCAGTCTTACCCATGATTGCGGTTTTGAGTAATGAATCAGGCTGGGAGTTTTTAAAAGCCTCAGGAATCTTTTGCAGGTGTTTAGAGTTAATTAGTTGATTCAGATGATTAGGTTAATAGCTCATTTAGAGAACCTTTTCATGATATGCTAATTTTTTGAGATAGGAATTTTGGGTTTTCAGGAGCTGAATGCCAAAATCATCAGTATTAAAACAATAAAAGACCTGAAATATTTCAGTTGGTGTGCAATGAATCTAAAATATATGAAAGTTACATTATCATTACATTATGGAAAATAATGAACTTTTATCACAATATGCTAATTTTTTGAGAAGGACCTGTAGATAGATAGATAGATAGATAGATAGATAGATAGATAGATAGATAGATAGATAGATAGATAGATAGAATGTTTTTGTGACCTCTGACCTTAGTGATGGTACCCACGGCCTTGGTCCTGCCCTCTCTGAAGACCAGTCTCTGGTCCGTGTGAAAGTACTCGGGGGTCTTGATGAAACGGAAGTGTACGGTGGCTTTGTCCCCCGTCCGTAAACAGTCTTTGTCCATACTGAGGATGGTGGCCGTCTGTCTGATACTGCCACAGTGAACTATTACAGAGAGAACCTCATGACAAAGTGCCAAATAGCTAAAATATCTATTTAGTTACAATTTTTGTTTAGATATTTAATATCTGTATACCATTTCTTAATATATTCAAAGCAAATGCTTTCATTTTTTCCCAAAATCAAACACTGAATTAATTTCTTTATGTATATACTGTATATATTAAATACAGTTTTTCTCAATACAAACATTCAATTAGAATTTTTTATAACCAATTTCCTAATTTCAGGCAAACCTGTAGACATAATTTAATATTGGTTAAACAAATACACACACCAAACACAGTGGGTACGGAAAGTATTCAGACCCCCTTAAATTTTTCACTGTTATATTGCAGCCATTTGCTAAAATCATTTAAGTTACTTTTTTCCCTCATTAATGTACACCATTATTGCAACCCATATTGACAGAAAAACACAGAATTGTTGACATTTTTGCACATTTATTAAAAAAGAAAAACTGAATACCACATGGTCCTAAGTATTCAGACCCTTTGTTCAGTATTTGGTAGAAGCACCCTTTTGAGTCTTTTTGGGAAAGATGCAACAAGTTTTTCACACCTGGATTTGGGGATCCTCTACCATTCCTCTTTGCAGATCCTCTCCAGTTCTGTCAGGTTGGATGGTAAAAGTTGGTGGACAGCTATTTTCAGGTCTCTCCAGAGATGCTCAATTGGGTTTAAGTCAGGATCCTGGCCGGGCCATTCAAGAACAGTCACAGAGTTGTTGTGAAGCCACTCCTTCGTTATTTTAGCTCTGTGCTTAGGGTCATGGTCTTGTTGGAAGGTGAACCTTCGGCCCAGTCTGAGGTCCTGAGCACTCTGGAGAAGGTTTTCGTCCAGGATATCCCTGGCCGTGTTAATCTTTCCCTCGATTGCAACCAGTCGTCCTGTCCCTCCAGCTGAAAAACACCCCCACAGCATGATGCTGCCACCACCATGCTTCACTGTTGGGCAGGTGATGAACAGTGCCTGGTTTTCTCCACACATATCACTTAGAATTAAGGCCAAACAGTTCTATCTTTGTCTCATCAGACCAGAGAATCCTTCAGGTGTTTTTTTTAGCAAATTCCATGGGGGCTTTCATGTGTCTTGCACTGAGGAGAGGTTTCCGTCGGGGAACTCTGCCATAAAGCCCGACTGGTGGAGGGCTGCAGTGATGGTTGACTTTCTACATCTTTCTCCCATCTCCAACTGCATCTCTGTAGCTCAGCCACAGTGATCTTTGGGTTCTTCTTTACCTCTCTCTCCAAGGCTCTTCTCCCTCGATAGCTCAGTTTGGCCGGACGGCCATCTCTAGGAAGGGTTCTGGTCGTCCCAAACGTCTTCCATTTAAGGATTATGGAGGTCACTGTGCTCTTAGGAACCTTAAGTGCAGCATACATTTTTTTTGTAACCTTGGCCAGATCTGTGCCTTGCCACAATTCTGTCTCTGAGCTCTTCAGGCAGTTCCTTTGACCTCATGATTCTCATCTGCTCTGACATGCACTGTGAGCTGGAAGGTCTTATATAGACAGGTGTGTGGCTTTCCTAATCAAGTCCAATCAGTATAATCAAACACAGCTGGACTCAAATGAAGGTGTACAACCATCTCAAGGATGATCAGTAGAAATGGACAGCACTCAAGTTAAATATATGAGTGTCACAGCAAAGGGTCTGAATACTTAGGACCATGTGATATTCAGTTTTTCTGCTGTGTGTACATTAATGAGGAAAAAAAAACTGCTGGCACAGTGGATAAGACTCATGCCTTTGGTTTGAGAGACCCGGGTTCGAATCCACTGTGTGACACCAATGTGATCCTGAGCAAGACACTTAACCCCTAGTTGCCCCAGAGTTGTTTTTTCAAATGTTTTTAAATATCACATGAAACAAAAATTCTCTTTTGATCTTAAAAAAAAAAAAAAAAAAAAAAACGTTTAATATAGATTACAGAAAAGTTTTCTTAAATTTTATCGTACTACACAAATATTCAGTTAAATATTTATTTTGAACCTTTTATTAAATATTTACAACTGTATAATAATGTTCAGTATTTAATATTATGAGTAACAAAAATTCAGTCAAATATTTAACATTTGTCTCTTCTGCTCACCCATAGCTTGGTATCTTGGCGATATCGTCGTCGGATGGTGTAGTACGAGAATCTCTGCCTCAAACTCCCAGCATGCCTGTGGGTTGAGGCGTGGCGACACCATCACCATTCCCTTCCTGATCGATGAGCGCTTGATCTTCTTCAGGGCGAACGAGGCCGTCTGCCCACCTCGCACTTCTTTAACAGGCATGCGCTTGCGGTGAATGGATTTGACAATGATAGGGATGAAAACGCCTAGAGGATCTGGACCGAGGAGCAGCGTGTCGTTCAGCCGTATCAATCCACGTAAAGTAGTCCCTGATACTACAGTACCTACACCCTGAAGAACAGACGAGAAGTTCAAACGATTGAGAAAGAGGTAAACAGAAGCACAAAAGACAGTGTGTGTCATACCGGCACTGAATATGTGTCATCAATCTGAAACTCTGGCGGCTCATCGTCTTTAAATATCGTTCTGGGTGACAGCAGGTTCAGGAACATTTTCAACAAGTCCATGTTTTCACCCGTCACATTGGAAATCTGGAAAATCGGACACATCCTACACACACAAATAATGCTTTGGTTGAATATGCTCTCATTATTTCAGATGATATTAATACCTTGTTTGAAGTTGGCGCTTTAAAAAGATTCGTTGCGCAAAAAAGCATCTTGACTTCCAACGTTTTTTACTCTAAATACAGCAGTGTCTAAAAACTCAACTTTTACAGTTTTTAAGTGATTGATAAGATGTTTTATGGCATTCTATGTCAAAAAAGTCACTCTAAGTGTAAGTTTATGTTTTTTTTTTCTGCCTTTTTATCGTCCTTCAGGCAAGAATTAAGCAAAATTACCTTTCTGAGCTGAAGTTAGAGGCCGTAACAATGACGTCATCCTTGTTTTGCACCAAAACTGGAATTTTCCTGCATCCTGGAGACTTGAGTAATCTCTGTAATAACTTAAGCGTCTCTGCAACACAAAACCACATGAAAATATGTCTATAAAAACAAACACTGGAGGGCTGAATGGCTGGGCTGATAATTCACATTAACTTTCAACAGCATTGGTGGGATATCATTGATTAAAACAGGATATACTTTTTACTTTTATTGCGTTATATTGTATCTTGTTACTTCAGAACTCCAATAACCGTTTGCACAACATGTACAATGTTGCCAGAAAGTATCCTTGCGTAAACACTACAACCACAAAAAAAACCTATTAGCTAAAATACAAACTAGATATATAAATATATATATATATATATATATTTATTTTTTCATGCAAACATTTGGATGTCCTTGGAATCTTACAAAATTTGTATAGATTATACATTATTTCTGTAAATTATTACTAATGAGCATTATGCCACAAATGCTGTTGATTAAACTTCTGTTGTAAAATGAGAGATTCGCATTACCTTGTAAGATGTTAGCTGGACACATGTCTATCTTAGTTACAACTACAAAAACAGGAACGTTGAGGGCCAGAGCGAGACCGAGGTGCTCTTTAGTCATGCCAACGATTCCCGCGTTACTTCCCACCTTCGCGACACAGAAAAAGACAGAATTCATAAAAAGTTGAACCGCTGAGTACGTACACCTGTGGCACACCTACCCCCTCTCACCATTAGCATGCAGAAATCCGGTAGGTGGCCAGTCATGCCAAACACGGTGGTCTTCAGGTACTTCTCGTGGCCCGCCAAGTCGATGAAAGTGATGACCTTTGATGACCTCTCGCAGATTTTGGTCCAGTCCAGGCTGCCCCCATGGCTGTCTGGTTGGTTGACCACATGCCCTTCCTGGTCAAAACCCAGGATGTCATTGCCAACACTGCTGGTCCGGCCGCTCTCCATCTCATGTTTGTGGCGGAACAGCTTCTGGCGGGCGAAGCCGCGACCGTTGTCGAGTTCGCCGTGAGTTAGGACACCCAAGAGTGTGCTTTTACCAGCATCTACATTACCTACAACCGCAACTCTGAGGAGAGAAATGATTTTCAACAAAAAATAAAACATTTCTGTATATAATTTCTTCGCAAAACCTCATTCTGACCTGACTTCTAGGAAGTCAGCCTCTCCGACACGGCGCCGGATGAGATAATCGCGGACACATCCTGCTGCCTCTGTCCTCTCTCGGAGCAGAATCAGGTCGGAGTCAACCTGTTCACAAAGTGACTGCACTGTAGCGACAGATGCTTCCATATCCTGCTCATCCAGACCATAATCACCGCCGTCTAAGAAACAAGAGACACCAAGAATTAATCAGCACTTCTGGTGCAACATGTTTGTCTATTCCATAAAAATGTTCAAACTTGGCGAAAGCTTTGTGACACATCACGTCTCACCTGTTCCCATCCCAACTACATAGATGGTTTCTCCGCATCCTTCCTCTATTCGTTCTCGCAGCTGCTTTTGTAAACAGTCATACTGCTCTCCTGTAGGGCTGACCAGTGCAAACTGACAAGAATGAACAAAAATATCCAAAGTATTATTAAAGGAACTTTTTGAATAAAAACAAGATGTTTGTTGAGCATGTTTTTTAATATTTTAAAATGGCAAAATTTGGTATGCATTCCATATACTTAATACAGCGCTCTCTCCATCCTCAATACCACGACAGAGGTGCCCTTGAGCAAGGCATCGAACCCCCAACTGCTCCCCGTGTGCCGCAGTATAAATGGCTGCCCACTGCTCCGGGTGTGTGTTCACAGTGTGTTTGTGTGTGTGTCTTCACTGCTGTGTGTGTTCAATTTGGATGGGTTAAATGCAGAGCACGGATTCTGAGTATGGGTCACCATACTTTGCTGTATGTCACTTTCACTTAATATCTCTATGCAGCCTTAAATCTTACCCTGGAGGACCAAGGTTTAGCTCTAACCCTGATCAAACACTACTGTACCTGTGATTTTCTAATGATCCTGAAGACACTGATCAGCAAGATCAGCAAAACTGTGCAGAAAAGTGGAACTTATGGGCCAGATTTGAGGATCCCTGCTACACGGGGACCCCAAAACATATTTGGACATTTAAGCAAAACTTTTGAGTGTATTGGATTACAAAATATGAAATTGTATATATATAGTACAGTTCAGACCAAAGGTTTGGAAACATTACTATTTTGAATGTTTTTGAAAGAAGTTTCTTCTGCTCATCAAGCCTGCATTTATTTGATCAAAAATACAGAAAAAAACTGTCATATTGTGAAATATTATAACAACTTAAAATAATAGTTTTTACATATATTATACTTTAAATTATAATTTATTTATGTGATGCAATGCTGAATTTTTAGGATCATTATCACATGATCCTTTAGAAATTATTCTAATATGATGATTCATTATCAAAGTTGGAAACAGCTCTGCTTTTTTCAGAACATGTGATACTTTTTAGGATACTTTGATATATATATATATATATATATATATATATATATATATATATATATATATATATATATATATGGAATGCCTTATATAAAAAAAAATAGTTTGGTAGGTTTTAATTATCCAAATGAAAATGATTTAAATAAAATAAATCAATTCCACTGCTTTAGACAGCAAGCTATAGCTTAACTTTTTTGAGCCATTTTTGCAATTATACCGATTTTCAAACAGTCTACCTGTTTTGTTTTGTTTTGTTTTTTTGGTTGGTTTAACATTTTATGATTATAAGTCTAATCAAATATAATTTTAATATTTATATGTTCATTTTTAAACGTGACTTAAGCACCCAAATACTTTTTAGGCACATACAAATCTATATTTGTAGCAAAAAAAACTTTTTGCACTTTTTACTGCAGTTTTGCATGCATGCAACAACCTAAAATTCACCCCATCCCAATGTTAATCATGTTCAGGTTCGATCGCGCACATGCACGTAGTCTGGGGTCAGTAAAGTGGGTGCAGTGCCAGCTGGCGTTCACATGCACAGCCAACGTGTCACTCATGCAGCACTTCTGCTTTGAATTCAAAGTTGAAAATGTGTTTAAACACCAAGCATTTATGAAATAAACTCTTGTATTGATTCGTGCACACAGGGAAGCGTTCAACCGAATGCTTAGGCCTGAGAGCCACCTTGCTGGTGAGGTCTAAATGATCCTCGGCTTCCCCGTTCTGATTGTCGCCGGAGTCGCTGCACTCAGCGCCGGGTAAATCCTCCGCGCAGCTCGGGCCAGGTGCGAACATACAAGCCGGCACCACCGACTCCACCGCCGGGCTTAAGCTGGTCTCCGTCGCCGCCATGTGTTCCTCCTGCCTGATTCTGGAAAAGAGACTGATGGAGTGAAGTTTTGTTTTTCGCCTCTAAGACTAGGGTAAGTTTAGTTTAACCTCAAAACTTCGTCATACTAACCTGTCTCGTGTAGTTTACATGCACTTTTTGTATGAGGAATATGGGGCCTCTAGGCGACACGCCTACTCATGAATAATGAATTCATTGTTTATAGGCACGTCTGAAAAAGCCCTTCTAAAGTTTTATATTACTTTATTTAAAAATATATAATTATTATTGTTATAATTTTTTACAATGTAAATGTTATATGTATGATGGCGATTTTAACTGTGATATGCTATCAATAGACACATCATTTAACAAGACAAGAGTTTGGGGAAAGAAGCATGTGTTATAAATAGAAAATTTATTGTTTGCTTAATCTTGCATAAAAACATTGAAAATTGTTGAAAAAGGCCTCTATGAGGTCCTGGAGAGGATGAACACTAAGTGGCAGTGTTGTGCCGTGCATTGGAAATATAATATAATATAATATAATATAATATAATATAATATAATATAATATAATATAATATAATATAATATTAATTATACTATTATTTTATCAACATGTGTGTATGGTGTATATAAATTAAGTCTTAAACTAACCTTAAAATAAGGTATTTATAATAAATAAGATAAAGTTGTCTGCATTATACTTTATATTATGTTTGGCTTTTTATATTGTATATTAATTCATGAACTTTATCAGCTTTATAATCTATGATATATATATATATATATACAAAATGTATATACAATATATGAGGTGTTTATGTAAAATGCAAGGTAAAGTTACTGCTTTAAATGTATCATGGTACTACAATAAAATAACATAATATGTCATCATTGGAAGTATCTCGGTACATTCAATTTTATATTTAATTTAATTACATTATTTATAAACAAACAAACAAATAAATAAAATATTTTATTGCATTCTATTATATTTAGCTTTTTTATATTGTTAATAAGTTCATAAAGGTTTTCTGTCTTGATGTCACTTTATTCTTCACACATATTGTTTGCAAAGTCTTTTCTTGCACTTTTCGCATATGGTGAGTTGCCGAACTCATTAAAGTAACTTAATTATAAAAAATAAAAATACCAGGAAAAGATCAGAACGAACCCATGACATTTCTGTTTGCTTTAACAAGGTGAAGATATTATTAATTACTGTGCATATGTTTCCTTGGCAACTGATCCAGCTTTGTTTCAGTGCCAGTTTTTGTATTGCAGTGCACTGTGTTCATTTATAATGTGAATCACACCACTGTTGGCCTTTGCTTTTCTGTGCTGTTTCAGATGCCTAGAAGTGACTGAAACCTCCTCCCGGCAAACTCTTTGTTTCAGGCGGCGAAATGGAGTGTAAAATGGTTTCATGAGTCTTTTTTTAAGTCTGTGTGCTGTACAGGATTGGCCATTTGTGTCCACAGGCAACAATCAAGTGCAGGACAGTGAAATCTGAACAATTGCAACCAAATTGAGAGCCAAAATAGAAACAAACAAAAAAAATGTATGTTCGGAATGCATAATATTACGATTTCATGCAAGTTTGAACACAGAAATAATATATGCTATTCCAAACATAATCCAGTCTTTTGGCAGTCTGATCAGATGGTAAATTAATAATATATTAAATTAAAATATAATTAATACACACTGAAGACATGGTTAAACACCTGGATGTCAATGAAAGTGACAGTGAAAGTATACCCATAATCAGAATTTGTGCTCTGCAATTTAACCCATCTGAAGTGCACACACACACTGTGAACACACACCCGGAGCAGTGTCGGTCAATAAGTGTCGGTGTGTGTGATTTCCTGCAGAGAGCAGCATTTCACTGCAAATGAAAATGATAAAAAAAGAGAAAGAAAAAAAAGTAAAGACTGGAAATATTTCCACTTTAGCATTACGTCATTAAATTTTGGGCATCAGGATGGTTTATTATTATTATTATCATTATTATTAATCAATTACTTTAATAAACGGAACAATTTCAACCAATTACAAATTATACTTATCATTTTTTTTATATAGCAAACTATTATTATTAATACATTGCATAATAATGGTAATCATATAAGATATAAATACATATACAATATTGTTATACTTGTCTTTTTTGTTTGATAAATAATAACAATAATAATTATAACAATAATTGTTTGATACAATTTGTATATGTTATGTATTATTTTTTTATTAATTTATTATATTTAAAAATAATAATATACAAGATTATTGGGAAATAAATAATAGTTGAAAAAAGGTAATTGAAAATGCGTAAATAAATAATAATAAATTATTAAATTGTGTTTGTTGTTATTATTATTATTATTATTATTATTATTATTAAGACTATTTCATAGATATGGATTTTTATTAACATATAAATCATATAAACAAATAATAACATCAATATATAAATAGTACACAATATAAATGCAAATAGATTGTGACATATGTGAAATAATAATACTATTTTTTAATAGTCCTATTTTTATGTATTATTTGTATTAGTTTATTATTTATGTGAGTTTTTATTTATTATTATTAGTAGTAGTAGTACAGATTATTGGAAAATGACATAAATAATAGTTTAGTCATCTGTAATTTAGTACAAATAAGTTGGACCAGATCTTTCCGTTCGCTAGCTAACCTCTGGCCTGTTTTAATTATTAACCACATCATGGCCAAATTTTACCCCCATGGCAGTAGTCGAAGATGACTTCATGACCTCAGTATCTGTCCATCCGTGTGAGTAAGACAGCAGGAGAGAGAGAGAAAGAGAGAGAGAGAGAGATGGGCAGACAAACATAGGGCTGAATGGATAGACGGAGCTGGACTCTCGCAGAAGCACAGGCCTCTTTTGTGCAGCTTGATTGAAATTCTGTGGCTTGTAGAGTCACAGGCCATTCTAGAGCTGTGGCCAATTAGGGAGTTGGGAAACCAGGAGTCTGTGTCTGGTTGAGCTACGAAAAAAAGTGTAAGAAAGCCATGAGTGAGCACTCAAACACAGCTGAGTGACATATCCTAAAGTGTCCTCTGGTTTTTAATGGGTCCGCGCCAGCCAGAATAAACGATTTCAACTGACTGCGAGCATCAAAAACAAGAAAATGTAAAGAAAGTGTTTCACCCCCCCCCCCCCCCCCCAAAAAAAGGGCTTTATATTAATAGCCTCTTAATTTTGGTGCAGGCAATTTGATTGATGTTCTGAAGATGGCAGTAAAACACTCTTGCAGTGGGATGGATGTATTTTATACACACACTGCTGTCTATCACTCACTCCCGGATTTGTGTTTATGGGTTTTATTTATGATAACTGGGTAATAAAGACACTCTGTTCTTCTCTCTTATATTGAGATGCAGAGATTGCGAATGATGCGGTTGCACACGCATCCGTATGGCTTGCTTTTGCGGTGATCTGTGATTTAAAATCAAGGGCTGCATTATTGTTACACACTGAATATGTCTGGAAATGAGTTTGTACACAGGAAATATATGGCTTTGTCAGCTGCCTTGGCAGTTAAGCACACACTTATAGAGAAAGTTTTTTTGTAGCACCGCAGTATATCTTCCTAAAGAAAAAAAAAAGAGAAAGAAATTATAATAAAATAAAATAAATAATAATAAGAAGAAAATGTTATTGTTTATTATTTTTTTATTTTTCTCTTTAAGATGATGATAACAACAACAATAATAATATTAATAATAATAATAATAATAATAATGAATCAATAGTAGTTCTAATTAGAATTTCTATATTTTTTATTTTATATATATATATATATATATATATATATATATATACACACACACACACACACACACACACACACACACACACACACACACACACACATATATATATATATATATATATATATATATATATATATATATATATATGAATTATAACAATATTATATAATCTAATATATTACCATGAATCATATTTTTTATCTAATGATATTTTTACTATTCTCTATTTTAAGATGGTGATGATGATATAAGTTGTACTAGTAGTTATAAAAAAAATTTCAATTTCAATTTTTTTTTGTAAAAAAATAATTATTACCATTATGACTATAGTTGTAATTCTTAATATATTTTCTTTGCATTTGTGTAATGACACACACGCAATTGATTTACTCTTGAAGGTCGTCTATATATAACCAGGAGTTGGAGGGGAGGGGCTTAAAAATATTGTGCTTGATGATGTCAGCAAAACATAAAAGTCGTTTTAGAGACAATTATTGCATTTCTTTTTCTTTTTTTTTTTGTCATAAAGAGGAAGACATTTCAAAATAAAAGTTAAAGTATGGTCAGTTTAAATTCAATGTTGATTTGGAGTAAATAATTAAATATAATAATTATTTTTAATGTTGAAAATTGCGTACACTACCTGTAAACTAAATCATTTATAGCCCAATTTCGCAAGAACACTATCTGACATAAGCTTGTTGCTGTTAAAAAAAAAAAATTATTAAAAGCCAATATTTTTGTATGCAAATATTTGGCAGCTCCTCCTTCATCTTGGCAAAAACAGATGCATTTGTAAGTGTTAAAGTAGTGTTCTTGTATCTGTTTGCACAAGGTTAGCAGCTTAACAGATCTTCTTAATGAACCGAATATGTCATGCATAGACTTCTGACTCTAGGAAAATTATGAGAAAAAAAAATGGAAAAGGCCGGACACGTCGCCAAACTGACTCGAAAAATCATGGCAAAGAATTTTGCACAGTCACGACCGCTGGTTTCCCAAAAATCTCCAAACGTTGCCAAACATTTTGAAACGGAAACCCTAAGTTCAGTGCGGTTCTACATCTGGAACCTTATGAATTGCAGATGATTTCGCATAAAAATAAGACGCGCGACATCTGGATGTTTCGCACGTTCCCTAGCACCAAGGACACCTGCTTAGATCTGAGGACAAACATGGAAAAACTGCATTCAATCGCGAGTTTATTGCATCATTGCGTGTCTGTTGGCATTTGAGTGGAGCTAATAAACTCATCCACATCAAAAGGCAGCAGACTTGGCCTCCGTTTCTTTTAATGGTGCAAGAAACCAACAATCGAAAGGCTTTAGTGCTTGTATTTTTTGTTCCATCTCGTGAATCCCAGTAAACTGCCAGCAGATTAACTATCTGCCAGAAACATGTTCCTGAATCAAATTGATAGAATTAGATTCCATTGAATTACATTAGCTTTCGTTTCTCTAGTCTCTACTGATCCTCACATGGAAATAAAGCATCAGGCAGCATCTTGCCTCAATGTTTACTGTTTTCTTGGCGCGGGACTTCATGATCTAGCATCTTCTGCTTTTCTTCAATAATTGTTTTCTGCGCTTTGAGTTTGAGATCGATAGATACACCCGATCCTATGGGCCCCAGAGGCCCTCACAGACAGAGACAGACGAGGTGAGCTGCTTTTTTAGACGCCTGGAAGTTTGGTTTGGATTTGATGGTGTTTTACCAGTCATGGGAGAACAAGCTGTAGATTTAAGTAGTACCTAATGAATGATTTAAACAATGATTTCAGATCTATCTATCTATCTATCTATCTATCTATCTATCTATCTATCTATCTATCTATCTATCTATCTATCTATCTATCTATCTATCTATATTCTTGTATTACTATCTTTCTATCACTCACGTGAGAGTTCACCACATGCATAATCTCATTTCTCATTATTCAGTGCTCTCTCTCTCGCTCTCTCTCTCTCTCTCTCTCTCTCTCTCCCTTCCTACCTCGTTATCCTCAAGCTGAGGCGCACGTAGTCCGTTCTGTCCGTACAGTCACACACACACACACACACACACACGCACACACACCTGCGGGAGGAGCTGCGCTGCGGAGCGGAGCGCCGCGGGACTCGAGACCGGCTTCGCTCACACTCAACTTGGGCATCATCATCATCATCATCATCGGCGCTGGCGGATAGCGGATCTGCTCGGGACTACATCCAGCCACGATGTCCGACTTTATTTTGGCATTTCTGAGCATGTCGGGATTAATTCTGCTGGTTAAAACACTGACTGTGGCTGGGGCTGAGCAAGGTAAGACATAGCAAACTCTGCTTATTAACGCATTGATGTGTTATCTGTATGCATGTATTAACATGCTATTGTTGAAGTATTAATAAGTATCGTATTTACGTTTAATAGCCTCTTAAGATAAAACTTTTGTGTATGTTGGGAAGTAAGCTATCTATCTATCTATCTATCTATCTATCTATCTATCTATCTATCTATCTATCTATCTATCTATCTATCTATCTATCTATCTATCTCTGTCTGTCTGTCTGTCTGTCTATGGCTTAGTAACTGTCTTTATCTTTTTTTTTTACTTTTATATAACTTGACATGACACAGAGAGAGCGTCTGGCTGACAGACTAAATCAATAACCATTTAAGTGGCTTCATTATTTGTAGAAGTTGAAGAAAATGACTTTTAACCATTTGTTAAAGTTGTCTTCAACCTGTATTGAGTGTTTCTTTACCTTTCAAATGTAGACTCTTAAAAATAAAGGTTCTTGATGGCTCTTACACCATTTTATTATATATATATATATAATATGCACACACAATAATTGTATTTTTTAATCAAGAACCTTCTTTCATGCCCTTAAGGACCACATCATTCTTTGGAGATGACAAGAATGCATGCGGCTGCGTGATACAATTGAGTTTTTCAGGTTCAGGTTTCTGGAGAACACATGGGGATGTCAACCTTGTTTAACACACCTGATTCACTTCATTAGATCATTAATAGAGGCTGCAAGACCTGAACTGGGTTTGTCGGATAAAGGAAACTTGCAAAATTCAGTTATGAGACTCAAAAAAAAAGAAAAGAAGACTAGAAATAGCATCCAAGTTAGAACGAATGCAGGAAATAAAGTCCTTTGTGGAACTTAGACGCTGTAAACCTATTTTTCATTCACCTTTATTTGTAACAGTAGATGATTTAACTGGGGTGTCAGTGTCATTTTTCATAAAAGCCTCTGCTACTGACTCCCTGAAGGCTTTTAAATGCAGTGTCATCTTTGTGTTATTAGAAATAATGGAAGTGTGTATATGTTACACTGATCCATCAGATGCGGTTTAAATGGCAGGGCTGCATTTAGCAGAACCATAACGGTTTATTAGGTTAATAGCAAATGCAACTGAAAGATTCATCATTTAATGACTTCATACCTAAAACTGCCAAAATGATGTTGACTAGACACTTTTCGGACTCTCGTTTTTAGTTTGACAGACCAGATGGTGATTCCAATAGCTTCGAAAACATTAAATATCAAAATGTACACTTGATATTTATTGAACACCCTCCATGAGGGATGACTTTCCAATGGCTAAGTTTCTTTAATTAACAAATTTGCTGTAAAAGTGCCAACTGGCCACGTATCTGATACGTTTTTGCCTAATCTGTGAGCTACAATGCTTTAGAATATGAATAATGGATTGTGGTTTGGTTTATTTACATAAAAAGCCCAACATACCACAAGGATTGGTTTGCAAATGAAAATAGATTTACTGTCCATGTTGAAAAGAGCATTTGATGTGGGGTTTGTTACAAAGGGACGGTGTGTTACCAAGTTTATTGAGCAGACATTCAATAAACCGTTGACAAAATGTGGTTACCCTAAACAAATCAAGCACCGCAACAAGTGCAGCTCCCTAAGGGCTCCATTACAGAGAACCGAAAACACTAATGGTGGCCTATAGACTGAATAGTTAGTGTGATAAATGTGTCTCTGTCGGTGTAATGTTGGCTAGATATTTTCTTTTTGGTGATCTATCAATCGGTCAAATGGAAATATGTCATGTTGAACGCAAAAAGTTTCGATATTTGACCTTCATGTCATTGTGCCTGTTTTTATAAGAGTTTATCTTCAGCTAAACTGCTTCATTGTTTGGATACAATTTCGCAACTAGATTTATTATAAGTAGAATCGGGTGGCGTTGTGGTTCAGGTGTTCATTTTGGCTCCGATTCCTCTCTGTGTGATTCTGGAAACAATCTTTGGCTAAAAAGATGTACATTTCTGTAAAGAATGAAGGAATCAGGTTTGTGGGTGATGGCAATCTGGACTGCTGGGCTGGTTATGAATGTGGTTTCCTCGGGATCGGCAGTTGTTAAATGTCAGTGCTGCATAACATTTTTCGTATTGGTTCAAGACTTGACTCATGACTCTGTTGTGAAAGACGTGTTGGCTTGAGAAATGCTCTCCTCTCGTGCTTGGTTTTCTGTTATGGCAGTTTGGATCCATTTACCGCAGTTCGGTCATGTTCGTTATAAGCTTGGGTGTTTAGCTTCATTTAACTGATTTTAACATGAGCTCAACTTAATGGGAAGTTGGACGGATTGTTTTTGGGAACACATTGTTAGCACATGTGCCTTAGCGTCAGGACTGAATATTTATCATTAGGATGTAGCGTTTAATGTTTGTAGAACATAAACCGTTCATAAATTAAAAACAGCTGCTGTATTAGATTTGATTTTTATTTGTAACTGTAAGCATTTTGTGTAAACATTTTACTAAAAAGCATCTGATGCAACTTTAAAGGTATTTGTACAATACTGACTTAATTATATTAAATCATTTATTATTGATACATTTATATGGATCTGTATCAACAAATACTGTATAGTAATGAACTGCAATATTGACGTCTATAATAGTATAGTATCATTTCCTTTCAAACAATTTAATTTAATAAAATGTTTCACAAATGTAAGGATTTGTATACTTTTTTTTTTACTAAATAATTATATTTAATATTATTTATTTGTTCAAATTATTTATCACAATATATTGTAAGAAATTGTAATATTTACCTGTATGTGTAGATAGATAGATAGATAGATAGATAGATAGATAGATAGATAGATAGGTAAATAAATAAAGATATGTGTACAGTATTCACTAAATGATATTTAATCATTTATTGGTTTTGCTATATTGTAATTTATATGCGTAATCACAATATAATAAGAAATTTTAGTATCATACATAAATGCACATACAGATGCATAACTTATATTTAGTATATATTGTAAATATATGTTTAAATTATATATATTCCTTTTGTTACTTCTGTTAACACTGATTCAAGACCAATTTGAACCGTGAAAAAACAAAAAACAAATCTAACACTGTTTTTGCTATTGAGGCAAAAACAACAAAACCAACAACAACAACAACAAAAAACAGTATTGTGCAAGAATTCAATATGTTAGTGTGTGTGTGTGTGTGTTTTGTTCATGGTCATCTTAGCTGAACTTTGGGTTGTGTAGCCTGAGGCTCTCCTACAGTACTGTCAGTCAACTGAGCTGCCAGCTCTTCAAGGATCTTCTTCAGCCTGCGTTCATGCACCTGCTGAAAGCTAAGCCTGATGTTTATTCCCTCTTCTGTCTAGTTTGTTATTGTGTTTACTGCAGAACAAGATTTAAAAATCTGGTTCAAAGCAAAGGATCGCGTGTTATGGAATGAAATGCGTTTCCCATTCCTCAAACAGTCATGCATAATTTCACAGTATCACTTCTATTTAGGACGTATGAACAAATGCCAGGCTCACCTGTCGATGATGCAGTCCTTGACCTCCAGTTTCTCAAGTAGGATTGACATTAAAATCATTCAGATGTTAAAAGAAGCACAGACCCAACCGTGGACTCAAGAATCAAGATGTCAAGAACCATGTGTGTCTCCTTTTCCTTGAAATCTTTGGTTCCAAAATCTAGGCTATATTGTTTACTACTAAATAAACCTTACATTTAATAAAATAATAATAAACTGTGTCCTTTTTTTATTCTAAATGACAGTACTGATAAAACAAGAAAAACTAAATCTTTATTAATTACTTTAAGAACTACAACTTGCAGAACTAAGGAATATTAAGATGTATATATATATATATATATATATATATATATATATATATATATATATATATATATACTGGAACTGTTTAATTTTTTTTTTATTAATAGTTTGGAATAAATACATTCTAAACATCTACATTTGATAATTATTTGATGTGTCATGTTAGAGAATTGCAAATTCACTAGTATGTGTTAAACTGTATTTAAACAAGCCTGTAACTTGGAAAAACAACAATTATTTTATATTTATTTAATGTTTATTGCTAGAAAAAATAATATATATATTTTTATTTACACAAAAAAACCCATGGGCTATTACTATTATTATTAGTAGTATTATTAGTATTATTATTATTTAATTTAATTTTTTTATTAAATGTTTAAACCAAAAGTTGGGTTAATCCATATTTGACACAAGGTTTTTTTTTTTTTTTTTTATGTCTGCAATTTACAAAAATCTTTATGTACACACACACACACACACATCCATGAACTAATTTAAAAACATCTTAATTTAATTTTAATTAAAAAAAAAAAATATTTCATGTGTAATGCTACAAGATTGCAAGGTTATGGATATGTCTTAATATGGTTTAAAACAAGTATGAAAATTTGGTAACAAGGTAGAAAAAATGCAAATCACCATTTAAAATGAATGCAACGGCTCCAAAATATAATTTATAATATTAACTAATACTAAATATTTTTAGCTTGATCTCTTAAGTTAAGGCAGCACATCTTTTCACAGACTCTTTGTTTAAAAAACAACAACTTTTTGTTGTCACATTTTTGCAGAAAGTGGCAATTCATTACCGCAAACGCTCAGATGTTTCTGTTTGTGAAGGAAATCATTACTTGGCAAGTGACTGGTGTATGAGAACCTTTCGGTTTCGATGCTAATGGATGATTGTAGTCTTGGAGATGGTTGCTGTTGTGTTTCTAACCCATTAGCGAGAGTAAAAATGTCTGCCTCTATCACAGAGAGTGATCCTTTGATCCTTTAGATTTCTGGAGACAGACTTCACTAAGGAGGAGTTGTAACTCGCCGCTCATGGGCGTCTTCATGCATCAGAGGAATATGTACTTCAGTAAGTTTTCACGGCTATTGCCTAATTGATATTTCTGGTCGTATTTCTGCTGCCTAATTTATGTCCATCATATTTCTGGATCCTTTAAAGCTGCCGTATTTAGAAATTCAATGGCACATCATACAGCTGTCCAAGAAAGCCACAGCTAATTACTCTAAATCTTAAAATCCAGAGTCTATGTTTGGATCCATATATGTGATATTTTCTTTAAAGAAAGAAAAAAAGTAGGCTGCAGGCTGTCCAACAACAAATACTACCAAATACTATATTCCATAAATTTTTTACCATGATTTACTTAAGACAACCACTAAAATGTTGTTCAGTCCGACAATAGTTCATATACAAAAAAAAAGCTGTCATGCATATTTAGAGCAAGAATCATTAGATGAGACTATTTAACGATCAAAATTGAGCCCCAAAATACTAATTTTTTGTAATTGAGATTATTGACCAATCTGTGCCACTATCCTTCAAACCACTAGATCTATCTAGCTACAGTACAGTATATACATTTTAGTAATTTAATATTTTTTCTTGCTGCTGCAATGTGAATCACATTTGCATTTTCGTGATAATGACAATAGGGTGCAAAAATATTACAAATAATGCCATAATGCCAAAAAAAAAGAACGATATATAACAAGATATAAAGGACCACAGTCTACTTTTGAGTCTCTTTTTTCCATCTGTCATAAGATGAGCTGAGAGAAAGTGGTTTTCTGGAGTCTTATGTGCTGAAATTGTTATTTTTCTGCTAAATCAGTTATTCCTCTGAAGGATTGAGCCCTATATTGGGCGCCAGGTGATTTTGGAGAAACAAAGTGTCTCTGCACTGTTCCAACTTACGTGCGGTACTTGAGTTTATTGTTTTTGCGATGGCAATTTGAGCTCGTTGTTGATGACAGGGATGGAGACCAGTGTTTATCGAAGTGCATTTGTCGTTGTCATGTTCCCATGGGTGCATTTTTGCCTTTGTTTGTGCCCTTTGGACGTAATGCTTTCCATATGATAAAATGTGTATAAAGCAATGCAGGCTAGAGACTACAAGAGCTGCAGAAAGCACAGGACACACAGTCCTACTTCCATACCTGCATTTGCACTTGACTCCCACACTCGCGTACAACTCCGACGCGTTCGCTTACTTTTGATAACATTCCTTACTTTCTCCAGTCTGATAACTTCGGCCGTCAAGTAGGCCATGAATATTGAAGTGATGAAATAAAAGCAGATGTCCATACCCTGTACGAAGCATCTTTATGCTGGATGATTACCAAAGGCGAAAGTGCTGTGATGTGATGCTTTTAACTTGGAGAAGAACAACAGGGGGTCTTTTTAAATTCCCATCAGTACTGTCACTACTTCTACACAGACACAGATGCACTCAAACACACTCGTGTGCAGCTGTCAATGCGCACCGACACACTCCGGTTTTGTTGCGTGCCTAGGTTTGGTTTCGTTCAAATGTCATCAATAACATATTGGTTCAGGCAAAAATTCAGTCATTCCAAACCTGTTTGTTGTTGTATTTGTCTGTGGAATATAAATATAAATGGAACATTTTGAGCAATGTTCATAACCCTAAATCTACCCATCGCGTAGCATATGCATGGAAAAGTCCATTTATGCGTATCAGTACCACAAGTTTTTGTTTTTATTTGCCGTACTATTTATACGCACTTTCTTGAGATCGGGTTAGATTAAACGTTTTTGCAAGGCTTGATTACATTAAGCGCATATTCTTGCACCAATTATGCTTAACGCAACAATATTTTGTTCTGTCTGGTGGAAGTTATAAACAGTTTCCACAAATCTGATCAACAATTCTATTAGATTTTTTTTTTTTTTTTGATTACTTTTTCAGGATTTTCATTTATTGTGCACATATCTGTTTTCACATCAAAACTGCAATTAATTGTTATAATTGCTGCCAACATGTATGGTTGTATTCTTTTAGAGCTGGATTGTGAGTTAATGGTACATGCAAGTTCAAATGTATAGTAAAAAAAATGAGATTTGAGGCCTGCAGCTCAAAATAATGCGCACATTAATGATAATAAATGCACAGACACTATTTAAACTGAACAATTAATGTTCCTAATGAATGTTGTTCAGTTGCTTTGATGCAATGTATTTTGTTTAAAGCGCTATATAAATAAAGGTGACTTGACTAGACATTTTACAGGCCGCTTTTTTATTTAATTTTTTATAGTAATTCGGAATTTTGATTAAACGTGCCCATCAGTTTTCAATTGATTTGTAAGTAATCGCTACTGTCCAGTTCAAATATGTAAAATTACAAATAAGATTTGATACTTGCAAGCCTGAAATAGTCAAACTGCTTTTATTATAGTTTATTTTATTATACAGATCATTAGTTTTTATAGTGAAGTTAAAAACACTAGACATGTGTTTTTTTTTTTTTTGCAATTGCTTAAACATCTTTACCGACAATATGACATTTTTAATTGTTTGCATTTCTCATGTATGTATCTGTGGATGATTTGACATCAAAACCGAAGGAGAAATGTAGATATTTAAAAAACAAAAGACTATATGAATGTATATGTGAGAATGTAGTATTTTAGCATCAAATTTATATGTCACCATTTTCCTTGAAGGCTTGTTTTCACAGTCAGAGCAATGTTGTCAAGTGAGGTTTTAGTTCGCGTTCAAATATTACCGTTAATCTACAGTATATCTTGAGGATGCTCATATGAAGGCACTCAGAATCTGAGCTGAGAAAAGTCTTCAGGGAGAGCTGTTGGCTGCATGGTTAAATAAGAAAAATCGCTTTTTAAATCTAATTTATTGACTCCACATCAGTACGATATAGCAGACCACATAGATCAGATTTCAGCCTTTATTTAGACATAATGTATTGACGAATTACACATTCAGTGTTCTGCAAGAAGCAAATTTCGCAATATGGAAATTAGAGAGAAAAAAGCCCAGCATGCATTAATAATGTCAAATGATTTTATGCGAGTAAGTGTGTGTGAGTCTGTATCCAGCAGGTTAAAATGGTCTGGCAGTCCCACGCTCGGTTCCCTGAATGCGCTTTGGTGGTTTCCTGTCGTAAGTCTTTCAGGCGCAGTAGTAGAGGCCAAAACAACAACTCGGCCTGACTAATAAAGACACAGCTCTATTGACTATAAACCAAGGGGTTATAAATCCTATAAACACTTAATAGACTCTGTTATAGATCCACAACCACGTCTGCAGTGCCTGCTCATGCCAAATGAAAAAAACAAGACTTTGTAAAGGTGAATCCCTCAAATTCAAAAAGCAAAAAGGCAAATCAGTAGTTAGTTTAGGAGTGAATTCAGTTTGCCACAGTATTTCAGTGACAAAATCTTTATTATCCAGTAACCAGCTGCAATCCATGGTTTAACCATGATGTAAATGTGCTAAAATAGTGCTGCAAGATCAATGTTTACAGTAAATTACAATCATTCTCATTTTATTTAATTTTGGTATTTTATTTGTCACGTACATTATTTGTGTATGCATGTCATTGATTTTGATACTATTTTAAATTTTATTTTACATTCACGTAGTGTATTTATTTATACTTTTGTTTAATTTTTGATATAAAACTTATTTGTGTTTCATGCAGGTAATTTTATTTATTGCAATTTAATTGTGTACACTTTATTACGATTTTGTTAATTTTTTACATTTATTTACAGCAGTTTAATGTTTTTGTTTAATCTTATTTTGTTTTAATATGTCATGTATGTGCATATTGTATTTATTTATATAATTTAGCAATTTAATGTCATGCGCTTTTATACCTGTTTTATTTTATAATTTTATTTTACTTTATTTTAAAGTGTCATATGTATGCACAAACTGTTGTTATCTCTTTGTTTGTTTGTTTGCAGCATTTTAAGGTGTGATTATTTAATTTTACCTGCTGTAAAGTGCTGCAAATATTACTGCAATATTATTCGTGCCAGTTGTTATATATGTTAAATATAGAAATATTTTTTTTTATATTGAATTCCTCCATGGTTCGCTTAGTTTTCTACTTGAGTCTATGATGAATTCACATTGACTAGTTTGAATCAGATGCCTTGAAAAACCATTACGCTCAATAAATACCTTCGCCGTGCCGTTCAGCTTCTACTCACTGACGTGCAAAGTTATGACAGTGATATATTAATGTGTTTTCTGCACATTAACACGTGTCATTTTTCCCTGAACTGTTATTACATTAAAATAAACAGGGTAATGACCTGAGAATGTTTTTTATTTGTGTCAGAATCAGTACAGCGTTCAGAATTACAGGACGAATCAGCTGATAACGTTTGGTCCAGACTCTGTACTTTTCACCTATGGCAGTATTGCTGTGACAAATACTGTATTGTTTTTACCTTTACAGCACAGTATCAGACAGGCCTTGTCACTTCTAGCGATAGCAGTAGCATTGCATAACAAGGCCACTGTACCGAGGGAAACGGAACACAAAATCTCACTCTGCACCCCAATGATACACTTTTATTACCTTTACTGATCCTCTTACAAGCTTACCAGACATGTTTGACCCGCTGGACTCCTTCAGTTCAATATCAGAATATAAAATCACTGTACTTTCAACTATAGCTTTTTAGAAATCTGTGTGAAGCCATCTCTTGTTGTAGCAATATTTGGTTAGTTTCACAGGAACTGTGTATTTAAGTAGCTTTGATAAAGGTATGATAGCATCATAGCTCTTTATGTGAGATACTTATGCAAAGAATCACCTGGCACTGTAACAAAAATTTGCTACTCTACACATTTGGCAGCTGGCTCTTCAATTAGTGTTTAATTTTAATTTAATTTAAATGGTTTATTTGTATTTATTTATTATTTATTTATAGTGATTTAATATAATGCACTTCTTTACCATTTTTTTTATCCTTTTTATTTTAATTAATGTGTCAGAAATGAAGTTTTTTTTAATGATTTAATGCCATGGTCTTGTATACAACTTATTTTATTGTAATGTGTCATATGCACTCACATTATTGTATGTTTGTATATGTTTTTCTTTAATGCAATGTCATGCAATTGTATGTTGTTTTATTTTATTTAGTTTTAACCTACTTTGTATTGTAATTTAATGGGTCATTAACTTCAATACTGTCTTTATTTAATTATTTAAATTATTATATTCATTAATATAGATAAATAAATTTATGTATCTATTTTAAGCAATTTAATGCCATTGACATTTTTATTATTTTTGTATTATGTGTCTTGCTACTACACTGTAAAAAGTAATCACTGAATCTCCTTAAGAAAAGCAAGAAAACATATAATACAAATTTGTTGAATTTACTTAATTACACTGTTATATGAACTTTCAGGTGGATGCAATACTTCAACTAAACCACTTTAGTAAACCGTACTTAAGAGCATCTAGTTTGTTGGATTAAAGGTTTGTTCCACTTAGATATATTTAGTTATCTTAACTTAGTTGTTTGCAACAGAGCACTATGTTGCTTCTATGCAACATAACAACAGAAGAAGAAGAAAAGAAAAAGAGTGTTAATAGATTTTTCACTAATTTCCTCCATGTGTGCAGTTCTCTTTCACTAGTTGCATTCACTCGCCTCCCAAAGTCGTTGAATGTTGAATTTTGAATACAACTAAAATATTTGGGAGAACATCACATAAGCTGACTTCATAAATTAATGTTATTTTATTTTTTTATTTTTTTACTCACCATTACAGTGATTAGTGTTCTGTTTGGTTGGGCATTTGGAACTTTTTTTGGATCCTTATAATTTTCTTGCTATTAATACAGCAATGCAACATGCAATTGGAGTTAATTGATTTCAAGGGAGCAACAGTAGTACATACTGATTGTTTTTAGAAAGTGATCTATCTTTGAATTAAATCAACAGTGTGGTGTTCTGTGTTTATTAGTGATCTTTTACAATTTCATTGTTTTTCATCAATTTTCCTGAGAAGCTTTTTATTAGACAAACGTAGTCCTTTCAAATTTGTGGTAATATGCTGAAGACAAACACAGACTTAAACAATCAGCACAGGAATCACAACAACAATTCAATATCATTTATTTTTATTAATTGTAACAATAACTATTTTATTTGCTCTTTTTGTTGTGCTACTACTGACACAAGACAGCAAATAAAATTGCTAAATAAAAACAACAACTGTAAATCAAAGCAATTGGATAATTTATTCATGCCGCAATGCACTCTGGGAGTCAGTAATTCTGAGTAGTAATGTTCCTCAGATCACAGATTCAATTAAGTTAAACGGTTTAAGTAAATTGATCTCAAAAGGAATACTTTTAATATATTAGCAGAGATTTAAATTACACTTAAAACAATAAAGTTAAGATTACTTTAAGGCAACAACTTTGCACAGTTGAATTGTTAACTCAACAAATTACTTTTTACAGTGTAACGGACTGTTATTTTTTGTTTGTTTGTTTGCTGGTTTACTTATTTTTCTATCACAAGCATAGACTTTGCATAATAAAGGTGCAATGTGTTTTTGGCAATCTCTGTGTTAGTGCTGTCTGATCTAAAAACAAAAATCGCCTAAAAGACTGTTATTTATCTGACTTGAACACCACCACATACACAAAAATGCACAGAAACGCACAAGCTAAAAGGCCCTTTGGAGCAACCTGAGGTGAAGTGTCCAGCTCAAAGCTACATCTGTGAGAAACTTCTCTGTGTAACAGTATTTCTAGTCTCTGACCTTTGCATTTCATGCCTAAACCACCAGTTGGGAACCTCAGCTCGTTCCTTTCCACCACTAGAACCACAAGTACCATTCAGACTCCTTGTATTGATGTATTCAGCTGTACATGCTAAGTTAAGAGCAGTAATCCATCTCGAGGGGCTTCGAGACAAAAGTGATAGATATTATCATCCGAAAACTCCCTTTAGGCTTAATCTGATAAATAGCACATTCATAACATGCCATCGATCGACTGTTTACGCTGGCAGGAGCGCAGAATCGATGTGCGAGAGCTTTGCACTAATGTCCTTGTGAACTGACAGGACGGCGGCGTGTCTCTTTCTGCCGTCTTTTGAATCTCTCAGAGGACGGACATGAAAGCCGTCGAGAACCAAAATGTGCTTATTTTAGAGATTTATCATTGTCGATAAAAATGCTGCGCACGTGTCGAGGATGATACATTATAATCAAAAGCGTATTGACTGAATTATTGCAGGCACAAACAATTCCTGGCCGGTTTTCCCACAGTGCCTGAGTGATAATTGGATTTGGAGGTTGAAGTATTTCTAATTATGCTTGTTTGGTTTGAATTAAGGCTAATGCTTGTGTTTTATTGCTCAATGTAAATTTATAAACGACGGGTCGGTGCACATTTATTTAGCCGGTTTATTGATAGACATCTTTTGTGGCTTTCTTAATGGTGCTATAAAACCAACGTCTTTAGAATAATTGCTACATTAAGAACACATAACCTGTAAGCATATCAGCGTGAACTCAATTAATATGTCACCTCCAAGCTCGCTTTTAACCAAACCTTTCACCGTTAAGTGAACACGTTGGCTAATTTTTGTTAAAATCAGATTAGAATGACTCCCGGATCAAATGATTTTGCATTCCTACTGGAACAATGAGGAAATAGCAGTCTTTGTTATTTAAAGGACTGTTTACCCAAAAGTGTGACTTTTTTTTCCAAGAAATTTAGAAGAATTTGCTGGTTGCTCTTTTACATGTTGTAATGATTATGGACTGAAGCTTACTGGCTTGAAAAAAATTATAGAAAAACATTGCAAAAGCAGTGTATGAACCACACACTCATCTAAATCATTCAATAGCTTTGTAAAATGTATAATTCAAATTTAAATATTTATAAAAATTGTTGATTATTAAAAATATTTTAAGATTAAAATTAAATATTTTTTATATGCATATAATATCAATGATATAATACTTGAATAAAGTAAATATATGTTAATTGAATATTTACATATTATAATTTGTATTAATGAAGTACTATATTATATGTAACATGATGAAATATGTAAAATATTAATTAAACTTGAACATACTTATAATTTACAAATTAATTATTTTAAATAATTCTCACTCTGGTTTGTTCATAATTCAGACTTTTGTCTCTAACAGTTTACAATTTGATCAGTTTTTTATGAAACACTATTGTATGGAAGATTTGAAATTTGATATTGAATTTGAAGCTTTAATTGTAATTAATCAATGTAAAACACAATGTAGAATATTCAATAAAAATATTATTTTTATGTATTCCACTTTACTGTTAATTAAAAAAAATACAGGTTTTATTGCATTTCATTAAATTAAAAACATATTTTACATTTTTGTACAATTATGCAATACATTATAATTATATAAGTCAAATATATGATTTTATTTAAAATTTAATTTTTTTGGATACAATATTTACAATTTTTATTTAAATATGGTATCCTGATTTTTATGTTAGGCTACAGTACTTTCAGTAAAAGCAGCTTTATTGCAAATGTGTGTACCCCCCCCCCCCCCCCCCCCCCCCCACCTGCCCTTTGACCCTCACATTTTCTCATGAGGAAACATTCTCATTGCTCTGGTTGCTTATTTTTATTTGATGTGGAAGATAGCAGAATTCTCTGTTTAAGAAGTGGGTTTGAGAGTTGATTTTATATATTGAGTCTCAGATTACCATATGGGCTTGTTCTCCTTGAATAATAATGACTGTATTAATATCTATGTGCAGTTTAATCAAGTTTGCTGTTTGCCTGTTTTGTCTGTTTGTCTAAAAAGGAATAGTTGCTATAGCAATATGTAAAGTTCATCAAACATCTTACAATATATATGTAATATATAAATGATAAATAATATTTTTAATTGAAATTCAAAACATTTGGAAAATAGTATACTGTATGTAATATTAGATTGCATAATTATTGTTTTGTACAGTATTATTATACAATACTGCACATCATATTATTATATTATATTTAATAATTTAAACGATTTGTACAAATATCTTAATAAAATGTGATTATTTTTACTATGCGTAGTAAATTATATAAATTGAAATTCGTTGATAATTGATTTGTTGGTAATTTATAAGTTGAATTGCTCTTAATTATTTTTATTTAAATACTAGTTATTATTTATTCATTTATTATGCTATTAAAATATTTCTTGAATAACAACATACTTTTGGTGCATGGATAAACATCACTGGAGGACAGTTTCCTTGTAATTCTGGGCTACTGTTTTCCTGTTCTTACCCAGTGTCTAGTTAGGATGATTAACCAAACACAAAGTTTGGCACGGATGTTTGCATATTTGTGTTGCTCACTGTAAGCGCTAATGAAGACGAACGACCAAGAACATTTCCAAGCCAACTGCCGGCAGCACGCTAAACTGGAGTTATGTGTCAGAGTTATGTGTGTGTTACACTTCAAAACAGAGTAGCTGCTGAAAGCCTTCTGTTCATTTATTTAGCAATTCATTTTATCCTGAGTGTCCCTCAAGTACTGATGGCTGTATTTTTGTATCCATCAGCAAAATCAGATGCTGTCCATGGTGCTGAAAGACGGTTCCCAACCATAAAACTCCATCCAGTGTCTCTGATATCCACATGTCAGCTGCGTGTTTACAAGACACGCTTGCTGCTGCTTGTTTATTATCTGGGTCTGAATTGAGCTCTGGTTTTTCTCCTAGATGATGGTGATAGTAGTGACACTGCCTCAGGCTGTTTATCTCGCACATCATTTGCATCCCAGCTAAATTAAATGGGAACAAATGATCTTGTCAGCTCGTCCCATTTCATATTTCCCTGCAAGTGGGTCACTTTATGCTCCTGTCAAGGTAGAATTTGTGCTAGTAGCATTCAGAAAGCTTAAAACAGTACATTGACGGCTCAATTCTGCATTCAAATCCTTCAAAAATGGTCCCAATTACCTTCTGTTGTAAGCGCACATTCCTGCATTTAAATACATCAAAAGTAGGTTTAATTGACCTGTGCTGTAAGTGCCTACACGTTTTAAATATGAAAATGTGAAGCGTATAAGCACTTACAATAATTATTCTGTATTATTTGAGCTGTAAAGCTTATATATATTATATATATATATATATATATATATATATATACACACACACAGTACAGACCAAAAGTTTGGAAACATTACTATTTTTAATGTTTTTGAAAGAAGTTTCTTCTGCTCATCAAGCCTGCATTTATTTGATCCAAAATACAGAAAAAAAAACTGTAATATTGTGAAATATTAATATAAAAAATAATAGTTTTTTATTTGAATATTCTAAAAAAAAAAAAAAAAAGTATTCCTGTGATGCAATTTTGGTCTGTACTTAAAAAATATAAGTATACATTATATGAAAATTATAATAATGAAATAATAAAATAGTAATTAAAAATATTAATTATATTACATGGCAATTATATGCACCATTGCAAGCAATAATAATAATAGCAATAATAATACTAATAATAATAATGTTATTTGTGTATATTATTATTATTATTATTATATTTGCATATTATATATTATAATTATTATTATTATATAACACTATTTGCATGTAATATTATATATGTGTGTTCAGAAATATTGACAAATAAATTCTTTCAATATTTATATAAAAAATATATTAGAGAATGTGTAAACTTTATTACATGCCATAATCTTTCAATAATACCATGTATATATTGAAATATAATATATAATATATATTAAAATGCTATCCTAACTTGTACTAGCCCAGAATATTCCTTTAAAGAATTTAATAATAATAATAATAATAATAATAATAATATAAATTATTTTAATATACATTCTACTAAAATGTATTATAAACTAACGTGAACTATTGTGTATGGGAATATGAAACTAAAACTAATAATAATAATAATAATAGTAATAAAATCATCTTTGAATGTCATGTAAATATGTTAATATCAAATGTGTGATATGAATACATTTTTTTTGTGGTCTGGATTTCATACGTGATTCTTCTCCAGTTGTTTTCTCTGATGAAAAGTCTGCAGGTTGTTGCAGGTTATTGCGCAGAGGGGGTTCAAAGTTACCGGGCCGTATGAAGGACACTCCAACTCTCACAAACCAATTTCACCTCTGCTTTTCCTCCCGCTTTAACAAGAGTTTGCCACCTGCGTGTTTACAGTCGACTGGAACTAGCACACAAGTCTCACAGAGCGCTTCTCGAGACAATAATTGGCTCCTGAAATGCGCAATGCAGCAAAAGTAAGTTCACTTAAGAGCCCTAAGTGCACCTGAACCAAAGCGGGACGTACGAGTGCGCCGTTGGGCTATTTATGCAACCCTTTGCAGGTGCGTCCCAAGTCCGTGTCCGATAGGAGCTTTCTGACTCTTTTGCTAATAGATAGACATAAACTCTGGTTCCTGCATCATTAAGACCCTTTTAGAGCTTTTAAACAATGCAATTCAGAGTGCATCGGGTTGCAATACATTATACCTTCTGACGTCGTAGGGTTGTATTTCATCCAACAGCACACGTTGAATATGAATGCGGTAGGTGAAGTGGATCTCCTGGAGTTTCAGCAACAGAAAGTGATATTTTGTCCACCGCCGAAGGCCCCAGAAAGACTAAACGACTCTATTGTCCTTACGTTTTAATTAGGCGTAATAAAAGTACAGGAGATAATGGATCCGTGTGTTCTCAAGAACACTCTAGAGCGCCATTATGGGTCTTACGCAATGACTCTCACTCCATCCGCGGCCCTTAACGTTAGCATTAGCGAGCTGAGTGCCGCCCAGTGGGGCCATATCATCACTGACCCGCTGAACCCATGGACGGTTAAGTGACTGCAGCCTGGTGATGTTTGAAAAGGCCTCTACTCTAGTCGTTCATAATGGTTGTGGATATTATGAATTATGTCCAGCAAGGGTACGGCGGTTTTCCCATAGGAGGAGGCAGATGAGGTTCGCTTCTTGGCTGTGTAAATAAGGACAGGCTTTTATTGATGTCTCTGGGGATTGGAATGGTTTTTCCAGATGGTTTAGCTACTTGAGTGCCTTGTGCAATTCCTAAAACTGTCCATTTGAAAAGCCGATCAGTTTTCAGCTCTTTTGAGTGTATGGTTGCGCATTTTGAGTCAAGAGTCTGATAAAAATCCTCTGCGAAATGCTTTTGGATGCTGGGAATGATTATACAGAGAAAACAGGAAGATGTACTGCATTGAAAACCTTTGCTTTTTTTTTTTTTTACTAATTTATAAATATGAATATTATTACTACTAAAATATGATAAATTATGTTATTACATTATTTGAATAATTATATTAAATTAAAATACTTGATTAGTTATTATAAAATGACAGTGTAACACTATAAAAACTTCAGAATCACAGGAAGAAGGAGGCGGGAACCGGCGGACATTCAAATGAAGCTTTATTAATAAAATAAACACAAAACGGCGCGACAGCCCCTCACGGACGACTGCCAAAACCCAAAATAAAGCCCAGGCCTGGTCCTTTCTCATCCTTCACAGTCGTCGCTCCTCTTTTTTATCCTTCCGATCTACTCCTTGGGAATCGAGACCGGATTTTGGGGGGTAAATATTATTAAAACAAATATTAGTAACCCCAAACTACATATTATATGTGTGTGTACTGTATAATGTATAGAAACATTAAAACTAAAAATGAATACTACTACTACTACTGATTATTATTATTATTAATAGTAATATTAATCTAATATTAATTAATAAAAATATACTTGTCTATTATTATTATTATTATTATTATTAAGAAAATCTTTTGCACATGTACCAGCATACCATTTTTAATAATTAACAATGAACATATATTATAATTTATGATGCATACAAATGGAATATACAGTGTGTGTGTGTATATATTTATATCTGTATATATCCTGGTTTGCATTGAAGTCACTTGGAGTATCATGCCATATGAATCTTATTCTTATTTATTTATTTTTTTTGTTTTTTTTTACCACGTTTTAACCATCTGAGGCCGATACTGTACAATGTCTTTGTAAAGCATCCTACTTTGTCCCTGCAGCTTCTAACTCTAACTTTTTTTTTTTTAATGATGACACAAACATCCTGCTTTCCCTTGATTTGCATTTTCAGCATGAGTCTCCCCCAGAGCAGATGGCCATTCGCTACAAGTATGCGAGCTTTCGAGCCACATTCACCATCGCCTGACATTATTTGGACCCGTCTGAATGCCTGCCCGCCAAACACCCGAGCCAGTCCCGTCAGAAAGGACACCCCTCATCTCAGTCCACGGCTTCACGCGAAAGCCAAACGCCACAAAGCTCGCAGGTGGTGGCGAACATCCATTCCAGCATATTGGCCGAGGATCCTTCAAAACGGCTTTGTATGATCGCGATGTCGAACAGAGGGCACCATGTGTTCGCGGTTTTATCAACCCGAGTGGAAAAACGCTGCATGTTTTTCCAGCCTTGCAGCGAAAAACAGGGGAAGTGACTTTCAGGACGCCCAAGTTTTGTTCTAGCAGAATGCTTCACCATAATAGGGCGGCAGATGGGCGATACCGCTGTGCGAGATCATTGGTGTTCTGGAGATGTTTTTTGATTTCTGTGGCTCGTTTAGCATTTACGGTGTTTCTGCCGGGAATGAGGCGGATTCCATCATGTGCAATGACCCAAAAAGTGCGCACTTTTTGTGCACCACAGCTGGTGAAAACGATCGGCACAGTCGTGTATTAATGTTCCCCGCGGTGACGCATTTACACACACACACACACACACTCAAATCATGATTAAATCTCAGAACCGTGACTGAGTTCCAGCTCTAAATGGGATGCAAAAACAATGGATGCAGAAAATAAACATCTAGGCTCATCTATAGGCTACATGGAAATTAGTGTTTGGGGGAATTGATTCTGTTTATTTTATAGCTAATTTGAAAATGTAAATGCGATTACGTTAAAATGCAAGAAGAGCCATCAAGAAGCTAACTTGTGAAGACTTAAAGACATTAGACATTCATGGTCTAAATTTAAGACTAATTGTTTGTTTTTGTGAAAAGTGGGGACATCCCATAGGCATAATGGTTTTTATACTGTACAAACTGTATATTCTATCGCCCTACACCAATCATGCACCTAACCCTAACCAACACAAGAAACTTTTTTTACTTTCTCAAAAAACCTAATTCTGTATGATTTCTAAGCGTTTTGACATGGGTTAAGTCCTCATAAGTCACCCTCTCCTTGTAATACCTGTGTCATACCCATGTCATTATACAGAGCTGTGTCCTGATACGTCACAAAAACAAGAGCACACACACACATGCGCACACGCACAGTATATACAGTACTGTGCAAAAGTCTTAGGCCACTAATATTTTTACCGCCAAATAAATGGTTTCAAGACAGTTATATATTTCGCTGTACTGTGTCAGTAGTAGATATCCGTTTACATTTCCAAACATATTATTTTTGCCATTAAATGTCATAATCCAGTGAGATTTTTGTTTGCACGAGGAGTCTGACAGCAGCCAGTGCTCCACACAGAAATCTGATCTCATCATCATCCAGTTTGTCTAGAATAACATAAAGAAACCGAACAAACTGAGACAGACTCAATCCAGAAGAACTGTGGCAATTTAACTATACTTTGATGTGCAGAAGTGCACCTTCCCATCATTTTTAGTGCAGCAACCAAAAGTTAGCTTGGATTGTAGTGTGTCTTTCCTCACGGTAGACGGGTCCTTACAGATTCAGTGTGATTTGAGCAGAATGTGTCTTTGTTGTGTTTATTGTCTTCAGACGTCCTCACCATCGGTGCAGTTTGGAACAGCAGTCAAATTTTCCTCTCTGCCACGTCCAGTTTTCAGATCTTGTCTCCGCGTGCCCTTCCGTGGCCTTTATCGCTGTCTGAATGTGGACACAATCATGCTTCTGACAGCTAAATGCCCTTAAACCAGCCGAGGAGCCGGCGTGGAACCAGAGTTGACAGGAAGTGGAGCTCATTTCTGAGTAGTCAGCCGGTATGAGTAATGTTACATGCAGGACTGTCCGCTGAGTGCAGAAGACAAGATGATTTTTACAGCTTTTTAGGGCAGAAACCTTCGTCTGACACTTTAGTTTCCTCTTAACTGCATCTTTCTTTGTGTGAGAGACCAAAACAGACAGTTTCTGGATGAATGAGGTGGTGGCATCGGTTAGTGAGGGGTGTCTCTTGCTTTCGTTCACTTGGGAGACACGACTGGAAAGACGGACCCTGAGGGACTTACAGCGCCTTACACACACTGACAAAGATGAACATGTTTGGACTGACTAAAGGACTAGATTTCCCTGAGGAGTTCAGGGATATTTGTGATTTAGTGATTTTTTCCCCCATCTGAATTGAACAGACTGCTCGAGTCTTTCTCACACAACCTCATGTTTCTGACTAACTTGGTTGTCGTCTAATCTAATCCCATCCAAATTACGTATTTAGTATAATTTCTGATAAATATTATTCCTATCTATCTATCTATCTATCTATCTATCTATCTATCTATCTATCTATCTATCTATCTATCTATCTATCTATCTTTATTGGTTATATATATATATATATATATATATATATATATATATATATTAGTATATATATGTATATATATATATATATATATATATATATATATATATATATATATATATATATATATATATATATATATATATATATATTAGTATATTACCGTTCATATAACTCAGTTTAATTGATATTATATTAATATTACTTAATTCTTCATGTATGATTAAGGTAAGGTAACATTAATCATGTATGATTAAGATTAAGGTATTTATAATTATACACATAAATATGTATAAATTGATGTTGTTTTAAAACATGTATTTAAAGGCAAATTATAGCTTTGGCATGTGCATAATGTCAAAGGTGTGAACAATGCAAATGCACACTCATTTTTTCTCAACAATTAACATGATCTTGTATTGACAGATGAAAAGCCATGTACTATTACACAACTGAGGGAGCAACGTAATTGCACTTTCTCCTCTTCTCTCTCTCTCTCTCTCTCTCTCTCTCTCTCTCTCTGTCTCTTTCCCTCTCTCTCCTATCTGGAGTTTTTCCTGTAGCCTATACAGTATTGCAGTGAATGTATGAACAGATTAGAGGGTGAGGATGTGTGGAAATGTCTTTTGCAAAAAAATATAGATATTGCAGAAAATCAAAAGTGAATGTTGATATTTGGTTTCTTAGGAGCTCTGGGTGATTTTTACAATGTTGATACGGGGTTGCTAAGGTTGTTTGTAGCCTTTTTTTAGGTATATTCTACTGTAGGCTATTCTAGGTGGTTTTTAGCATGTTGCTATGGGGTTGCTAAGGTCTTCAGGGTTGTCTTTTCCATGTTGCTATGGGGTTGCTAAGATGTTTTGGGGTGTTTTATAGCATGTTTGCTAAGTAGTTCTTATTGTATAGATTTTTGGATGTTTTTGCTTGCTGTTATGTTGTCTGAAGTGTTTCTGGTGTTTTGAAGTGTGTTTTTGTTGTTGTGGTTTTCTGATATGTTTTTAGTATGTTGCTCAGTTGCTGGTACTGTAGGGTGTTCTGTGTGTGTGTGTGTGTTTTTAGCATGTTGCTATGCAGCTGCTAAGGTGTCCTGGGTTGTTTTCAGCAACTTTATTAACTAGTTCCTATTGTAGGTTGTTTGGTTTATTTTATTTATTTATTATTATTATTTTTTTTTTTTAGCATGTAGCAGTGTAATTTTTAAGGTGTTCTAGGTATTTTAGGTGTTTTTGGTGGTGTTTTGCGTGTGTGTGTGTGCTTTGGCATGTCACTATTTGGTTGTTTGGGTTGTTTTTGGCATGTTGCTGATAGATGCTGTTGTAGGGCATTTTTTTAGCATGTTGCTATGGGGTTGCTAAGGTGTTTCAAGTGTTTTTTGTTGAGGTGGTTTTCTATGTGTTTTTTTTAGTATGTTTTCAGTGGCTGGTACTGTAGGGTGTTCTATGTGGTTTTTAGCATGTTGCTATGCAGTTGTGTTATGGTGTTCCCGGTTGTTTTTAGCACCTTTGCTAACTAGTTTCTACTGAAGGTTGTTCAGGTTCATTTTTGACATGTAGCTTTGCTCTTCCACTTTATGGTACGGTTCTGGTCAGTTTGCATTTCCACTGCAGTTTAGAACTGCTTTAGAGTGGGAGGGATTGTAGACATGTGGTTATAGTTACGCCGCCTCTACAGCTACAACCTGCTGAAAAACATTTTTTTCATTCCGTGTCATCCCATCAAGCTCTCGCTGGATCTGCTCCTCAGCTATTATTTTTCCAAACAGCCATTATTTTGTTGTTTAAAAAAAGTTCACTCGTTTGAAACGGTTGCGTTCCTTCCAAAAAAGTTGCATTTGATCGTGACTAGCTCTGCTGATTTAATCTAGCGGCTCTAGCGTCTTGTGTTGCAAGTTCAATGACGATGGTAGTGATGAATCTCTCCAGCCAATCCGTGATCAGCAGGGTTTACACTTCAGATTTGACGTGTAAACTGTCTGGGGTGGTCGTCAGGGAAGTTGTGGCTTAATGTTTAGAGAGTTTTACTCCTAATTCTAAGGTTGTGGGTTCGAGCCTCGGGCCGGCAATACCACGACTTAGGTGCCCTTGAGCAAGGCACCGAACCCCCAACTGCTCCCCAGGCGCCGCAGCATAAATGGATGCCCACTGCTCCGGGTGTGTGTTCACTGCTGTGTGTGTGCACTTTGGATGGGTTAAGCAATGGGTTAATGCAGAGCAAGAATTCTGAGTTTGGGTCATGTATGTCACTTCACTTCACATTTTGTTAACGTTACATATTGCTTGGAGCCTAGGCCGAGGTGGTACTGAAAAAAAACCCCAGATGAGGTATTAAGGTATTTCTGAATGGTTCCTAGGTGGTCACTTACTGTCCCTAGCTTCACCCCCAATATTTTATAGATATAACTGTTGCCTCTTCTACCTGCCAGATTTATATTAAAATCATAAATATATAAAAAAAAAAAAAATAAAAAAAAATCTCTATTTAACAAACAACATGGTTTAACGGGGCATTAATTCAGCCACACTTTAATACTTAGCCTTAGCAACATAAATGCTATTCTCAAAACAAATGAGCTCTTTTGTGTTACTCTTTTAAAAAGGAAATTTGAATGTGATACTAAATGGAATATTATTTTTTTTTCCAGCTGAATCATTCCACTCAGGATGTCCCAGTGAGAGCGGAATACTGTGAAGCGCAGCTCTGTTATGCTAATCTAGCCCTGTTATGAAACGGTACGATTCAGAAACATTTTGGAAACTGAAACGAGGCGGTCTCTTGAGTTCTCAAAGCCTCAGCCAAACAGAATCCACAAAGAAGAGCTATAGCCAAACGTTTATTAAAGCAAATAGAAAGCCACAGGAAGTACTTATGTAAAAAAAAAAGGGCAAAAACTGTTTCATTTGCAAATCTGACTTTGCAAATTCAGATATCTGATGAAACCGATAAAATCTAACAGTACAGTACAGCTGATACAAAATCATTGCATTGAGTTTTTCTTTTTTTCTTTTGGCACCTCCACCAGAGGTTTTTGTGGTGACATCTGCGATAAGAGAAGAGCGTTTCAGACTTTAAAATGTCGGCTCGCAGAATGCAGACAGCTGGCGAGGCTGGATCTTGTCATTTCATCAAGTCATAATGCCCTGTGATGTAGATTGTAATGATAAAAGAGCGTCCAAGGACTCGTCGTCTCATTCCACATCGGTTTTTGTTGCTAAAAGCTGTTACAGGTTATTGCGAGAGTGTGTTTGTGAAGCTTATGATGACTTCCAGCCGTACAGACAGCTTGATTGACCCTGAGAAACGCAGAAATTACATTCCAAAAGACTCTTGTTTTAAAGGCTTCGTTTATGTAAATCACATTTTTTCCACCTTCAAAACTTTCTAGCATGAAAACAGCTTTTAGAAAGAAAGTCAACTATAGAGAAAATTCCTGAAATTCTTTTCAAGCTGGGTTAACAGAACTATATCTACAGTGCCTCTCCAAAACATTTCACAAAACTTTTTTTTTTTTTTTAGTTTCAAATGATAAATTAGATTCAGCTTCTTTTTAGGTCACTTAAACAGTGAAGACTAAATGTTTGAGACCACCACTGATATATTGCATTTTTTACAGTAAATATTTATTTAACTTGATATTAATTAATAATAAATATTAATTAATGTGAAGTGAATTATATATATATATATATATATATATATATATATATATATATATATATATATATATATATATATATATATATATATATATATATATATATATATATATGTTTATTTATATATAACTGGAATAGAGAGTGCGAGAGTTAGAGTGTCAAGTAAAGATGGAAGAGATATGTTTTTTTGCCTATTCTTGAAGATGGTTATAAGGACTCGGCTGTTGGGATTGAGTTGGGCTGGTCATTCCAACAGGAGGAAATAAATCTTGCTGCCGCGTTCTGGATTAATTATAAAGGTTTGATAGAACTGGCTGGAAGACCTATCATCGGATCATCAGGATGGAATGAGAGGTAGAGTTAAGTGTAATCAGCATAGCAGTGATATGAAAAGCCATGTTTCTGAATGACAGAACCAAGTGATGCCATGTAGACAGAGCAGAGAAGCGGTCCAAGAACTGAGCCCTGAGGCACCCCTGTAGTTATATGTTGTGACTTGTACTCCTCACCTTTCCAAGATTTCTTGAAAGACCTATCTGTAAGACTCAAACCACTGAGATGCCTTTTGCCAGTAGGGTTGACAGGAGGATCTGGTGGTTAACCGTGTCTAAAGCAGCAGACAGATCCAGCAAGATAAATATTGAATATTTGGAATCCAATCTTGCCAGTGTTAGGGCCTCAACAATTGAGAGCAAGGCAGTCTGGTTGAATGTCCACTTCTGAAACCAGGCTATTTGGTGTCGAAGATGTTGTTCTGTGTGAGGCTTGGCTGAACACGGCTCATTAAAGTGTCTTTTGCAATGAAAGGAAGAAGGGAAACTGGTCTTTAGTTCTTTAAAAGAGATGGGTTAAGGGTGTGTTACTTACAGTGCTTAATTTGTGAATGAATAATTGTCGGATCCAAAGCAGCAATTTAAAGAAGATGCGCAAATCCACTTCATTTTCAGCATTTTTGGCGCATCTTATCAGTTAACAACAATCGGCCGAGCACCCCTAATTTAAAGGCGCTGTGACAGACACTGAAAATACAACTTAAGTTTTCCCGAAACATTCAGTGACGTCACTAAATGGTGAAGCCATAATTATAAGAGAGCATCGTTCACAAGTTTCTGCACTGACCTACTGTAACTAGGGCAAGGTTCAAACCCTGGGTCAAAAATGGGTTGCAAGAATGAATTTAAGGAAATGTACTTTTTAAGATGTTAAGAGTTGGTGAAGGAGGGGGAGGACAAAGTAAAATGTAAAATGATATTTTAATCATAGCTCATCAATCACTCTGTTATTTATTGTAATCAGAGGTTAGAAACTTATCTATAACACCCCCCCCACACACACAAAGTTTGTGTGTTGTGCATATGTATTTTTTTATTCATTATTTAAACTTTTTAAATATTTATAAGGTTTTTAAATAGGTACATGTAGTTTTTTTTTTTTTTATCTGATGTTTATCAGAAGACATTTTACTGAAACTGAATGTGCAATTTTGGCTTATGAAGTCAATAGTAGGCTACCGGACATTAAAACTTTTTGTGTTATTAACGTCGCAAACATGTGGTGTGGTGTCCTGTAAGAAACTAAATCTTAGTTCTTGCTCTCCGTTTTTCTTTCTTAATTTTTTTTTTTTTTTTTTTTTTTTTTTTTTTTTTTTTTTTTTTTACAGTTAGTTTAAATAATTAGGTTTTTCCTGCCAGAAGACTCGTTCCTCATTACAATGTCACATCTCTATGGCAAGCGCGAATAATATTTCATAATTAAGAGCTGGCAGAGAGCCTATCCTTCCCACTTATTTCAGAAATAAAACGATCAATATGGGCCCCACGCACGCGGCGTAATTGAACGAGATTGTGCGCGTTTGGGATTGATTAATCACGCGAGAGAGAAATTGCAAACATCTCTTCTGCACGGTGGCTGGAGGCTGGAGCCGTTCATCATCCGCGCACCTCTCATCTCGTACGGCGGGAGCGCGAGGGCAGGTAGATGGAACAGCGCGATGTAATTAAATATCCAGATTTGAATGAGAATATGCCTGCACTCATTAAATGTCACACACTTGCACCTTTTGAAAAAAAGCGGATTATCTGATGAGTGTTTTACAGCCTTGCAGATGAAGACATGAAATGTGACAGAACATTTTAAGGTAAAAAAAGTAATTTCTATCAAAGTTAACCTTTATGTTAGGCCTACTTATCTTTCATGTTTCTAGTTTTGTTGTGTAAACATAATCAGCTCTATCTATCTATCTATCTATCTATCTATCTATCTATCTATCTATCTATCTATCTATCTATCTATCTATCTATCTGTCTGTCTGTCTGTCTGTCTGTCTGTCTGTCTGTCTGTCTGTCTGTCTTGTAGTATTAATATTTATTTATTCAGTCATTTATCATTAGCCTTTATTCTAAGCGACTTACAAATGAAAACAACAGAAGCAATCAATTGTAGTATTAAAATAACTAAATACAGATTCAAAACTATAAGGCTAAAACTTTATAAATACAACCTATACAGATTTTAAATATAAAGAAATGAGATAAAAATGCATACAACAAAGTTTCAAAACTTAACATTTAAATGAAAAACTAAAAATAAAGCTAAAAACAATAACAAATATGAATGAACAAAAGGTATAAGAGTATAATAACTATATATATATATATATATATATAACTAAATACATGTGCATGTACAACCACACACACACACATTTTTTTTTTTTCTTCTTTTTTTTTATTACAGAAGTTTCTTATGCTCATCAAGTTTGCATTTATTTGATCAAAAATACGGGGCATACGTTTTTTTTTTTTTTTTACATTTATTTAAAATAGAAATATTTTCAAAAAATTTAATCGCATATATTTTATGTTGAAGTTAAGTATTAGCAACAGAAAATGAGAGGAAAAAGGCTAATAGTCTTTAGCACAGTTACTCTTGGCAACTGGCACAACCAGCAATGAAGAACTTCCTCCATATGTCTGGTCATGGGTCAATAGCTTTGCATTTATGTGCTCGATTCATAAGGACGGTAACTATTCGGAGGTCTTTATTTATAGAACGATTGCTGAAAACTTGATCGCAACACTTAGCATGTCAAGAAAGCCCTACTCGACTACGTCGTCTGAAGACTTCATCTCTTTATCTAACCAAGAAACGCTCTCGATTAATTGACAAATGCAGACTGAGATTCGCATTGTGATATCTGCTGATGTGAATATCTGCTTTCATATCCATATTTCACAAGTTCCCATAAAATCTATTTCCAAAGCAGCTGTCAGGGTCATGTTTAGCATGCCGTATTTTCCCAGGTAAAAAACAAGCAGGTGCGGAATGAAGGAGGGCTGTGAACAAAACAACATTAGACAATAATGTGTGAGAAAGACGCACTGAATTTTAAGATAAGCTGATGAATTATTTATATTTTCTTTAGGAGTGTGTGTGTTGGGTCATGTCTGGAAAGAGGGTTTGGTCTGTGTTGTGTGAGGTAGTATCTTGATAATCTGGCATTGCAGAGAATGAAATGGAAGAGTGTGCTTAAAGGGATAGTTCACCCAAAAATGAAAATGTAATGTTTAGCGGCTTACCCCCAGCGCATCCAAGATGTAGGTGACTACATAACAGAATAACAGAGATGTTTAACACAAACCGTTGCAGTCTGTCAGTCTTATAATTGATGTGAATGGGAATCATGGCTATAACATACAATAAAACAAAACAAGAAACATACAAACACACACTCACAAAAAGCGTGAGGCGTCTTCTTCATGTTTTACGGCAGATCACAGACTAATAAGTGCATTACCGCCACCTATCACTCAAGTGGAGCATTGACACTCCTAATTGAGATTGTAGATAGAGTGTCATTGGTCCATTTGAGAGATAGGTGGCACTTGATAGGTGGCGGTCGTTCGTTGTAGTTTTTGAAAAGTGATATCGGTTCAATAAAATATCTCCTTTTGAAGTGTACTTTGAGCTTTGTAACTTTTTTGATCTTTTTTTTATGCTCTAACAGCAACATTACAGGCTAACTAAAGTTGAAAAAGTGAAAAAGCATAGTAGGAACCCTTTAAAATCATTGGGGGATGAATAATGAAGGCTTGTTAATATTTTTTAATTGATTATTTTATTATTTTATTTTGCTTCATGATTCACGATTATAATTCTCAGAATTATGATCTGAGATCGAGGATTGTGGGTTGGGTTGATTATGTGTCTTTTACATGCATGTTAGACGTGACTGATTTTCCTGTGATTTTCAGAGGGAATTGAGCAGGTTGTTTTCATGTAACGGTGCTTTCTACAGTTACATGGGAGATTCAGTGCGAAGAACTGTATTTAGTAATTTGGATGGGTTTTGCATGTTATGCTAGGATTTTATAAGATTATGAAAGATTACGATATTATGCTTATATTATACTTGTAATTTATACAAGGGTTCTATCTGGTTCTCGAGTCTGATTGGCTGATAAGAGTACGATATTAGATTGATAACATAACTCATTCGTTTCACTGTTTGTATCACTCCACTTGCCTTATTTCTCATAGCGAGTGCCATGTGGCGGATGCCCAAATCCACTATAATTCTTCAAATAATACTGTTTGTGTCACAGAATGTTATTTTAAAGAGTTTTTAGGTGAGAATGCACTTGTTTAGACTTTAAATATGCAGTTTGTTAATAAAGATAACATTTGGTCTCATTAATCTATTATTTGTTCCCGAGCAAATAGTCTTATCATGTTATGTTTTATGTAACTTCAATGATGTTTATCAGAGTGCTGCCTTGGTACTCTTGACTGAATTGCCTAGCAAGTTTTATGATGGCTGTTGTTATATATTCAATATTATTATTCAATAAATAATATTTTACTTAAAAAAATAGTATTTCGTATTGGAAAATACAAAATAATTTGTATTATTTGTAAATTTAATATGTATGACCGAATACATATTAAAAGAGACTGAAAAAGGGTTGTAAACAAGGAAGTTCTTTTTACTTTCAACAAGAAATGCGCAGAGCAGCGCTGTCATTGGAAATCAGCCTTAACAGATGAAAGGACAGTATGACAAAGATATCGCTTTCCTCAGCGGACAGTCAAACTAATGTTTTTTTTTTTTTTTTTTTTTTTGTAACATATATATATATATATATATACTATTCATCAAAGTATATTTTTTACACTAATTTTTATATTTTTTTTTTATTAAGTACAATACAAACAGTCTATTGCAGAAAAAGGACTGACATTTTTTGTTCACTGTGTATATATAATAAGCGTACTGTATATGAGACTGTGCTACAAGCTCAATCTATCTCATCCTCTACTGCCAGTGAATCCCTCTATTTCAAGACTCTTTAAATGTGATCATGCAGTACACCAGATGTTGTTGAACAGCACACTCTTATCTCAGCTGCTTTTTAACCAGAAACATACTGTTCACAGGTTTTCCGTTTAAAGGTTGCTCTGTGTTTGGCTTTATATTGGCTTTGACATTTCGCATTACCAGAGCGCAAGTCCAAAACATGTGTCTGTGTACGCCAGCTGAACAGGATATGTGCATTTCCTTGTCATCACCTCAGAGCGATCTGGAATTCAAGTTGGGAGCCGCTGTAATCACGACGCATGCTGTTTTCATGCATCAAACCGTCTTGCCCATCCACTCAGCAGGAGGCCACAAATGCTCCTTTATTACGCTCCCATCTTCAAGTCGTTCTTTTATGGAACTGCACACAATTTTCCCACATTGAAAGGCTCCTGGCTTCTGCTTTTGTGCTTTTTCAACTGCTTTTAATGCGAGGAAAACGTGGTCTGATGTATGAAACCCATCGCTACACTTTGTTGGTTCCATCCCTGCTGCTTCTCTCAGGGGTTGTTTACTGCAACGCAAATAAGGATGCAGAGTAATTCAAATGGATGTCGGGATTGTTTGGGTTTAGGCTAAGGACCGTCTTGTGAAGTGTTTCAATGCATCATGAATAAAAAAAGAGCAAGCACTTTTTAGTAGATCGAAAGCTACTTGAGGCTATTGGTTTTAAGCATTTGGGTGAATGAAATAACATGTGTTCTCTTTGAACTACTGAGAGGAGAGCAGACGACAAGGCCCCACACACTTAAATCTGAGGAAGTGTATTCACATTCTGAATATGGATCTATTATTAAAATAAAATAAATGAGTTCTTTGTTACAGTTATTTAAATTCTGTTTATTTATTCATTTCTTTTATTAAAATCTATATAATGTCTATATCACAGTAATTTAAACTGTTTTATTTATATATTTGTTTGTTTTCTTAAAATATTTCAATGTTTTATTTAAGGGATATATATATATATATTTTTAATGCAAGGTAGTCCTATATATATATATATATATATATATATATATATATATATGATTTGTTTATTTATTTATTTATATTCAAGTATTTATTTATTTATTCAAATGCAGCATGTCTTAAAAGTTCCTTAATGTGTAACCCAATTTTTTTTTAAATGGTATATGTATTCAATTATTAAGGTATTCTTACATTTTATATTAATTTTCCTATTTTTATTTAATTTATTTGTGGTACTTTACAGTGTACACTTGATATCCAATGTAAAATACTCTTTAATTTATTTCATGTTTTTTTAGTACATGTAAACATAACATTTGTAGGTTTCATGTAAAACAATATATATTAATTAATTCAGTTAGTGTACTGTGTGGGGCACCCGACTGCAGCAGGCATGCATGTAGTATAGGTACTCACTCACTCACTCACTCACTCACTCACTCACTCATCTCACACACTCACTCTCACTCCCACACTCACTCATCTCACATTAATTCTCACATTCACTCACTCTCACACTCACTCTTACACTCAATCTCACACTCACTCATTCACTCACTCATCTCAGACACACTCACTCACTCACTCTCATACTCACTCACTCTCTTTCACACTCACTATTACACTCAATCTCACACTCACTCATTCACTCACTCATCTCAGACACACTCACTCATACTCCTACTCACTCTCTTTCACACTCACTCTTACACTCAATCTCACACTCACTCATTCACTCACTCATCTCAGACACACTCACTCACTCACTCTCATACTCACTCTCTTTCACACTCACTCTTACACTCAATCTCACACTCACTCATTCACTCACTCACTCATCTCAGACACACTCACTCACTCTCATACTCATACTCACTCTCTTTCACACTCACTCTTACACTCAATCTCACACTCACTCATTCACTCACTCATCTCAGACACACTCACTCACTCACTCACTCTCATACTCACTCACTCACTCTCTTTCACACTCACCCTTACACTCTTGCACTGCACTCACTCACTCACTCACTCACTCACTCACTCACTCAATCTTCTCACAGTAACTCTCACACTCACTCATCTCACATTAATTCTCACACACACTCACTCTCACTCAATCTTACACTCACTCTCACATTAAATTTTACACTCACTCTCACACTCAAGCTTACACTCACTCTCTCACTCACTCACTCTCACACTCACTCTTACACTGCACTCACTCACTCACTCTTCTCACACTAACCCTCACACTCACTCATCTCACGTTAACTCTCACACACACTCACTCTCACACACACTCACTCTCACACTCAATCTTACACTCACTCTCACACTCAATCTTACACTCACTCTCACACTCAAGCTAGCACTCACACTCACTCTTACACTCACTCTTACACTCACTCTCACACTCAAGCTTACACTCACTCTCTCACTCACTCACTCTCACACTCACTCTTACACTCACTCACTCTTACACTGCACTCACTCACTCACTCACTCACTCACTCACTCTTCTCACACTAACCCTCGCACTCACTCATCTCACGTTAACTCTCACACACACTCACTCTCACTCAATCTTACACTCACTCTCACACTCAATCTTAGACTCACTCTCACACTCAAGCTAGCACTCATACTCACTCTTACACTCACTCTTACATTCATTCACTCTCTCACTCACTCTTACACTGCACTCACTCACTCACTCACTCACTCTCTCACACTCACTCATTTACTCACTCACACTATATCTTTCAATTTACTGTCAACCAACTTCCAGCATTAACCTTTTCTATGATAATAAGTCCAAACGCAACACACAAACTTGAGAAACATACTATAACATTTCATTCATTACGTCTCATTTTTCATTCTCTCCCCTCATCATCTCCTCACCCTGCTCTCCGCTCTTCCTCAAGCATGTGACGTGGAGGAATATCTTTGTGCGGACGGCCACAGCTGTGTTTCTGAGAGCTGGCTGTGTGACGGGGAGCTCGACTGCCCCGACGGCTCTGATGAAACGCCAACCATATGTGAGTCCATCAACAAAAAACATTGCACTATATATTCATTTTATTTAATTATTCAGTTTATCTATTTTTGTATTTATAGAAAATCTGTAAACTGTATTGGATGTGTGATATTGTTGTCACATGCACACAGTGACCACTCTATCATAAATTCCTGCAGCTGCTTCAGAGCTGCTGTAGGCCTCTTGGTAGACATTCTGAGCAGTTTCCCCGTGGCTGTTTCATCCAATTTGGAGCGACATCCTGATTCATTGTCTCCTGTCTCAGAGATCTTTTGACAGTGCCTTGCCACCCATAGTTGATTGTTTGCTTCAGTTGCACTACCAAGGACTGAAATGCTCCAGGAAAACTCTTTTCATGCTGTGCTGATCAAAATGAGCACAGCTGATTTTACTACCGTATTTTCCGGACTATAAGTCACACTTTTTTTCATAGTTTGGCCGGTCCTGCGACTTATATTCAGGTGCGACTTATTTATCAAAATTAATTTGACATGAACCAAGAGAAATGAACTAAGAGAAAACATTACCGTGTACAACCCTCTCTCGGCTGTAGACGGTAATGTTTTCTCTTGATTCTTGGGTCTAAATAAATGCGACTTATAGTCCAGTGCGACTTATCTATGTTTTTTCCTCATCATTATGTATTTTTGGACTGATGCGACTTATACTCATGTGTGACTTATAGACCGAAAAATACGGTAGTCATTTTTATTTTTTTTTCTGACATGTTGGCCTTATATCTTTCATTTTGATGTTATAAGTATACAGCTCGATTAAAAAAAATATATATATTATAGTTCCATATCACTTCACATTGTTAACATTAATAACGGTCACACAGTTTGCACAAAAATGTGTTGTTACTTAAAGGCTACACATGACATTTCTCACTAGCAAGGTAATAACAGCTGTTTAGAGATGCTGCTGCATAAGACTTTTGAGGAACGCACAGAGGTAGACTAATTCACACAAGCTCTCTCTCTCTCTCTATGTCTCTGTCTCTTGCTCTCTTTCTAATAACTTCATTAATAACTGCATTAGAATGTGATCAATGGCTCAAGCCTCCATTACAGCTTTAAAATTATGTTTTGGAACTAGCACAAGAAGCGTTGGATGAGATGCTGAAGAAATAGTCCTACTCACAATAGCACAAAAGTTCAAAAACCAGATGGATCCCTTTAAATATATCTTCTGATAGATGTCTTGAGGTGTGGTAACTGTAGTATAAGCGTAATAATTGACTCTGGGCTGTTGTCAATTATCATATAAATATATATATATATATATATATATATATATATATATATATATATATATATATATATATATATATATATATATATATATATATATATATATATGTGTGTGTGTGTGTGTGTGTGTGTGTGTGTGTGTGTGTGTGTGTATTCCATATATCCACGTCTAATTATTTATTTAACATGTTTTTATGAATCAATTTATTTTTATCATTTACGTGATGTAAATCTCTATCTATTCACAATGTGTTATTTTTAAAATAATAAAGCATTATTTATTGAATTTTTAAACAATTTATAACTTTGAAAATGTTTGTATTTTTCATTTTGTTATACATATAATAATTAAAACAACATTATTATTATTATTTTTTTATTTTATTAAAAACTTTATTTCATTGTGTATGTAATCTTATTATTTCTTAGATACTTTGAAAATAAACACTTTTTTAATAAAAAAAATATTTATATTTTACACTAATTACAAACAATGAATTTTTACAATATAAATTCATTGTATATAATTAATTACATATACTTTTTTTAACATTTACATTGCGTATCCTCAATATAAATACATTAAATAAATATTACAGTTTCTGCCAAGTTGCATGTCATTTTGCCCAATGCCAATGAGATTTCAACACAAAAACAATCATACTTCACATTTCTATTATAAAATGAATAGGTTTCCAGAACACTTCAGTAAAAATGGGAATCACACTCATAAATATTACTGAAAGAGAAATACTGAGCCTGGGATAAAAGGTGAAATGTTAATTAAAGGAATTGTTACTTGAAGTGTAATGCGGTTTTTCACATGGTGCAGTCCTCGAATGCACTGATTCTGAGAGGATAATGAGATGAGAAAGCTTTTGTACATATGACAGGCTGCATAATTATCTTTTTTTAAATAGTAGGCAATGATATGTCTTTTGAAATTCAGTGTATGCTGGAAGAAATATTTCCTGACAAGCCTTTTATGAGATTAGATGAAATCACAGTTGAGGTCAGTTGCCTCCAGCGAAATATCTTGTGATAACACAGTAAACGTGTTATTTTAAAGTTATTTTTCCCGTCAGTATTTGTCAAATAAATGACCCTTGCTTATTATTCACGACAGTTTGGCTATTACTGAGCTCATTTAAATAAATATGAGGTTTTTACACTAAGTATTGTCCCTGCACACATTCGGAATATACACTTGCTTGTACAGTATGTGCAACTGCATATACTTATTTCTGACTTTTCTCATTGCACGTCAACAAAAGCACCATCGTGGTTCCTTTGATCAGTTTGTCATCTCTCGTCTGTGAACGACCATCTGTGGTTTTTCAACTTGGCGTTCTCTTAATATTCATCCCGTTCATCAAACAAGATTAGTGTGTCATCCATTTTGAAAAAGAGATTGACACAAGCAGAAATTGAAATTTGTGTGGTTTATATTGATGAAAGAGCCATAAAAGTCTCTCTCTCTTTTATATATATATATATATATATATATATATATATATATATATATATATATATATATATATATACACATTTTTATTTATGTAATATATACATATATATATATATATATATATATATATATATATATATATATATATACATTTTTATTTATATATTTATTTTGTATTAATATACGTAAAACATACAACTTTTTTATTGATTTTCATATATTTTTAGTATATAAAATATTAATGTACAAACAACATGCTAAGTTATCAGATTTATTTCATTTCATTTTATATCATTTATAATAACTTTTTGTGATTTGTGATAATGTTATGTTTAAAAACCTTTTCTATAATTTAAAATTCATTTATTTGTGTAAAAATTATTACTGTATATAATTATCTATATTTTTATTTAAATGTATTTATGTATTTATTTTACATACAGTATGTTTATATATATATATATATATATATATATATATATATATATATATAATTTATTACTGTATATAATTATTAATATTTTTATTTACACACACACACACACACACACACATATATATATATATATATATAATTTATTTATTCAAAAACAACCTGTATAACTTAAAAAAACATATATAATTTTTAAAAACATTTTTATTGTATTTTTTTATTTGTAATTTATTTAGTGTTTTTGTTTGTTTGTTTATTTTATTAGAATTTTATTTGTTTTTCTATTTTTTGTGTATGCAATATTAATGTAAAACAACATATATCATTTAATTCAGTCAGTTAGTTAATGTACTGTGTGGGGGCCCCGACTGTAGCAGGCATGCATGTAGCACGGAAACAAAAATCCTTATTTTTGGCGTTTTTGGAGCGTCTGTGCCTTTACACTGTTGGTTTCAAAGGAATTCCTTCATAATTAGTTTCTAAGTGAGACCCTTCCTCTAATATGCTGTCGTGCTGGAGGGCGGCCGTGGTTGAAGCCATCAGAGTGAAACTAAAACAACAGAAAATGCTGCATTAATGAGGTTACATCACCCTCGATATCTTCCAGGTTCCATCTTGACTTCTGCTGCCTAGATACTTTTGAACCTCTCTGGAGATCCGGAGGCCCTGAGAGGAAGAGCGAGAGACTCTGAGAAGATATTTTTAAACAATTCTCCTATTTGTTGAATTACATATTCTCTTTTTCCCGGGATTATGAAAGTGGAGCAGAGGTCTGCTGGGAAAAGACTTGGGGGGGAAACCTGTGTATACACTTCCTTCCTCCAAAAAAAAAAAAAAAAAATGTAATCGTTTACAAGGAAATTGAAAGTTAAGAGGCAGATGTACTGTAGGCCAAGACTTTCGGGGATCTTATCGGAGCTGGATGAAGATCAATATTGCAGTTTTGGCAGTGGTCTCTGCTCCTCCGTGACACCCCAGAAATGTCAAGCAATCCACAATCGGTGCTTCACAAGAGACAGCTGGCGGCATGCTAAATTCTTGTGTGCTTAAGAGACATATTTAGGAGGAACTGAGCTGGAAGCTGAATATTAAAACAGCTTTGCTCATCACATTTATACACAGCACCCCTATGAATCGAGTTAATGGGGATGAGGCTCGGTTTTTATGTCTTTTATTTGTATTTATGCTACGTAGAGAGGGAATACAGGAACATGGAGGGTTTTTTAGAAGGTATTTGTTTTGTTCATCTGTCTTGTTTAAGTAGGTTCATGCCATCTTTGCTTGGTTTTGCTGTTACTTCTATTTTTTTTGAGTAAGTGATGTTGAATATAACAAGTGTACTTTCTGTCAAGCAGTTGTATTGTATTTTATTAGCTAAATTAATTGTTCAAGTCAAGTCACCCTTAGTTATATAGCGCTTTTAAATACATTGTGTCAAAGCAACTGAACAACATTCATTAGGAAAACAGTGTGTCAATAATGCAAAATTAAGGAACCGAAACTGCATCGGTGACAGAATGGAGAAAAAAACCTTGGGAGAAACCAGGCTCAGTTAAGGGGCCAGTTCTCCTCTGACCCGACGAAACCAGTAGTTCAATTCCAGGCTGCAGCAAAGTCAGATTGTGCAGAAGAATCATCTGTTTCCTGTGGTCTTGTCCTGGTGGTCGTCTGAGACAAGGTTTTTACAGGGGATCTGTATCTGGGGCTCTAGTTGTCCTGGTCTCCACTGTCTTTCAGGCATGTAGAGGTCCTTTCTTGGTACCGATCCACCATCTGGTCTGGATCCGTACTGGATCCGTGTGACTGCAGTGATCTTCTGATCTGGATACAGACTGGATATGGTGGCTACAGTGACCTCGGAATAAGAGAGAAACAGACTAATATTAGCGTAGATGCCAATTCCAGTTTATCTAATTAATGCAGCCTAAAAATCCTTTAACGTATTTGGATATTAAAAGCATATTAGTATGTTATGTGTTAGCTAGGTTAAAGAGATGGGTCTTTAATCTAGATTTAAACTGCAAGAGTGTACTACTACTAATTGGTATTTTAATCGTATTTTTAATGCATTATATTTGGGTGCTTTTCTGGCCTCTGAAAACTTGAGATCAGGGGAGTGAGGTTTACTCACACAGCTCATACCAGCTGGCCTTTATTACACTTAGCCCCAACGAAACTCACTCCAGTCAGGGTCACGGCACCAATGTAACCCCTCTGGTTCTACTCCCCCTGTTCTTTCACAGAGCAAATTCAGACTGGTGTTTTCAGCATTGGATGAAGGCACTTTAACAATGATACTAAAGACTGCAGCCTCTAGTGTCAGTCGCTAGTGGACCTCTTGAGGTCAGGGGAGTGAGGTTTACCCGCACAGCTGGCTTCCATTACATACGGTTCACTGGAAGGTTCTTCGGGGAAACAAAATGGTTCTTATATGGCATCACTATAAAAACTCACTTCTTTTAGATTTTTTAATTGTTATTCACAGAAACATAAACTAAGTAATTTAAGAACTGTTGTTCTATTGCTTCACCACACTCAAAAATAAAGGCTCTTTATTGGCATTAATGGTTCCAGGAAGAACTTTTAACATCCATAGAATCTATATGGAATTATAATTGAAAAGTTGCTGCCAACAGTACTGCTGTCATTAACATCACGCCAAGCATTCTAAAATCTTTCTGATCTGATTTTGAATCCTCTAAAACATTTATACGTTTATAGCGGACTTCAGATGTGGCTGGAATATAGATCTCCCAGCGTAGTACTATGACACTTTATTTTAAGATTTTTACATTGTCATCTGACAGTAGCTTTGTAACAAGCTGAGGCTAGTGTGTTAACAAAGGCAAGACAAAATTTAATTCCAAAATGTTTTTACCTTCACACATCATTACCACCTCACACAATATTAAAGCCCACATATTTGCTACATAATCTACTGGAAATTTGATCACAGCGAATGACAATTTATATTTTTTAATAAAAAATACTTATGATAAATGTTTTAACATATATGAAAACTAGTTTTCTGGTTGTCTAATAAAGTTCACATTATGTATTATAAATACTGTTGGCTTTTTGACTAACTACTTGGTTCCTCTTTTGTGAGTTGTTTAGGAGTGTCTGCCTAATGCATAAATGTAGTTTGAAGAAGTCATATTTTTCAAGATTTCATTACAATTGCTTCTCTTCTCCAGGCTTGCGGCAGGTAAAGGCGAGATGTCCCGTCAATCACCTCAAGTGCCTCGGCACCCACAAGTGTGTTCATTTAAGTAAATTCTGCAATGGAGTACGAGACTGCGAGGACGGCTATGATGAGGGTGTGCATTGCCGCGGTAAGTTCACAATGAATTTAGAGCATACACTATTTTTCAAAGTTTGGGGTCAGTAAATTTTCTACCATTTTTAAAGAAATTAGTATGTTTATTCAGCAAGGATTCATTGAATTCAGAGTTGACATAAACAGTCATTTTATTTCAAATTCAGCTGAAAACATCACGATGGACTATCGACATCTATAGCTGCAGGTCAAGACTTTAGCCTTCAAAGTGCTTTTCTCATCTTAATGGAAAAAGTGCCCATTATTTCCTTGTTTTAAGAGTGTTTGACGGAATTAAACCCACAACAAATCTGCATTTGTTTGAAGTCAGTTCCATGCAAGATAAGCACAGTCGGCTTAATGTAATAATGGGTTTCTGCTAAAAGGCAATTACTGTTTCTCCACATGATAAAGTGAGGATTGCGTTTTGTGACATTGTGAACAAGAAAGGTGGTTTATATGGAAACCGCAGCCTAGTTTACATCTAAAACGTTGATGTATTGCAGCCAAGCATGTTTAACTGTTGAGATGCATGAGCTACATCGTTCATGTCTAAAGAAAGTGTGTATTTAGTTATGGCCGTAATAAATGAACATATGGAGGTATTCATCATCCTCACCTTGAGTTGAACCACTCGTAAGATGTTCGCACGCATACGCCAGGCTTTTTAAAGCAACTGAGGACCACTCTTGGAGGGGAAACTTACGCATTTACATTTTATGTTCCATTTTAATCTTAGTCTCGGTCCGGTTTCAAAGAAAATAAAACTGGGTGGCTTGTAAAGGGAGGCATGGAAGTAAGCGCTCCTTTAAGGAGAATACTCGGGCGGCTTTGTTCCACTGCAGATTGGTTTCAGATTGCTCTCTGCACACCTGTCATAACTGAGCTTTCATAATTTACATTATCAGTCCACAGAGCAGATTTCAACTTTCACTCCTGGAGGTATTCGAATCTGGGACAGATAGAGAGAAAAGAGAGAGAAACATTTTTATGAGAATTGTCATATGAGCCATTTTTTTTTGTTCATAAAAGTTAAGACAAAATAGTCTTCTAGGTTCAATATAGCTTGAAACTAGCATTGACCTCATTTACATTCTTAATAAATGTCTGTAGTCTTATTGTACATGACACTGCAGTGCATAATTTCTTTTTTTAAGGTTACAGTGAGGCAAAAGCAAACTTTTAAGCATTTAAAAACAGATATGTGATTCTTGTTATTTTATAAAAGTTTGTGTATTATTTGTGATGTTAAGCTGTTTAAGTCTTTTAAGGTCTTATGGCATTGCTATAGAATTTTTTTTTATAAAATTGGATATACATTTTGGATATAATTTCTCCACAAAATCTCCGCTTCTGTACGATGGGAACCTTTTCATAGTACCAGTACTAATTGTGGAACTTCCAACTTTTTGGTGTTTTCGCACCACCAGAACTGGGTGCGATTTTAGTACCGGATTGGCTTTTTCGAGAACCAAATTAGCTCCTACTCTGGAGCAGGGTCTAACCAGCACAACTGGCACTACCCATGACGTGAGTAGACATTGAATGGCCAAACGCTTACGAAAACACCCTCACTCGCCATGACTTAAAACGCTGTGTAAACATACTGTAAACATTGCCAACTTATTGGAGATTCTTATTCCTTCTTTCCGTTATTTCAATCGCTTTACTTATACGTCGACATTCCAATAATCCTTCATCCTTCTTTTGTTAACGTTGTATTTCTTTGTTTTCGTTGTTGAACGCCATGCACAAATGACGTTGCTGTCGATCGGCTTACGTCACTTCCTAGTACACATTGTTGGTTCGAATGCAACCCCTTGAACTGTACTAGGAAATAGTTTGTGCAAAATCACCCCAGTACTTTAGTACTGTACATCTAGTTCTGGAACTAAAATGGTGCAAAAGGCCCTTATTGGTTAATAAGGAACTAAATTTTTTTCCCATACCTCCCCAAGAACTAGAACTGCTGTAAACAGGTTTATAATTAATAGTATATTAAATTATAATATAGTATAAATATAATTAAATAGTTGTCCGTATGAAAACTAATCATGGTTTTACTACAAATAAAACGAAAAATATTTTTTTTTGGATATTATAGTGAAACCATGGTAACAACAAAATAACCATGGTTTTGCTATACTAACCATAGTTTAACCATTGCATTTGTAGTAAAAATTTGGCTATACAAATCGGTAATACGTCAAAAGAGCCCACCCTCTTGTATCTATTGCTTCTTTTACTCCAAAATGCATTTTTATTTGCAATAATCTTCTTTGGAGATCTTGACAGCTATAACATTGTTGGTTTCGCTTAGAAATATCACATTGCAGACATTAATGTGTATATAACTGTGTTCAGCCCAATTGAAATGTGGGCTGCTGTGTCAATAAACCTGAGTAAACAGTCTTGCAGGTATCTGACATCGACGTAAGAGCCTAACTTACGGATAAAGTGTTTTTAGATCCTCTTTTATTTGGTTCAGAGGAAAAAAAAAAAAGTAAAAAAACCTAGCGGGAAGCATTGAGACCACTGCCTTTGGACTGTGTGTTATTTTGAAACTCTTTCTTGGCTATTTTTCTTGGTTGTGTGGGGATTTGTTTTGTCATTGAGGAATGGAGCTTGCCTTCAGGTGACCACAGCTATTCACTAGAGACTAAAGCATAGAGAATAAAGAGATTTCGGCTGTGTGTGTGAGTGTGTGTTTCAGTACGATCGCTTATCTTCACGTTTCCCCACAGTTTTGGTCCTTCTCACACAGATTATATTTAGATCATTGGGGCCTGATAAGGACATTATATCTTGTTTTTTTTTATTATTCAGATGGTGTCTGCCGGTGTCAGACTAACTAACTGTAAATGTGTGAAACTTAACAAATGAGAAATGAAATGAATAACTTAACAAAAATGGCATAGAGTGGTGGAGAAGATAACAGAATTGAAACACAAAGAGAGTCACATGTTTAATTAACTTTCCTGAAAACACACACTGGAAAGAACATGATGACGTGCGCATCTCATGGCGAAGATTTTCTTGATCCGTCACATTTATTCTCGTTTGTTTCACATTAGAAGAGCAGTAGAGTTTGGTGTACAAAATCCCCCCCACATACACAGGCCCGTCGCAACAAGGCAGGCAAACCAAGCAATTGCTTGGGGCCCCGAGCTGACCTGGGGCCCCAAGACAACGACTGGTTAAGAATAAAATGCAACGACACTGTTTGAGCGCCCCTTTGATCGTCAATGCAGTAACATGTAATGACACTGTTATCGGGATCCCCCTCAAGGGGGACCCTCTCAGTTATTGCTGACAGCAGCAGGCCAACCAAGTCAAGTGATCTCTGCTTTTTTTTTTTTTTTTTTCGAACGGAAGGAATATGGTTACTTTAATATGTTTTTTTTTTTAACGGGATAAGGAAAACACAGATCAGAAATCGCAGACTGCAAGGAGTCAGCAGTGTTCTGATTTGAGGGCTCAGGCAAACATAAAGAGAACGTCGTGGCGTGTTTAGATTGCAAGAATCGTGGAATCCAGTCATAAAAACGGAATTTACAGTTTAACGCAGAATGACACGTAATTTGCCAAATTTTGAATGAATGAATTAAAAATAGGTCATTGCACTTACATCAAACCATGATACGGACTAATATCTGTAAATATTAAGCAGGAACAGTCTGTTTAAATATGAATCCTGCATGTTCTGCGTTTCTCTGTTAATGAAAGGAGCAGAAGCGCGTCTTCCTTGAAGACGCACTGAAGCGCGCAGTGACGCTCGCGGTGATTTCAGTCTCGCGTCTGATGTCTCACTAAATAAGAATGTGAACACATGAACAACATCTACAGAACTGCTCTTAACAAAAACTTTAGTTTGCTTAATTTTCAATAATTAAAAGATTCCCTCAAACGGCCCTGCACATACACACACAAACATCACAACACATCACACAATAGAAAAAGACTAATCATAGATTGCTAACCGTTAGCATTCCCATTCAGTATGTGTTGCTATCATAATATCCTGTTCTAGAAAATGAAAAATAAAATTTATGGTATGGTTAAGAAAAAGACTAATCACATCCTGAAGAAGGCCAATTGTTAGCATTTTCATTCAGTACCTGTTCAAAAACATAGCTTGTTGTCATAATATTTTCTTATAGCTTATACTTTTTTTTGGACAGTTATAAACTACAGTAGTAGGCTAAGCTCTTAGCTTACTATCTAAAGGTTTACCACACTTTTGAGCTAGCACTTGCTAGTACTGCATTTAAGAAAAAGACCAATCGTATCCTAAAAAAAGCTGTTAGCTTGCTATCTGAAGGTTAAGCACACTTTTGAGCCCACGATGCATCAATTGCTAGTACTGCACTTAAGAAAAAGACCAATCCACCTGAAAAAAAGTTAACTGTTAACATTCTCATTCAGTTCTTGTTGTCATGTTCTTGTTCCAGCCAATCAAAAGTGATTTTTAACAAGTTTGCACTAGGCTAAGCTGTTAGCTTGCTATCTGAAGGTTAATTAGGCTACACTTCCTTCAGCCCCACGACATACACACTATGCTTAGTGATCCTGATGAAATCTAACGTCTAATCAAATGTATAAAGGTTAATCACACTTCTGTGCCTCCCTTGACTCCACAACATATTACACACTACTACACCACTAGACCAATTCAGGATTTTTATTCAGTATCTGTTAAAAAACAAAGCTTATGGTCATGATATCTTGTTCTTGTCAATAAAAAAAAATGGTTAGCAATATGCTAGGTTAGCTAAGCTAGTTGTATAAGATTTAAGCTTGCTATCTGACACTAACAACACAAAGAAAGGTGGACTGTTTGGGAAATTGTTGCTTCTGTGAATTAGTGTGGGCTAACTGGACCATGCTAACTATCCAAACGTTGACATGTTGCCCTGAGCTTCACTTATACGTGCATTTGTATGACGATGTTGCACCATGGATTTTTCCTTTATATAAAATCACATCGCAGGCAAAAGGTCTTGTTGAATTTACAGAGCAATCATTTAGTCATCTGTGTCTAGAGATTGAGGTTGCACATTACCGCTGGGCGTTCTGCCCTCTGGGTTTGAGAAGCTGCCTTATTTCACACATCCACATTTATAGCACAAAGGAAATGCTAAAGCTCATAAACTTTATATCTTTATGTGACAGGAAGGACTATAACCTTGAAAATGTGCTGAGTGTCCCCCCCTGTACTTTTTCTTCCCTTTCCTCTTGCTCTCTACAGCTTGCTCTCCACGGTCTTTAACAGTTCCCTTAAAAAAAAAAAAAAAAAGTTTTTGAGATTAAAATGAGTCTGCTTTCAAACAAACATTGCATACAATTTTTTGTACAGTTTTGTAGTATGCTACATTGTATGCATATGGTTCTGAATATATATTTAATAATTAAATAATAATTAAAAAATAATTAAAATTAGCCTAAAACATATTGTTCATATGTAGGATATATAGGATATTTTTTTTTTTATTGTTGTATTTTTATTTATTGATTTAGTAATTTACTTACTTAATTACAATCAAGGCTTAATCCCAGCCAGAGGAAGTCCCTTTTTATATTCAGTTTATATGCAAGATGATAACTGGACACGGATTTAAAGTGCAACATAATTGCAATGCAAAACAGGTGCATGACACAATGTAGCCTATTACACATCGTTTCACATGGTATTTTTGCTCAGTATACATTTAGCAGTATTGTAGAATGGGGCAAAAGCCTAAACCGAAACTGCTCAAAAAAAAAAAAAAAAAAAAAAACTAAATAAAAAAACGGTAGAACAGACCGTTTCTCTTTGATCTCCCGGGGAAAGAAAGTGATAGAGTGTTCCCTAGCTTGTGGTCTGTTAACATAGTAATAGCGTTGGCTGGTGTTGGTCTTGTATACAGTATGCATGTTTCTGGAAGCTCACAAGTAGCCCGCCTCAGCCGTTTATTGTCCACGTCTGTCAGTTTCTTCTACTGAATGTTTATCAAAGTCTACAAATGATAAAACAAACCTCAGAACATGTGACAGTTTTGACAACCTTTGATGCCTGAAATCGGAGTTTGTACTTCATTTCCGATGGAAAACGGGGTCTTGAGTGAGAACCCTTGCTGTGTGCTGTTGTGACGGCCAAGACTGCAATCAGGAATCTTGGCGAAACTCAGCGTAGAACGACTGACTAGCTTACAATTGCCACTTGAATTTCTTGACAAATCCACTACAGAAAGACATGGGAAGTTGTTTGTACGGGCAGGTGTTTTTAGTAATTCACATGCTTCATAGCAGTTTTGTCAGGGACAAATGCTACTTTCCATTCAAATCAAAGTCAATATTTTCAATTTGAAAAAGTGTGATATATGCATTTGTTAGAAAAATTTCTTCGTGCATCGTCTTCCAAATTTGAAGGAATGGAACATCTTTGTGGTCCGAGATGTCAAGCAATATCCCACACATAACTTTAGATGGAACAAATAAGACAATAAATGACCGAAATCTCAGCTATTTTTGGGGCCTCGTAAAAAAAAATAAAAAATAAAAAAATAAATGTAAATAGTTTGTAAAAGTTATTCTTACATAAATTGTAGTGTTCAAGTTAATGTGTCAGTAAGAATGATTTTATGAATAATTTGACCAGATGTTCTAAAATTTCAAGAATAGTGACAGTTTTCATGACTTAGCATTCTTGTTTGTACTCGCAAACTTGTCTTTCTGCTTCACCGCAAGAACACTGTACAGCCTTGGACATCTTTTTCTCTTTTTGTTGCTCTCAGTTACATTTCGGAACTAGCATTCTTAGTTCTTCAGGAGCGATGAATTTGCCACGAATGTCCTGCTGGGTTTTGTTCTGCACCAAAACAGTCAAAAGCACTGGAACGCATGACCATGGTCACTCTGAAGGTAATGCTTTATGTCTCCTGAGCATTCATAGATTGGCACATTCTGCATACTACAGGCGCTAGGCGGGACCCGTCTTTGTGTCGCACTTCTGAACGTCCCTGTGGTAATAACACACTAGCCTCACTTTCCCCATCTGCATTGTCAGTCCGTAATGAATATATGGAATTGAATAAAGTTGCCCACACAGCAAGGCGACTAAAAAACCCTGAAACACACAAGGCAACTGCAAACAAAAGAGTCTACACCTTACAATGGCTTTTATATAATGGCAACTCACACAGTAAACAAAGCTTTGGGATAACAAGAACACCGTCAGATGCTGAAAAGGTACATTTATCTTGGAAACAACAGTTTTTCTTTGTTCCTTTTAAAGCCTGTTGTGGGACATAATTACTCTACTTATGCTTGTGCCTGATTAGGTTAAACGTCAAGAGCTTTTTATGCACAGAATAACTTAAACTACTAAATAATGATTCGTAAACAACTGATATCATCCATCTGTGTAAGATATTGTTTTCTCATTATCTTGAAAAAAACAAAAGCTGTTTTCATGAGGCTTATAACTAATTTTCTGGAGATTTCACCATAACAAAATTTGTATTTGCAATATTTCAATATATATATATATATATATATATATATATATATATATATATATATATATATATATATATATATATATATATATATATATATATATATATTTATCTCAACTTAAGAAAATGCTTTCTTATGATTGACATACCAGTTTTCAGACTTGTAATTTTGTCATAAAAGTTGTTTTTTGCTATTTGATTTTGTTGTGATTTTATCATTGCAATACAAGATTCACATTTTTTTTTAAATAAAATGTAAAAAAATAAAACTTAATTTTATTTTCTTGAAGCTGTTTTTTTTAAAGATCCATAAATTTGTTATGGTGAGAACACAAGAAAATTGTGTTCACAAGATTTTTTTCTTTCTTTTGATATCAACTCATTTTCTTGATATTTCAACTTTTTCTCATTCTCTAGACATGACATAAAAGCTGTTTTCCTAACATCTACGAAACTTTCTTTTGATCTTGACATAGCAAATGTTTTTTGTGATCTCGACTTAATTTTCTCATCTCATATAAACGTTTTATTATCATCTCAACTTATCTTATTTTCTCATGATGTAGACATAACAAACATTGTTTTGCACAAGAGAAAACAACAGTCTTTAGAACCCAACTTTAAAGTTAATTTTGTGTCAAGATCTAATACAGATAATAACACAGATATGTTGCGTAGTTTGCAAGTAGATTCACTAATAAACACAAATATTGTCGTCATTGTTTTAGCAGTTCTTAATATTAATTGTACAGAATTACTTCTTTAATTCCTTTGTATTTAATGGCTTAGCAATTACATTTTTGACAGTAATTACAGAGGAATTTGACAGTCATCAACTAACATCTACAAATGTTAGAATTCATCAAATAAATTCAACTTTTATTTATCCAGTGAGTCTGCTAATGTTCGCTCGAGTGCTGAAAATGCAGGCATATTACAGTATGATGGGAGCAGCTGAGGGTTAAGTGATTTGCCATGGGGCAAAACTGCTGTGGTCACAGGAAGGGCAGTTTCATGTGCCAAGTTGATGTCCTTTGGTATCTTGACTAGGATTTAGACAAAACTTTGAGTGGAGAGCCTTTACGGCCACATCAATCTAGTTAAATATAGATTTAGTCGTTGAGCACATGTAGTTGAACAAACCTGTTCTTTTGTGCTGGTTTATCTGGAATTTATCTGAATCTTCCTCCAGTGCTGGCAGTCGATTCTGAAGTGTTGATGAAGGGGCAAAATAAACCAGCTCTGTTTCACAGTTACACATCAGATCACAGTTACACATCCACCTCCTTTCGGGTTTTCTAGTTAGAGGTGCAGGTGTTTGTGAAGTTATGCAATATTACTTTTTGATGTAACTGTGAAAACATACCATGCATTTTTCATTTCAGTTTTCACACAATTCCCAGTTTTAGTAGTTCTTGGCCTGAAAAAGGATGAAAGCCCTTCTCATAGAGACTTCTCTGGACCTGGGCTACCAAGCAACCACCTAGAATACAATAGCGACCACATAGCAACATGCTAAAAACTTGAACGTGCTAGCATCATGTCACTAAGTTTCTCATCTTTTCCTTTGCTTTGGAAACTCAACTTCCCTTCTAGTTTCATCTTCTCTGTTCCAACAAACCATGTTTTCACTCATTTTTGGCTAGCAAACAACCCCATAGGACACCTTAGTAAAACTGAATAGCAACATGCAAAGATTTTCTTAAAACATGCTAGCATTTCCCATGTACACACTGTAAAGTTTCAGGAGTGACAACTGCATTTTTAAATACAGGAGTAAATCCCATAATTATCATTTCATGTGTGTACAAACTGAACTTACTCTCGAAAATGCAATGATTGAGACTATGGTAGCTAAAGTAACATTCTGGTATCTTGTGTGTTTAATATCATGCATAAAGTAATATTACAGTGACCAAAGTCTCATTTGTTGAGCGATTTTAACTAAACCACCGACAACAGAGCTATTGCTTTTGGTTTATGTTTGGGAGGCTACTTCGCAGAGCATGCTCTTTAAGGGTTGCCATGTCCACTTATTATAAGCTACACTTATTGTGTGTCTTTGGGCTTGTTGTTAGAGCTCGGTTCATAAAGTGATATAGTTTATGAAATTAATAAGGTAGGCAGGTGCAGGTTGCTATATTTTGGTATGTGGCTTATTTGCAAGCTAACACATTTGAATTGGAGTTGATTATGGAGTTATTATTTTCTCTAGGAAGACCTGGCAACACTTAGGCCAAACATGCTTGTGATTTCTTGCACCGCACATACATAACACACAACTCTGATGCACACTAAGTAAATTTAATTGTAGAATGCAATTGTCGCTCCTGTAAATTACTAAACTGTGTATGTACAGAACATGATTAAGCACTAAAAGGTGAATTGACAACCAAATTTAGCAGCAGTATGTATGGGGCATTGGCATTTAATTTTGTGCATTTTCTTTATTGCTTTAGAAAGTTAACTTCCCTTCTGCTCCCAGCATCCATCCTCTCTGGTCTAACACACCGGTCTAACACACCTTGTTTTTACTCAGCTGTCGTCTATTTTTAAACATTGCCAGGTAGATTCGGACCCCCCGGTCACCTGCTCTGATCGCACAAACAGAAAAATATACAAGCACATGCTCGTTCTGCTGCAGTGATGGCCTAGCTGTCTGAGCCCTGGGGACGGTGGCCGCTCTAATGATGGAGACTGAGGGGAAGACCTGCTGTGCGTGAATAATAGACCTGTCCGGACATATGCCGTGTTCTCTGGACTGGTGACTCCTGCTGGGCAGGGGGTGGGGCTTACTATGCAGCTTTTTGATTGGTCTGTTTAGACAGCTGAGGAAGATACTAAAGCTGATGTTAAAGGTTTGCTGTTAAGTATGCAATCTAACTATAATTTGATGTCCAAGAACAAATATTGGTTTCATAAATGTTTTTCGCTCCTTTTCGGTGTTGCTCTCTATTTGATTGACATGCATGTGCATATTCCTTCTAATTACTCCACCCATTTTAATTAGTTTGATTTTATTTTATAGAAAACGTTGCAGTCTCTTGTGTTTTGAGTTGCTTTTTTCCCCCCGTTTTCTTTTCTTTTCAGAAAATACTGCAGGACTTTATTGACCATTAAAAAGGACAAGATCTTCAACATGTTGTAAACCAGTCCAACTTTGAATTTCCGTTTAAATTTGAATAATATTTGTGAGCCATTTCATTCGATCTGTTGAATGTGTCAAGCTTAGATGTAGTCCGAAAAAAACTTGGCTGTGGCATTTAAGTCTATAGATTTTCAAGGACCTAGTCTTCAATTTTTAATGTGGTACGGGACTCCCGAGAGTGATTGATTGTTCACAGCAGCTAAAGTTCAAGCTCTTTGGGTTGGGGTAGAGAAATAGATCTACAGGCATTTACCATAACGCCCCTGTCAGACTCAGCACCCTTCCTGGACCACTGCCGTTAGCACTACATCACCCAGCGAGTGTCAGAGGAAGTAGGGCTCCTCACTGAGAGAAAATCACCTTGAGGGAGAGCTCTGGAGTTCACAGGAGATAAATCCCATTGTGCGGGGGGGCTGACTCGCAGTGAGAGTCCACCCGTAATGGCCTCCTTGTTGCTGAGAAGAGATTAGTTTGAATCCGGTTGGCAGAAAGTGTCCTACACTAGCTGCACACATTCAACTTCACTCGCAGTGTACAGTAAACAATGATTTTGACCTATTTTTGAAGCTACTTTTGAAGTTTTGGGTTCTTAGCATGAGCTTTAATTTCTCCAAAAAGTAATTCTCATCTGATAATCAACTCTCCCACTTGCTGTTTGGAATCGGAGAGGCCTTTTCTTGGATCAATGCTTGTAATCTTTACACTCATTTCAATGGTGCAACATTAAAAGTTGGTTATCTTTGTAAATATATGGATTTTTCCTTATGTTTCTGTGAAGTTTCAGTTTTTCTTGCCTAATGGACAAATACTGGCATTTAAGATTGTATTGGGTTATCAAAAGGTCTTTTAGAAATAAGTCGAAATCTGTGGGGTTAGATAAGTGTCAAAAACATTGGATGCAAAATAAAAAACTCAATTGTGTTTTGTTAGCAGTTTTCTTTGCTTCCTTTTTCGCCGATCAAAATTTACGATTGCAATAACTGCTTTTCTTTTTCACTGCCAATGGCTTTATTCACACTTTTTGTTGTCATTAGTTTAATCAGTTTAATTTCTGAGTTTTTATGTCATTTATTTGTGCCATTTTGGCATGCTTTTGCAACATTAAACTATTAGTTAGGCCAGCCTCCTCCTTGACAAAATATTCCACCATACTTCCACCATCTAATGCATATGAAGGTCATTATTCATTTTCAGTTCATGTGTTTTTTTTCTTCTTTTTTTTCTGTCTTGGTTCGCTCTTAGTGTAAAAAATGTTTTGTCAAATGTCTAAATGATGAAAAGAAGTAAAGTGAAGGGTTAGTCATAAAGAGCAAGTTCACCCCACATTTTTTTGCTCGCCCTCTTGTTGTTCAAATATGATGTTTTTTTGTTTTTTTTTTTCTTATGTGGAAAACAAAATATATTATCACTGCTCTTGTTGCTCCCAGATCTTATGTGAAAGAATAAAACTACAGATTTTAGTCGCTCAGGCTCCCCATCTACATAAATAAAAAAAGAAATCTTTATAGCCGAGATTATGAAATATTTCAAGAACTGTTAGTCACTTCCCATTGCTAGTCCCACATATAAATAGTTAAACATCTTTCAGCTTAAGTGGACACGCATTCCCTGTAATAGATAAAAAGCCATTATATTTCACTTTCAGTTAAACTCAAATTGTAAAACGCTTTGCATTACCCTTAAATGCTGTGATACATTTTTAAAGAAGTACTTAATTTAAAACTGTCTAACTTTGCCATTCTAAACGCATGCCTCGGGTGGGTCGATTAATTTATCATTGCAAAACTTATTATTAATGTGGACTCCGTTGCAAATGCACGCTAAAAATCTCTCTCTCGCTCACGATTAGACATTTCAAGTGGCCAAACATTCGGCATTTTTTTTTTTTTCTCACTTTCCAGTATTGTCACGCACTTAAAACCATCACAAATGGTGAAAAAAGGAAGGTGACCTCTTAGCCACACCCCCAGATGAATAAAAACATTAAATATGGGCTATGGCTATTTGTATTTGAAACAGACTGCCACCCAAGCTTTTATAAATCACTGCTGTTTTCAGCCGATTCTGGGATCAATATATAAAGTCGGGGTCATCTTCATTTGGCAAGCCATACAGGAGTATGTGGTCATCAAAATGTCCTTCATTATGAGGCTGTACAGGTGATAAATATCACTCAATGGACATTAAATTTGTGCTCTACCATTGTGTACTGACAGCGATTTGGAACAGGATCTCGATGGGAAGAATTGCATCCATGGAATCAGGCCTTAAGTGGCACTTAAAGCACTGAATTATGGTCTTGTAATGAGGCTGCATCTGTTCAACTTTTTTAAAAATGATTTTATACTGGTGAAATGGCATTGTGGTTTTATGGAGGGTTTTGTCAAGTGTAAATGCATGTTCATTGGGAGGGCGAACTATATAGCATGATATTATGACTGTGAATCAAAGTTTAAATGTGTGGTTGTGTCTTCTCAGAGTTGGTGCGTAGCTGCAAGGAGCGGAGGTGTCAGTTTGACTGTGTGATGATGAGAAACGGGACGTCCTGTTTCTGTGGGGAAGGATTCGAATTGGACGAAGATGGGAGACGGTGTCGAGGTGAGGGTCATTACCATTTGAACTCTATTTGAAGAATATGACTCTTTAAAAATGTCACTGAATGCAACTGTAGCACTTTTAAAACAGTTTTTTTTTTCTTATTACAGGTAATTAAGCAAAAAAAAAAAAAAAATGCTTTCCAGAATAAGAGCTTACTATGTGCTCCCATGAGAAAAAGCTAATATTGGAGTAAGATCATATCCCCAAACTCGGTGCCTGATGAAAAACATTTTGGCTAATCAAAAGAGCTTGTCTTAACCAGTTCAAGCTGTGTTAAGCTAGCAGGCTAAGTGGTTAGCTACCTGAAAATTTTTATTTTAAGAAAAAAAAAAAGATATAATTAACTTATTTATATGATTAATAAAAGGTTTTCAATTGATTTTCTATCATTTCTAATCCAGGGTTGCCAACTTTTAAATTCAGCTCGGATTGGGATGTTTTTTGGCGAGATCAAAGAGGCATGTTGCACAACTTAGTTTTTCATTGGCTCTGGCTTTAACTGGGGCACTACAACAAATTGCGCCGCATTAAGTTTGTCAAAATTGTATTTATTGTTTGAATCCCGTATTACAACTTAAAAAAATGTGAATGCTGTGACTTTGTTTCATATCACAAGCATAGTTTCGATTTGACGTGAGATTTACATGGGCAGCGTGAGAGGGTGAGACAGAGCCTGAAAGTGTGTGTCTCATGACCAATTGCGTGAAAATGGGCAAACCTGCTTAATCAGACACTGAGCACCCAAAATTAGTCTATATCTACATCTTTTTGATATCTTGTTTTAGTTTTTCTTAACTAGTTTGAGCTATGCTAAGCTAGTAGGCTACAGTAAATTTGTTAGCTACCTAAAAATGTATAAATATGACCATAATTCGAAAGATAGTAAATATTTTTTTTTTTTTAAGGAAACTTTTGAAATCTGGTTATGTATCAGTTCTAATCAAGCATCGAATAGAGTACCCATAAAAAGTTTTCAAATAATATCTAATGAAAAATGTTAATTAATTAATGAAAATGTTTAAATTCCACGATTTTTAGCATGGGTAATTTGAAAGAAATTCACATTATTTTAAATTTTATTTTGCAGTTCTATTCAGGCACAGAAAAAGAGTACTCATAAAAGGTTGCCTCAGCTAATATTTTTTGAGGCTTTCTAGAAAAGCTAGCTTTCCAATGCATATATTTGGTTGCTGCGGAATATGACATTAAGAGTTGGGTTTGCATATTTAGGTCATATACACATTTATTGTTTAATAAATAGCCCTGCTGTTGCCCGCAGATCATGATGAATGCAGGGATTATGGGACATGCAGTCAGATCTGTATGAACACGCAGGGATCATACAGATGCGCTTGCACAGATGGCTTCAGCCTGCAGGCCAACAGACGATCCTGCAAAGCCAAAACAGGTGAGTCCATTTATCATCCCGTTAGTTCCAGTTCCAGACCAAAAAAGGCACATTAAGCAACCTGTATTTTACTTAGATTTTCAATGGTGCTTGAAGAGCACAGGTCTAAAAATAATTGAACTCATGCATGAATCAAATATTTGCTCAAGTTACTGTACTAAGTGCTGGATAAATGGACAACTACTCCAAAACTGTAAGAGAGTAATGAACTCAATTCATGAAAACAATTTGGTTGTTGGTTGGGTTTTAGGGTTGCTAGGTTGTTGCTAAAGGGTTTTTGTGGGGAGTTGCTAAGTTCATCAAGGGGTTTTGAGAGTTTTTAGCACATTGCTATGAGGTTACAACAGTGTTCAACAGCTAGCTTGTTTAGAGTTAAGAATGTTTTTAATATATTGCTGTGTTGTTTTTTGGGTGTTATGTGACGTATCTAAGATGGTCTGTCAGGGGTCTTAGCACATTGCTACAATATGTGGTTGTAGGGGGTTCTGGGTAATTGCTAACCTGTTGCTAAGTGATTCTGAAAGAGTTTTAACCCATTGTTATGTGATTGGTACCAAGATAGCACACATACGGCTCCAAGAATCTGCAAAAATCAAATAGACATATCCATGATTTAGGCCTATGTGTGCTATTAGAGTGGTTCTCTTGGTAGTTGCTAGTCAGTTCTTAATGGTTCTGCTGGGTTTTTAGCACATTTATATATGAGTTCTAGGTAATTTTGGGTGGTTTAAGTCATTGCTGCACTATGTGGTCCCTATATGGAGTTACAGTGATTCTGAATGGTTTTAGCACATTATTTCTAGGGTGTTATGGATAGTTGTTTGCTGGTTGCTAAAGGTTCTGCAGGTTTTTAGCACATTTCTAGGTAATTTTGGGTAGATATGGCGCATTGCCACAGTGTGTGGTTTTTGTGGTTCTATGTAGTTAGCTGATTTCTAAAAAAAAGTTGCTTCATTGCTTCAGTATGTTTTGCTGGGGGCTCTGGGTAGTTGCTAGCCTGAAACTAAGGAATTCTGAGTGGTTTTTAACACATCGCTATGTGGTTTCTAGGATGTTTTGAGAAGTTGGTAGCTGCTTGTTAAAGGGTTACTTCACCCCAAAATATATATATATTTTTTTATTGATCACTTGTCGTTCCAAACCCGTAAAAGCTCAGTTCGTCTTCAGAACACAATTTAAGATATTTTGGATGAAAACCTGGAGGCTGTCCCATAGACTGCCAAGTAAAAAACAATGTCAAGGTCCATAAAAGGTATGAAAAGTCATCTGAATTATTGAATAAAGTCGCTATTTTTGTTTTCTTCGCTTACAAAAAGTGTTCCCCTCACTTCATTTAACCTAGATTGCACATCTGATGTCAGATGGAGTATTCTGACGAAGACTTTTCATAACATTTATGAACATTGACACTGTTATTCACTTGGCAGTCTATGGGACAGTCACAAGCCTCCAGGTTTTCATCCAAAATATCTTAAATTGTGTTCCGAAGACAAACGGAGCTTTTACGGGTTTGGAACGACATGGGGGTAAGTGATTAATGTCAAAATGTTAATTTTAGAGTCGGGTATCCCTTTAAGGATTTCTGAGGAGACTTGTTTGGGGGGATGGGATGGTTGGCATTGTTAAGTCTTTTCTAAGATTTTCTCTGTGGTTGGTAACTGATCGCTGAAGGGGTTCTGTAAAAAATTTTTTTTTTACAATTTTTTACATATTGATGTGTGATTGCTAACTCTGGGTGGTTGATAGGCAAGTCTGAGTTTTGTTTTTATGTTATTTTATAGAGTAATATCTAATACTTAATCTAAGTATTAGCACATAAAAATAGCATTTACTACAGAGAAGAGTCTCTTAACAAGAACCCCTAGAAAATGAATGTCCAGTAGTGAAAACAATGAAAGGTCAGCCAACTCCATACTTGACATTTCATCATTTAAATTGTAGTTGTCCTAAGAGCTAGTCTAGACTTGATGGGTAAACACAATGCCTTCTGGGATGTTTGATTGAATAGGAAAGCCTCAGTGAAGTAGTGCGATCACAGTGGCGATCATCCGGATGCATTAGTATAGATGGCACTGTCATTTGCCTGATGCGAGTGTCAGTTACACTTATTGTCACCAATATGCAAATGGTCGCTGGCGAGCTGGGCTACGACAGAGCTTTGGGAGAGATAAACAGGGAAGGGCTTAATGGAAAGTCAATCAGAGCCCATGGAGCCTGACCTGCGACTGTCTATCAAATTTAGAGATGATTACATGCTCAGAGCTAATTGCACTTCATTGTGTCTGTTCATTAGTGTGAAAAAAAAAATGACAAGGTGATCACATTTGCACAATTTGTGTCACAGCTATTAGAATTTTTCCATTTTTCTCATTTTTCTCAAGTGTGAGCTTCTTAATGAACCTTGATTTTCATTTCTATATAGGTAAGCAAAATATGTAAATATTTATACATATATATGTTCTTGTAACACATGAATATTCATTTTTTATATAGGTGTTTTTTCAACTGCAGGCACAGATTTTATTTGATAACTAACTTTTAGGTTTTACTAATCATTTCTTCCTATATATATATAGTGTATGTTACCAAAGGCAGTCAAGAGAAATTAAAAATAAGAGACATGTGAAAAAAAGAAAAATCAAGATAAATCAAGCTGTAATTGTAAAATTATGCAATGTTTTATTGTGTGTATTTATAAAACATATAAATATATAAGTGTTCAAAATATTGTTGCCACTGCTGTCAATTCCATCACATAATGTACTATTTGAAGTGTGGTGGAAATGACATTTGTTAGTTATAACAATTAATTTTCTAATTCATTTTTTATTTATTCCAGGATTAACCACCTTAATGTCCACAGTACCAAAAGTTCTCAACATGAACTGTGCTTAAATATGTTTAACATAAATAATTGTTTCATTTAGATTTAATAGGAACTATTTATTATGAAGGACCTCTATGCATTTTGTGTTCCCTCTTTCAGATCCTGGTGATAAACCTCCGGTTCTGTTGACAGCAAATATGAATTCTATATCAGTTGTTTACCTCAATGGATCATCTATGCCAAATCTCAAGTCCATGGAGACGAATGGGACTCAAATATTGGACTTTGTTTATAGAGAAGAGTCACTCTGTTGGCTCTCTTTGGCACAGGATACAGGTCAACTGTGGTGTGCCCGCATGACCAAGCTCAAAGGCTTTTCAGAAAAGCGCCAGATACGGATAGGTCAGAACCTGCAAAGTAAGTATGCAAGTCTAGTCTCAAAGCGCAAATTAAGGAACGTTTCATAACTTTGATGATTAATTAAGCGCAAGAGCAAACTTATGTCCTTTGAAGTTTTTTTGAACTTGAGTGTTGTGTTTAATGCCCAAATACATTTTCTGATTAGTCTCTTTTTCATTTCTTTTACCTCTTGAAGTGTTTAATGATCTACTAATGAAGTGTTTAATGTTACAAGGTCAAATGAGTCAAGTGTGCATGTCAAGTCGGTTGTTGCTTTTTTAAATTGTTTCTTACTATCAGATCCAGATTTACAAACTCGGATGACCCATGTCTCAAAAGTATGGTTTCTTCCATCTAGATGTGGAGCATATGGCCATCGACTGGTTGACAGGAAACTTCTACTTCGTAGACCGAGTGAACGACCGGATATTCGTGTGCAGTGAACAGGGAGATGCATGTGTCACCATCATTGACCTGGACATCCAGAATCCTAAAGGCCTAGCGCTGGATCCCATCATGGGGTACACTTTCTAAGACAAGCATTAGGTTCCTTAATTTAGGGCTGGCCGTTATGAGCATATATATGAGATGAGCCATAGTTGGATAAATAAAAAAAAATATATACTGCTATACCTATTAAAACAAAACTTCCCTCCCACCCTGAGATTAGATGCTATGCTGGACTTTTATTATTATTATTATTATTATTGTTGTCACCATTCTCCTTCTTATTGCATTAAAGTACCTTTTACATAATTTAAATTTTTATGTTTCACATGGTTTAGATATAGAAATTTTAAAAAAGTAAATAAGTGTCATAATCCTCATCATCAGTAGTTTAAATATTATTATTATTAGTATATATTTTTTTAATTTATAAACTAATAAAAAGGTCAATAAAATGAACTTTTAGAACTCTTGCCAAACAAATAGTTCATATTAACCTATGCAAAGATATTCAGCCATTTGTACTATCTTAAAATGATCACGCGTCCTGAAGGAGACTCAGCTGAATTTTTCATAGGAGTGAATAAATCATCCTTATCTAACGCCGAATTGTCTATGCGACTGTGACGTGAGAAACTCTTTGGTAAACATTGATTTGTATGCAGTGCTGAGTTGCGCATGCTGTTGGGGCCAGTTTGTTGCTTTCAGACGACGAGGAGTGTTCTGTGCCAGAATCAGCGTGCGGAGTAATGCGGATGACCTCCCTCGCTCTTATTCTGCTGTCAGGATGTGTTAGTATAAAGAGAAATATCATACTGCGGCCCATTCATTCAGGTTTTGCTCAGGGTGGCTCGGTTTAATTGCCCTGTTGCTGCTGCAAGCATTCAGCTCTGGCACAATATTTTGAAGAATAGAAAAATAATGGGTGTGAGTGGATTGATTAAATCTTAAATGTCCTTGACTTTTGATTTCTTTTACTTCAGATAGTTTGTAGATTCTGTTTTAAAACTAATCTGTTCTTGCCCCCAAGAAAACTCTTTTTCACTGACTATGGGACGGTAGCTAAGGTGGAGCGCTGCAACATGGACGGCACCAACCGAACCAGGATTGTGGAGTATAAAACTGAACAGCCAACCGCCGTGACTCTGGACTTGGTTAAGAAGCTTGTCTACTGGGCGGATGCTTATCTGGATTTTATTGAAGTTGTGGATTACAATGGCAAGAACAGACACATGGTTATCCAAGGAAACTCGGTAAGACTCAGTCTTGGTTTCTTCTTTTTGAATCCATGATCTACATGCCAAAATACGTATGAAGTATATAAAAGTATGCAGTACGTAGAATGAAAATGGGTAGTATCAAAGAAATTTGAGCATACTACATCCACCATGTTGTAATGTGACCTGCCTGTTGCATCACTTTACTTTACTGCCATTCACTCATTTCCTGTGGCTTCTTGGGATATTAAAGTGTCCATAGAATGCTCCATCCAGAATCCAGAATTATTAAATATTCATTTTCAAATTTCTGTTTTTGCTTACTATGAATTTGGACATACTACTCTTTTGGTGTTCTGTTTTTTTAACATAGCTTGAATTCAGACATGCTCCATTTTTGATGTACTGTTTTTCGAATGCTATGAATTTAGACATGCACATTTTTTGGCAAACTATTTTTATTTTTATTTTTATGTTGGGGAACTGCTAATATTGGTGCACATTTTGATCTTTTGATGTACTATTTCATTGAATATTATGAATTTGGACATGCTACTTTTTTTGCAAACTAGTGAAATTCGGACATGCAATACTAGAGTTTTGTATACTGTATAGTAGGGCTGTGCGATTAATCGAAATCGAAATAAAATGGTGATTTGAGTGTGCATGATTTCTAAATCACTTTATAGATCGATTTTCCGCAGCCCCGACCTCCCGCAGTATGTTATCTGAACCAATCAGGATGCAGCACACCTAAGTGGAGCGCGAGAACAGAGCAGACTGGGCATATGCCTAACTCCAGGTTCACACACTCTTTCTGTGATGCGTAGCCTTTTTTTTTTGAGCCCATGTTAACGGATCAGACCGTTCAAACTGCGCGCTGTAAAAATATGAGAACAGAAAAGGTTATAAATTGAAAGGTGCAAAAAGATTTAATATCTTGCGCATGCGCACAGAGAGAGTTGTGAGTGCACAGTTGTAAGGCAGCGTGTATCTGAGCCTCATACAGTCTATGATCGGAGCACGTGCATCTGGTTTTGTTAACAGAGCAAAGGAAATCTGCGTGCGAGTGGATAGATTCGCGCTCGTGCATTATTTTAATGTGCTTTCGCGTTACAATAATGTGCTCTTGTTGCTGCTTCTGAACCGTGTACACGTAACTTACTGTACACGCACTGCAGACGGAGTACTTGTGAACCTTGGGCAATAAATATATTGGGCAAAACATATAACACCTTAGGCAAAGCTACAGTGAGCTTTATGACCAATGCATGGCAAAAAAAAAACCCCAGAAAAACCCCTGAACACGGGTTTTATTTTATTTTTAATTATAAACTTTTGCCATATGTCTAGATTTTGTTCGACATCTTAGTGATTATTTTGACTTAAGTCTGTTCTAGAGACATATTACAACTTTTTGATGAAGCTCTCATTGGTTTTCTTTTGGAAATATGTTTCACATTTATACTGAATGGATTTATTACTGTAAAGCATGTCTGTGTGTGTCAAAATCGGGATTAAAATCAAAATCGCAAAATTGATCAAACAATCGTGATAGGTTTTTTTTTGTCCATATCGCACAGCCCTACTGTATAGTATGGAAGCAGGCACATTCTGACACAGCAAAAGATGTAGTTGGTGAACATCTTCTTTATGCTGGTCCAGATCAGCATAAAAAAAGGTCTAGACAGGCGAAGATTGGTGACCTCTATTCAACTAAACCATCTAGAAGTTCTTGCATATATTTTACCCAGCTGCCTTAATAGTCAGCAGTAGAGCTTTGATAAGCGATGCTCCTTTGAATAACACTTAAAGAAATTTATTTTAAGGGGGGGGGGGGGGGGGGGGGGGGGGTGAAATGCTCATTTTCACTCAATATCCTGTTAATCTTGAGTACCTATAGAGTAGTACTGCATCCTTCATAACTCCAAAAAGTCTTTAGTTTTATTATATTCATAAGAGAAAGATAGTCTGTACCGATTTTTCCCAGAAAAACACGAGCGCCTAGAGGCGTGACGTGTGGGCGGAGCTAAAGAATCACGAGCGCCAGTAAGCTTTTGCGTTGAGAGCATGTGGAAACTGTGACATTACCGTGAGGGAAAACCCCTCATCCAAAACAAACCATGGCTTACAGTTAGATTCAGCGTTTATTTATGATCCAGAATCAGATCCCGAGGCTGAAACTGAACGAGAGCAGCAGCAGCAACGACTCGCTCCGAGCGGGGCTCGAACCCGGGTCTCCGGCATGGGAGGGGATTCACTAACAAGGAGGCAGAGATATTTTAAGCAGTTTTACTCACCGCCTGCGGTTCCAACACACGATCGTAACCCCTTTTCGTTAGGATTGCATCATCCTTAAGAAATAAACGATACGCAAATCCGTCGTCAAACTGGGCCTTGTTTGTAAAACAAGCATCTTCGAAATGCAGGGAACAAACAAAAACACTTGCACAACTCCGTTGATGCTCTGTAAAAATAAACTCCATCCACTGGTCCCATAATGCTGTTTTTTTTTTTTGGTAATCTGTGCAGGGTTGTCTTGCCCTGGCAACCAAAAACACACTTCTTTTGTGACTTTTCGCGACGCTCTCGCTCTTATCAGTGAATCGCTCTGATCAGTGAGTCTGTGCTCAGCCTCTCTGTGCTCTGCTATACGGGAGCGCGCGCTCTTCTGGCAGACGTGCCCTAGGACCCATATAAGGAAATTCCGCTCCAGCTAACGTCACACAGAGCCATACTCGAAAAAAACGTTCCGAAACTTGTGACAAACTGGAAGGAGTATTTTGGGAACAAAAATACTCCTTCAAACGTACAAATTAATTTTTGAAACTGTGTCCATGTTTAGCATGGGAATCCAACTCTTTAACAGTGTAAAAAACTCAGTATGCATGAAATAACATTTCACCCCCCCTTTAAAGACTATAAAGTTTGGCCTCTGTCCCTCGCCCCTCGAATGGGCCCAAAGGTTTGGTTATACAAAATTCATAGCCTCATAAATTCAGTATAAATTTCATCCATAGTTCATAGTACAGGCCAAGGGCACTGTCAAGCCCATGCATTTTTATTTATTTTTTTCACAAAAAAATAGATTTTCCATCTGAGGCTGTTTATTAGCATTATGAGACATCTGATGTTAACTTATACCCTGATGCGATACTTAGGAAAGAGTTTTACAAATCCCCCCGTCCCTTTTAGAAAGTGCCTGTGTGGAGGTGTTCATGGTTTACATGATTTGTACAGGCTTCAGATGGTTTATATGCTCTTCTTATGCTCTTCTTTAGTGCTTTTACTGGTTCTTTGATATTATTCTTGTTCTGACTTGAATTTGAATGCAGTAAAGGTGACTGTGAATTTAGCTGTCTCTGTTGGTCCTAGAGCAACTTTCCTGTAACCCCCAATTTAGTCTCACACAGTCAGACCTTTGATTGATCAGCATTAGATTGAACCAGCCGCTTAAGACAGGAAGTGACTGGCTGATGGTCATATAAAGCGACCAAACACAGTTTGTTTTATTTCTGAGTGCTGTTTAGGGGCAGATTTTTTCATATAATTAAGAAATCGATTAGACAACAATGATCGGAAACATTCCAAAATTCCTAGCAAACTTCAAACTTTGAAACCACGTTCCTTGAGCCCCCCCACCCCAACACTGCATGTTTTCCATGGCACCCTAAACACCTGATTCAGTTCGTCAGCTCATTAATAGAGACGTCGAGACCTGAATTGGGTGTGTCAGACAAAGGAAAGATGCAAAATGTGCAGTGTTGGGTGGCCTCCAGGAACATGGTTGGGAACCACTAGTGTACATCACAAACTAAATCTTTAAAATACTTTATGCCACTATCCTCGCCAAACGTTTCAAATCCGGTGAACTGTTTTCGTTGATAGAGAAGCTGTTCCAGGATCAACGTACTACTTTTGAATTCAAAGGAAGCATGTGATCAAACTGTGGCTGTTTATGTAAACTGGTTGCATGGACTTGTTTACCTTGACATTTTTGAAACCGTCCCATTGTCCCCAGTCAGAACCGTTAACCTGGTTGAGCATCGGGTTGTTTTGACCTTGCAGAGTCCTGGCTTCCCACGACAGCTCTTTTGTGTGCTTTTTTTATTGATTTGTTCATCCATTTCCTGCGAGGCTCAGCTCTAGCATATTCCCTGGGACTCTATCGAAGGCTATATTGGTACTTTTTTCTCAGAGCTGGCACTGAAAGATAACCTGAAATGAACTCCGCTACCTCGAACTCATTTGTTTTTAACGCCAGTCTTTCTCCTTGTTTTTTCCCAAAATCAAAGCTTCAGCGCTACCCGCCGGTAAATTTGTAGCACAGATGTGACATCAAAGATCCCTGCATATTTCAACTGGTGTCTGTCAGGGCTGCTGTTTATTCACCGAATGCTATATAGGTTCTATAGCAGTATGGATTAAAGAAGCAAATTTAAGCAGACGTATTTGTGTCGTGTTCAGAATTAAGTCGAAGAGGTGCCATGGCCTCTAGATGAGTCTTTCTCTTTCCCCCATCCTTGTGTTCCTCTTTTCCAGGTGTCGCACCTGTACGGATTAGCCCTCTTTGAAGATAACCTGTTTGCAACATGCTCTGAACCCTCCAGAGAGAGCAAGGTGGACATATTTAGGATAAATCGGTTTAACAGCAGTGACACAAACACCGTTACCACTTTGGAAAGTGCCAGAGCCGTCCGAGTTTATCATAGACTGGCTCAACCTACAGGTAAACGTGTTGTCAGAGCATGACTAGTATAATCAGCAATGGCTCAGATTAAAACTAGTGATGCCTGGTGTACATTTCAATGTTTTGGGGCTTAACCCTATGGAAATTAGGTTCAACAATTTAGAAATACTTAGAAATGTTTCATGACTTAGGCCTAACATAGATGACACAAACCATTTACATTTGTATTTTACTGCAATTTCTGCAATATCTCAGTTAATCTATGCTATGGAAGCCCATTCTACTTTTGACTAAATAATAAATAAAGTAATGGTTAGGTAAAGCTTAAAATATGAAATACCGTCACATTGTAAAAATACAAATCGCAACTGTGAGGAATAACGTCAGAATTACCATTTTTATTTGAGGTGTAATTTGTACACATATTCGACACGTCAAACAAGATATTTCTTCAGGACCCAGGCTTTACACTGAACATCAAGTGGCAAACCAGGAAAATGCAATGTTTTGATTGTATAGAAGTAGCTGAAATATGCTTAAAGTCCTAAAAAAAAAAGTCATTAATCCAGTTTACATCTCACAATTTTGTAATGGCATAAATAGAAGCATTTCGACATTGTAAAACTTTGGAGAAATACTACACTAAATTTTGTATTAGCATTTAGCTGTGCTACAAAGAGACTAATGAAGTTGTGTCAAAATAGTACAAATAACATTTAGCATTTTGTTGTGGTGTTGTATGTAGCATTGTTTTTTCCCCTACTCTATGCGAAACACAGTTCTAAATAATTCTCTGTTTATCAGGTGTTTACTGCGAAAAATGATAAACCATTCAGGGGGTGGTTGAAATGATATTTTATGATGCTGGCTCCTTGATGCTGACTTTTCTCTTTCTCCAGTCAGAACTCACGCATGCAGCCCTGACCCACATGGACAAAAAGGTGGATGCTTGCATATCTGTCTCCTGAGCCACAACTACAAATCACGCGTGTGCCGCTGCCGGACTGGCTACGTCCTTGCCAGCGATGGGAATTCGTGCAAAAGTGAGGGTCGCGCAAAAAAAACAAATCTCTCTTTTCTGTCTCATCCTCCTGTAGCTCCCAGGTGTCTGATTAGCTCTGGGAGACAGGTCTCTCATGTAAATGGTTTTAGGGGTATTCCCAATGGAAAAGGTGCTGTTATCTGAAACCATATATCAGATGGATGGCCCTCGTGGGTTGGTCGAAATGGAAATTTATGGCCAAATTCATGTAGCCGCAAGATGCTGACGAATGGACACGTTTCTGTGATTAATAGTCTTCTTTCAGCACATTAGGGCAGAATACATGGGAAATTGATACGTTTTGTCTCTTGGTATCAGGATCACTTACTATCTAAGAATGTGTGTGTGTGTGTAGGCCTACATCGGGAGATATTAAAATTTAGTTTTTCTCAAAGTTCAGATGGCGGACTACTTGAATAGTAAAACAAAAATTGCAAATTATCTAAAAGCTCAAATATATTGTATACAGTTTTATGTAGTGTATGAATATTGCTTAAGTTATCCCCTTTCTCACGAATATCAGTAACCTTCACATCTTAAATTTGGCATAGGAAAACTCTGGAGATTAACATTATTTTCTATATGAGTCAACCAAATGTACAGAAAAATGCTTGCTCTGGAGTATGAATGCCCAAAATGTTAATAATTTATAGGACATTGTGAAATCATATAAAGAACATACAACCTAAACTTAACCCTCTATAGATCTAAACTCAGAATTGCAGATTTAAATCTCATTATTCTGAGTTTACATCTCGCAACCAGATATGACAATTTGTCACCTTGTCTGAATCTTTATGAGTTGTCAAGAGTGTGTTAATGTGTCATCAGGTGACTTTCCACATTTACATCCATTGATATTATTGATTCAGATCATCCAGATTTGTCCAGTGATCATATATAATGGTGTGCGTCAAATGGAGGCATAAATGGGTAGTTTTATGGTGGTTTAAAATGTGAGTTTTTAGTTTTTATCTCAATGTTACTCAACGTGAAGCTGTTTTTGAACTGAAGCCAGACTCATTCGTTATGAATGAGTTGAAGTACCATTCATTTGTAAATTATTTAATTCACACAATTGTACAAGAATAGGACATGGTTATTTAAAGCTGTCCACACACACAAAAAAAATGAAATTCCGGTTTGTCTTACCTTCATGGAAGTCAATAATATTGCGCAACATTGATTCTCAAATCTCACGACCAAACTTCATGAAATAAAACTTGAGAGCAACGGAACGGTAGGCCTATTTGCTCGAGAGTCAGTAACAGCTCAAATTTATCTCAGTTTCTCACACAAATGAATCATTTGGCCTCAGAAGTTCAAAAACACATAACTGTTCTTGTTGGGTTCCTTTATCCCTTCATCCTAGTTTCTTCCCCATGTCTCTCTGGATCTCACTGGATCTCTGACCTAATAATAATTACAATCATCCATTTGAATGCATTTCGAAAACATTGTACTTCATATGTATGCGTCCCTATTTTGCTGCCCCCACTTAGCGCCCTGTTTGTCCCCGGTTACCTCTACACATACACACACACTTACACACACTCAGATGCAATTACAAACACAATGTAACTGTTATGGACAAAAAGATGACTGATTCCATAGAACCGAATCAGTGGAATTAATTTGTGTTTTAATTAAACTAATGTAATTAGCTTGAGCCTCTCGCTTTGGATACATTTTTGTCAAAGGCTTTAATTTGCGGATCTGAATTGAAAACGGAAGCTAATTATATCAATTAATTAAGCACTGACAGTACTGTGGCAGAAAGCTTATTATGTTCCGCCACTGCGTTTGTTTACTTTGGGTAATCGTGTCTTCGCAGAACCAAAGAATGAGCTGTTCCTGTTTTACGGGAAAGGACGACCCGGGGTTATCCGAGGTCTGGATATGAATGTCAAGTCTGGAGATGAACATTTGATTCAAATCGAAGGGCTAGTGAGTCCCAGAGCGCTGGATTTCCATGCAGAGAGTAACTACATCTACTTCGCAGACACTACAAGCTTCCTAATTGGACGGCAGAAGATTGACGGAACCGCTCGGGAAACGATCCTTAAGGACGGTATGTTCTTCATGACTTCGGAGGGATTAATGTTGGCTTTTATTTAAGTCTGTTGAGCCATACCGCAATTTTATTTCATAAAAAGGTATTAAATATTCACTAACAAACTCATTTTCACTTTGGCTCGGTAATGAATCATCTGTGCATCCATGCGGCGTGGCACGGTAGAATCAGGCCACCTGTACTTGAGCACTTCTGTTCCCATTGTTTTCCAAATGGGAAGTTATTTATCATACATTTTGTGCAATTCTGTCGTCGGACAAGCTCGCTGGTCGATGCCGCATAATTTCACTGGGAAGAATTAGAGGAGAACAGTGATTAATTGAGCTGTCTTTGATGTTATCAAGCTAAAAGAACAACATTTTCTCATTTTCTTCCTGCTCTCTCTTTCTCCAGAGCTAGATAATGTTGAGGGTATTTCAGTGGACTGGATCGGTAATAACCTGTTCTGGACAAATGACGGTTATAGAAAGACCATCAGCGTGGCCGGGCTTGACCAGTCCTCGCAGACCAGGAGAACACTTTTAGAAGGCAATATGTCTCATCCCAGGGCCATTGTTGTGGATCCTCTAAACGGGTAAGCCCATGATACCTTTCCTGCTTACAGAAGCATTTAAAAGATTCTTCTGCAGGGATTTCAGTCTGCTAAAGCCTTGGATGAAATCCAGCCATTTAGAGCACACTGGGGGCGGGGTGTTTGCCCTTTGATCTCAGAGATTTCATCAAGAAATTTCAACAGCCCTTTGCTTCCTCTGGTTTCATTAACAAAAAGCACTGGTGTGTTATTAGATGACAAAACCATGGTACTATATATTATGGTGCTGTACTAACAGAGTATTTTCATACTTTAAACTCCAAGCTATTACTATACTATGTGTCAAAAAATTATAATAATAATTAAATAAAATAACATTGTGATACCACAGTACTTGATATACAATACTGACTCATTACCAGTTTTCATATACTGTGGTTTGCCATGGTACATTTCAAGAAGCCATGGAATGATATCAGATGATAATGTCATCCTGCTTTAATGTATTTTGCTACTGTTTATTATTATAGTTTATACTTTGAACTCTGAATTAATGCTACAGTATGTGTCAATTTTTTTTTATTACAATGGTACCTTGTATATGTTACTGTAATTAATGTGTAATGTAATTTAACACTGATATTGGCAAATAAATAAATAAAATAATGAATACCACAGGATTCTTTAAAAGTACCTTGGAGAACCACACAAATACTATGGTACATATATTTCAGAAGCATAGCATATTTCAAAGTATTATAGTTTTAACATCTGAAAACCATCTATATAAAAACAATGTAAAATTATGGTACTTTGATACATCACTGAACAATTATAACAAAATTCTGAAAAACACCATGGAATTACCTCAGTATGCATCCAAGAAAACATTGTATTATTGTATCATATGGTAAATGTGAAAAAAATAAAAAGTCTATTACCATAACTTAAAAAAATAATAATAAATAAATACTTTACTATAGTTCTACTGATGTATGTGTCACCTTCCTTGGAGTTGCAAAACATTTATTCAGTAATATTGTTAATTTAAATCTAAGAGAGGAAATAGCAGATGTGCTATTGTGTCAAAGGGAGCTAATACGAACACCCTCATTCAATGTCATTGCTCAGATGGAAAGGCTTAAAGGGAATATGGAGACTCCATGACTGCAAATCGCTGCCTTGGCAGAACTTTGAAGCCTGACATAAGAGGTTTAAAAGTTTAAAGGCAGGTTCCAGTTTATGCTTATATTTTAGTGACTTCTCACCATGTGCTGTACACTTGACATGTTTATCCTCATAATGGGTTTCTGGATTGGGTTGTCTGTTTTTAATGGCTTCGATGTCTTGGAATTTCAGATCATTTAGTTGCAAGTAAAACTGGAATTTGGAATAATTCCAGTCTTTGGAATAATTACCAGTAATCAGTTTTAATCTGCAATTTATCTGTAATTGGTTTAAAATTTCAAACAGTTTAAGTTTTATGGAACTTCTGATCACCGTTTAAGCTTTAGCTGCCAGTATGCTGAATATTCAGTACCTATCCCAGCTTAATCTCTCCCCTTTTAAATCCCATTTCCTTCTCTAAAAACGGTCCTTTACCGTGTCTGTCCTTCCGTATCCCGTGTACGCATGTCATTTCCTGTCTGTGCTAACATGATAAGATGGAGGATTAGCTGTTATGACTCGCATTTACTCTCCATCTCCATCACTCGTCTGGTTTGCCTGTTCACAGCAGGTGCTGTCTCTCAAAGCCCCGCCTCATGAATTATTCAACAGGTCACTGAATATGAGTGGGGTGATTCGACTCCCTCTGTCGTGTCATGTTAGGCTATGTTCAAATGCGCAAGGCCGTGTCACAGTGTTAAGTTTATACTGTGAAATGTAAGCGACTTGAACTTTAAAAAAATACCTTATAGGATTTGCAGTACAAAAAGTTTTGGCTTCCAAATAAATCATGAATTAATAATACAATCCAATTATTCAAGCTTGATTAGGTGTAGATATTTTCCTCAATTCATTTAAAGGATTATTCTATGATGATCTGTCTTTTAGAAGGCACCTTTGAGCAATCCCAGCTTAAGTTGGTAGCTGTGTTTCAGAATTTGATAATTAAGTGGTCCAACCTGGGGCCAGTTGCATAGAAAATAACCAGCATAGAACTAGTTTTACCAACTAGTAGTTAAACAAGTTACTTTTTGGATTCAAATTTGACCAATCTACCTTTTTGTAACTGACTTTTAAAAGTTGTTGATGGAAAACAAAACAAAAAAAGACTAGTCTAAACAGTTTATAAAACCATCAGCATTCCAAAATACAATTTGACCAGCTTGCACTGGTATAGCCAGCTGGTAAGTGGTTTATTCCTGGTCCAAGATGGTCTACCAGCTTGAATCAGCTAGAAACCAGCTACAGTGTTCCAAAACCCATCTCCCAGCTGGAACTCAGAAGTACTGTTTGTAATTTTGGTTTGTGGCATTCAAAACCTGCATCTCAGGGAATTTACCATTTGCTTAATGGTGCCTAGTTGACCAGTGGGCATCTTAACTAGCTTGAACTATATTTTCCAGAAACACAGTGATGGTGGATTGATGTAAATCTTGGAAACACTACCAGTTGGGAAAGGTATGGGCAACCTTTGCCCTTGAGATTCACTTTTTTGCTGCGTTCCATTTTTACTTTGAAGTTGAAAAATTCCAAATTCTTAGTAGGAACTTTTAACTGGAACGCCCTCCCAAGTCAGACTCAGAATTTAGGAGGAAACAAAATAAGTCCAATTTCAGAATCCAATATGGTTGCTCAGTGCATCAACAGAAGACAAACAGTAGTAAATATTGTTTATTAGCACTTATTTCTCATACTCAGTGGTGCACACAGTACTATCCAACCTCTATCTGTGGACATGAAAACATTGAGTTATCTATACAAAATATTGCTTTATGTATTTTCATTTGATTGGTATTGCTAACAATGTATGCGTCCATCTTGGTTTTCTGAATTCTCTACTGGAACACTGTCCACTTGGCTGTGAAGGCATTCCCAGCTCTGACATCTGACTTCCTAGGTAAATTGAATGCAACATTAGCTCCAACCCTAAACGAACAATCCTGAAAAGTCTAACTAAAGTCCATTTTTGATTAGGGTTGGTGCTAAACTTTGTAGGACAGTAATTTTCCAGTGCCAGAGTTTCCCACACCTGAGACACCAGAACAACGCTAATCTGTTTTAAACCATAGAGCTACATGGAAATTCATTCAGTTTAAGCTGTTCCTCTTCAGCATGGTGTTATGATCTTAAAGATATCAATTCTCAATTGGTTTTATAGATGGATGTATTGGACAGACTGGGAAGAGGATGAGTTAATTGACAGCAGAGGAAGGATAGAGAAGGCCTGGATGGATGGATCTCACCGTCAGATCTTTGTCACATCCAACATGCTGTGGCCCAACGGCCTCACTCTGGACCACTCCTCCAGCGTCATGTACTGGTGTGACGCCTACTATGACCACATTGAGAAAATCTACCTTAACGGCAACCACAGAACGGTTAGTAAATGAGTGAGTCAGTTCTTTAGTCTTTGGATACCTCCGTTCCTCTCTATGTTGTTCTCAATATTTCCCTGTGACTCAAAAACCTGATCTACTTCTAACAGGTGGTGTACAGCGGGAAAGAGTTGAATCACCCATTTGGGATTGCGCATTACCAGAATTACATTTTCTGGACAGATTACATGAATGCCTCAATATTCCGTCTGGATTTGTCGTCCAATGATGTTGCCCTACTACGGGCAGAAAGACCACCTCTCTTCGGGATTCAGGTGTATGACCCGCAGAGCCAAAAAGGTAAATATGAAGTTACATGATGTGTAGTAATGTGATGTATGACCAAGTATGGTGTCCCATACTCAGAGTTTGTGCTCTGCGTTTATCACATCCAAGTGCACACACAAACTTTCGGTGCCTTTCTCAACGGACACTGGTCATTCACTTCCCTTATCTACAATCCCTGATGGTACAGAGACTCAAACCCTTGACCTTTGGGTTACAAGTCTGTCTCTCTAACCATTAGGCCATGACTGATTATGTATGCCTTAGATTTAAAGCTGTAAATGTGATGTTAAATTCTTGCCAAGAGCTGGAGAGATATAGAAGGACATTGATATATTGACTGTCCTCCAGAAACTCTTATATTTAAATTGACTGAGTACTGCGGGGTGGACTGATTCTCTATACATCACCATCCCATAGCTTTGCCCAGAAGCCAATTCCTGTGTTGGCACACACATGGTATACCATACAATATATGGAAATTAAATATTATTACCCCGTATGCATTCACCTTTTAAACGGCTGAACATTCTAGAAATCTAGTCCCTGGATGATCCAAGCATTTGTGGGACTCAGATCAAATAAGCCTAATTTCTTTCATATTTTAAAGGTAAATTGAAGGCATTTGCAGAGAATTTGTATGATTTGTCATTCTGAGGTTCTGGATCCAGATCCCCACTTATGTCTCCAATGACGAGCAATTGTTCTGAGGAACTATGCAGTTCTTTTGGCACTTATACTCAGTTTAGTGCCATTTTTCTCCATCGCCCTACTGTGTAGAAATGAGTACATCAGAATTACAGGGGAATTTACAAAGGCAGAAATGTGCCGCTGATGGTGACTTGCACAGATTTTCTTTCACAAAACCACCGTATTTGGTGGCGGAACTTGTTCTTAATGAGGTATAACGGATTTGATCAGTACTGCCCTCTTAATTGTACACGATATTGGTGCTGTGAGCTAGTGAGGCAACTGAGGATGATGATAAATGTTCGGTTCTGTCTGCATCTTTTGCTCAAGGTTAATTGCTATGGCAGCTCCTGTAGAGTTACTAGTATGTTGCATCTGGTAGAGACACTGAATGTCATTCTTTATGACAGCCGGCCAATGGCAGGCCAGGATTGACCCAGCCATTTCACATGCAGTAGGAATGTGAATGAATGGCACTGTAACCTAGGCTTCAGTTGATCTCAAACCTCAATGACCTGCTAAACAAACAGACAAACAGAGGTTTAGCAACATTTCAGTTTAAATATCCACAAATGGGTCTCAAAAATAATCTAAATTGGATAGTGAAGATGTTGCAAACTTCTCCAAGGTGGTTGATGGCTGTTACTCATATGTTGTTGTTCTTAGATAAAAGTTTAAAAATCCTGTTTACACTACTGATGTTGACCAGGTGTTTGATGCATCATTTCGGCACCTGTGATTAGAGCTACAGGCAGTCATAAGCACCTGCCAATGTGCAACACAGTGGTTTGACCCTGCCAATTGAAGCACGCAACACTGGATAGTGAATTCACATGCTAAGCTAATGCAGTCAAGTGGAACTAAGCTGAATATATTATAACCTGCATGTGCATTTAGATTTTAGTGGAAATAACAAGCCTTTATGTAATCTAGACTTTACTGAACAAGTCTGTTTTACCATTCCTTGTACAACATATATATGCAATTTTGGAGTTGATAATTAGCATGCACTGTTTAACTCTTTCTTGAGATGTCACCCAACATAAAAGCTAAATGTTAATTTACATTACAATGCTAAGTGCATGTTGCAAACCTATCGGGAAAGCAAACAGTCTAATGTTCGCTATTTATCATTTTGACAAGCTTCACTTAGCTCTGTTCAGTAGTTGAGTTAGAGTTGTTGTCACGTTTTACTACATTAGCTTGCTAGGACTCTTTTTTTTTTTTTTTTTTTTTTTTGCCCGACTTGACAATTGAGAAGTGAGCTTGATATCATTTGCTCAGAACTATTGTTCTATGAAATGCTCAGTGGTTTCAGTTTACAGGCTCGTATTCACATAAAAGTGTTTAGCGTTTCCCTCAGGAAATGATAGAGACATCTGAATGGTTTTGTTTTTCGCTGTAATTGCATTCTGAAATGCAAAAAAAAAAAAAAAAAAAAAAAAAAAAACTTTATCTGCTATGTGACTGGAGCAATTCTCCTCCTAAAATTACATTTATAAATGCACAAATGACATGTTTATCTATGTACCGATGATTTATATGGTAATTTACACTCACAATGCATTTTATAATATTTTAGCGACTAAAAGCGAAATGCACTGTTTGTTCAATTAATGTGATCTGCTTTAATCCACATGGGTCTCTGCAGATGATTCAGTGGACACATGTCCTGTAGAGTCCAACTGGTGTCTTTCTTCACTGGGAGTCAATGCCAGATACTTTTTTTAATTGATTTTAATAGAGCAAAGATATTCAATATTCATTGTACAATAGACTCTGTGCATGTCGTTTCATGTCCTCTCCGGATGCTGGACTTCACTGGGAGAGCTATTTCCATTTATTTATTTTTTTATTAATGTTCATTTGGAGTGTTTGGACATGCAGTTAGTGGTCTATGGTCAGGCATTTAGTTCAATGCTCATGATCTTGTTCCTTGCTAATTTGTTATACAACACAAACACACACACACACACACACACACACACACACACACATGATTCTGAAATGAACATAATTCTGCAAGGATCTACAATTACAGATTTTCAAACATAGATGGCTACAAAGAGGCAAAACTTACGCACTGCGGCCTCTAAGTATCTTTAATTTACTGTAGTCTGTCTATTTCGGTTTTGTTGGTAGCTTATACTAATTACTTAAATGACTGGAAGCTATGGATATTATAGTTTATTTGACACATTCCATCGTCTATATTGTCTCCAAAGTGCATTAAATATCACATTTATCTTTTGTTTCTTTCATCGCCGTGCATTTTTCCTCAGGTAATAACCAATGTTCAGCAAATCACGGTGGCTGCAGCCCTTCGGCTCTATGCCTTGCTACACCTGCAGGCCGTGTGTGCACCTGCGCAGATGGCCAACATCTGGAGAAAGACAACGTCACCTGTTCATGTAAGCTTCCATTAGTCATTTGTTATCATTTACCAGGCATAATATGATATATAAGCAATAATTTGCACAATATAAGCGACAGAAAAATTACTGGCCACTGGAAGCTTGTTGCATCATGTCTGGTTAGAAGTAATTGATTGTTATTACAAATGGGTCATTTTTAACAAATCTTTTTTTAGTGATGCCAGTATGGTATGACAGAATATGCAGATTTTATAATGGCACCCACAGGCTAGTCAATAATGTTGGCGGTTTGTGGGAAACATGACAACAGATGTGATATGTTTATGTTGAATATGTCCATTGATTTCCATTTCCAGTGGGGGATGAAAATGTTTTCGCTCAACCAGTGGTTTGGCTGCAACAGCGTTTGTGTTTGCTTGAGGCTTGGGCTTAAATCCATTGTAAACTCATGTGGTTTCAAATTACCGCACAAACGACTTCCTGTTCTGCTAACTTTTTATTTTATGTGTCATTGTTAATATGCAGTGAATGCGTGTGCTTGGTTTAAGCATAATTAAAAACTAAACAACAGGCCACTTTTTATACTTAAGTTGGAATTTGGTATCTATAGACCACGCGACACAGGAAGTTGAATTGGTATCACAGGAAGTAAAATTTACTAAATTATAATTCTGAGAAATGTAACAATAAGATGCTAAGTTAAGTTAATGTGAAAAAACCTTAAAAACAATATATATATATATATATATATATATATATATATATATATATATATATATATATATATTTTTTTTTTTTAAGTTAAATTAAGACATTTAGGTACGTCACTATTTTAAGGGGTGTGTCTTTAAAAAAAAAACGTTTTGTTTTAACGTTTTGTAAGCATAACTTATTTTTATGCCGATAATTTGTATTGTATTGTATTTATTTTTTATCTTAAATTTAACTAATGGCCTAATAATAATAATAATAATAATAATAATAATAATAATAATGGCCTAATAATAATGATACATAAATAAAAAAACCTCAATTCAAATTTGGTATTGGTGTGTGTTTATATAAGTGTTATCTTAGCATAATTCGATAGGTTTGTTAATATTTTGAATCATTTATATTTTCTGTTTTCATTTAAATTTTACTTAAAGTTTTAGCAATTTAGTTTTTTTTTGTCATTTTTACGAGCTTTTTAAAGTAAGTATTTATGTATTTAAGTTTTACTTTTTAGTTTTAGTTATTTCAGTACTTCACAAAAAAATTTTTTACCTGGAATAAAACAAGTTTGATGTATTTTATTATATTTTATTCTATTAGAATGCTGTTTCATTAGAGTTACTGTTTATTTCATTTCAATCAATAAAAAGCTTTTTTTATGGTTTTGGTTTTAGTTAACAATAATAGTTTAACAATAATAACCCTGGTGTGTGTTTGTGTATAAGAGACAGAGAGTAGAGTGTTTGTGTGTGCTCTTTCACTAACATCTTGTTCCTGCTCTTTCCAGCCTCATCCGAGGTCACTAAGACAAAGCGCTGCGGCCCAGCGGAGTTTCAGTGCCAGAACCAGCGCTGCATTCAGCTCTCATGGAAATGTGATGGAGATGAAGACTGTTCAGACGGCAGCGATGAAGATCCACACCTCTGCTGTAGGTCTTCCCTCACTTTTGTGGTCCAACCCCGAACCTACAGAAACAAAGGCTGTGTCCACAATGAAAAACTAGAGTAATGCCTACTTCATAATCTGTACACTGTAGAAAACCACATTGCATTGTATACCACACGGTACACTCGGTATGTTAATATGCCAATCAGATTGATTGCGAAGCTTTTGGACACCCAGAAGCTTTCAGATTAATTTGTGTTCCCAATTGACAGGCCATTTGTTTCTCCTCAGCTAATCGCAGCTGCCCAGCGGACCAATTTAAATGCCTGAACAACCGCTGTATCCCGAAGAGATGGCTGTGTGATGGCACCGACGATTGCGGCAGCAACGAGGATGAGTCCAACCGCACCTGCTCAGGTGAGCTTCACTCTGGAGCCCTGTCCTACATGGACGGCGCCGTGTATGCGCCCAGCCATCCGGAACAACCTCGCCAACCAGCCCCAGCACTGAGAGACACGTTACTCGCTGTAGGCTACGCGCGTTCAAAGCTAGCGCCATCGGAGAATACGTTGCTTTGAGAGGAGAAGTCGTCTTACATGACACCCTCCTGTATAATTTCCCACCGGTACGAGCCCACGTGTCACACTTTCCCACCAGTCGGAAACGAAACTAGGTTTGTCCGCGTAATTCATTATGCACTTGGTAGGATTTACACATGACACACATCTGTTTCGGCCCAGTGAGCTTGAGTCCTTCGTGAGCCTTTCCTCATCTCGCTTTGGGTCGCCAGTTGCGAAAGACAGAGTCAGTCAAGTTTACACCTCCTGGACGGGACCGGCATCTGATTTACTTTTAGATTGAACCACATCCTGCGGTCTAAATCTCTAGAAGACATCATCTATTGTACGAGCTGTCTCCTCCCTTGGGGGTTTTCCTGAGATTGGGATAAATACATGATCCAAAACATCAATATCGCAGTAAAGATGCTGTGTTTAAGCCACATTGTTTTGTTGGGGCTGTATTGTACCACATGCTTAAAGGGCTGGAGACAGATTTCACACATTCTGCCAACAGGCAGCGGTCGATTTAGTTTAGATAGCCTACATACAAACTTCCCCTTTGTGGGTAATAGAATTTTCTGATCTAATCTCTAAAAGAAGAATTTGGAGAAAATCAATGACAAGTGTTTGGGAGTGTAGGACGGGGGATAGGAGTGCAGGCCAGCTTGTAATTTACAGTTGTCTTACCTGTCAGAAGAAAATTTAGGATTGTATATCATTTTAATACGATTTATTCAGGTTGATTTATATATTTATGTTTAATTGACTTTAAAATAAATAAATAAATAAATAAATAAATATATAAATATATATATATATATATATATATATATATATATATATATATATATATATATATATAATCAAATATGTAAGCATTAAATATATAGTTTTTAATTAAAGTACTAGATTATATTGTATTATATTATATTATGCTTAACATATCAAGGTTGAAAAAACACAAATATAGTATTTAAATATTATTTACAAAAGGTTGTGGGTTCAATTCCCATGGAACACACATACTAGTAAAAAAAAAAAAAAAATGTATAGGCTCAATGCACTATAAGGCGCTTTGGATAAAAGTGTCTGCTAAATGCATAATTAATAAAATATATATTGTGACTTTATAATACAATATTTTATTTTATTACTATTTGATTTAAGTTATAGCTGTCATATGCTATTTTTAATGAAAATGAATTTGTTTATACAAAATAGTATTTAAAAATCTAAAATTTAAATATATCAAAATCATTTATAACTATAACATACAATAAATTAATATTGTATATATATATGTATATGTCAAAGTAAATGCTCACTTTTTTAGATTATTTTTTATTTGAACTCCGTTTGGGCTTTTTAAGCAAGTACAAGGTCAGTACAAGGTCACTTTCAAACCTGGAATTTCAAAATAATATCTTGAGGGAACTAATTAATCGTCTGAGAAGACGAGGGGGGAAAAAAGCCTAACTCTTTCTGTAATTAAATAGCTCTTGACTAGAGTAGTCTAAATAGAATAAAAAGGTTTCACACATTTCACACCCTCTAAAGACAGATAGATCATTAAGACACAACACTGACTTTTTGGCAAGACTCCCAAGATGACGCTCAGATGGAAACATTCTCATTAGCAGGATTCAAAATACACATACTGAAAAATCTGAAAGTTTAATGACAATATCAGTAGAAATGAGACGCAAAACAAACTTCAAGCAAAGCTAAACTATGACGAACTAGTTATTCTCGCCAACTGACATATCATTCATTCATATCAACACACTGTGCTTGTTTCATATTTTATCCTGTTACAGCAATATGCATAAAATCGGTAAACAACCAAACTTCTGGGCTGTTACTCTGTCAAAATTAAAATCTGCACCTGTTCGCCTGTGCGTTCCAGTTTGCTTGCCTTCATTCAAATCTTCAAAAAACAGCACAGCCTGACCTTCAAAGGCTATTGAAACACCTGCAGTCCTTTTGCAGCAACATTGGACGATTTCTAGAAATAGAGACTCTTTTATATTTTTGGTTTTCAGTCATTGATTAGAAAGTATAGGTTAACCAAATATAAAAATTCAGTTTTAATTTGCTCACTCGAATGTTGTTCCGAAACTGCATTACAGTAGATTTATAATTGCATCAAACATTAAAACAGATATTTCGGGGAATGTTTGAGCTGCTCTTTTACAGAGATTGAAAGTCTGAGGAGACCTGACTTCATATTTCTCCCACAATTAGTATGTATTGTGTTTATGAAAAATAATAATAAATCAATAATAAACCAAATGTTACTTTTTTATTGTTTCATAATCATAAAATCATAAATTGTTTTATTAGTTTATTAATAATATTGTTTTGTATTTGTTGTATTTAATTTTTACTTGGCCCTGTTTTACTTATTCAAATACTTTAATATATTACACTTTATTTAAAAAATTTATATGTTTTAGAATTTTTGTCATTACAGTTTTGCTGTAAATTCTTTTAGAATTCTTTTAGAATGTGTTTAAGGAAAAAAAAAATTGTCATGTTTGTTTTTGTGTTGTTTTTTTGGTTTTTATAAATTGTAAAAAATTCAATGTAATTTTTTGATAAATGTTAATATTAAATTAGAAAAAAAAGTAATATTTTTACTAGTGGTCTCTAACTATTGGACCCTACTTTTATTTTTTTTTATATTTAAGAATTATTATTATTATTATTATTATTATTATTATTATTATTATTATTATTTATATTATTATTATTATTATTCATGTTAACAAAAAAAAAATATATATATAATTATATATTTATATATATATATAATATATTTCCTCACTCTCATGTTGTTCTGTTCATGTTCGAGCTGCCCTTTTATGTCTCAAATCCGAGCAGACTCGACTTCTTTCTCCAACTATGAATACTGTTTTGTCCTACACCATTTCCTTCTTTGACCACAAGTGGTTCTGCTAAAGCATCAGCTAACTTTTTTTATAGTCTCCTTTGTTAGATCGTGACCAAGGTTTGTTCAGTAATTAATGCCTCGAGAGCCACATACCTGAACTCCATCTGAACATCCTTTATTCACGAGCGAAAACAGTTAACTTTGGCCTTCAAAACACTTTACAGATCAATTTTAGTTCTTTTGTGATACTTTTTTTTATGCTGTGATCAATAACTATTACAGTTCAACCACACTTAAGTTTTTTTATGTAATTTTATTTTAGAAAGAGTTCAAGAAAAAAAAATATTAAAATGTATCAGATTTTATTTGAGGTTTATATTTATAGTTATGATGACAATGTAATTTAGAATAAAAAGTTTTATATTAAATTTAAATAAAGACCACACGTTTCTCAGACTTTTA